>NW_004955404.1:3618665-3684190 GCF_000276665.1 Chinchilla lanigera | reverse complement strand
TCACTTTGCATTTATCTCAAACTCATTTCTATAATTTGATTTATCCTGAAATAGCTCATCTAAGTGTATTGTAAGAAGCTTATTTTAGGTATTACTCTATGTACATTCATCTTGCTATTATTTATACAGTTTATGAATTATTATTATTACCAGTTATTGCAGTTTATGAAGTAGAGTGTAATGTGCAGTGTAAAAATTAAAAATAGGTTCCCAGTTTCCGAACATCAACACCTTAACGTCTGACTGGAGCAGGGTGTCCTGTAGTGTCTGAGACCAGACATCTAGCTAACTCCTTCCAAAGGTCAGGCCTGGGGGATCTCCAGCCTCCTGCTCAGCAGTTTCATCAGCTGTCTTGAAGCTCCAAAACTGTTTGTCTCCTGGAGTGTCCTATGCTGAAACATGGTCCTCAGAGTCACAAGGTGGGGAGGTAGTGGGAAACTTAAGAGATAATTAGGTCATGGTCTCACCCAAAGGACAGAATCCCCGTGGTCCTCAAGAGAGCAGATGTTCTAAGGAAAACTTCACACACACCTTCTGCACCTTCTGCAGGGAGGCAACCACTTAATCTACACATTGTATTTATCTTAGCTCAATCATAGCCCATAACATTGTGTGGGATACAAGGAGGAGTACTAGGATTCTCACACTTCTCCAGAACATAACTCTGAAATATTAGAAAGCATCACAATGCCTGGCAGTAGTCACTTCTACTGCACACGATGTGACCAGTGAGCTTTCTCAATTCCATTGAGATACAGTTGATCTGTGGTGAAATCATCAGTTCTCTGTGTGCAGTCTTGGTTGATTCCCAAATGTATACTGCCACGTGACCAGCACCACAACGGTGACATCTGGTACCTCCAACTCCCAGAATCTCCTTCACACCCTTTTATAGTTGGTCCCACTTACAACCCTGGGGCCGCTGCTGTGCTCTCTGTTGTAACCATTCTACCTTTTCTAAAGTTCATGGAAGTAGAATCATAGTGCAAGAAGTCTTTTTGCGTGGAAAATCATACTTTTTCAATGTTTCATGAATTTAGGACCCAATTTAGTGTAAATTCTGGGGGCAAAATTATGTAGCAAAATCATTAACCCTTCCACCACCAAAAATATCTTTCAATGATTACATCTTTTCTGTGCACATCTTCAACGTATTATGTGAAATGTAAGCTGCCCTTAAGACATAAATTACCTGTAAGCCTTCATGAAATGAAAGAAAGCTAACTGGTTGATACGTGGTTGATATTGGCAAAATCTCTTTTGAGATCTGAGACCAGACAGGCATAGGACATGCATTTTAATGCAAAGGAAGTCAAAGGTGGATGATGTGGACCTTTAAGAGAGGATTTTGCTGTAGTTTGAAAACCACAAGCAAATTATATTACATAAACACCTAGAGGGCTGTCCCAATTCTCTTATATAATGGAAAGTTATTATTTTCTAAAATTCGTTGACCCATGTCTTACCAAGTATTTTGTTTTATTTGCTGCCCTGTGTTACTTTTGTGATTCTTTTTCTTATTCAAACTTGAACCCACGTTTATTTCATGACATTCTTTCTTGGGCTGAGGTCATAGGTTTTAAGTGAGTGCTTACTAGTCCATGAAGCTAGAGGGTTACAGAGAACGGGGCCTGCCCAGGGAGTGAGTCAGGTAAGTTGTCAGTTCTCCCTGTGTTTCAGCCCTTTCCCTTGTGGAACTGAGGTGCCATGTGTTGAGCATGTCCCCCAAAGTTCATGGGATGTAAATGAACACTCAAAGGGACACCTCTGCATTGTTGGTGAGAATGTAAGCTAGCACAGCCACTGTGGAAATCAGTACAGAGACTCCTCAGAGAACCAAAAAGTAGAAAATATGTTCAGTCTGGCTATTCCTCTTCTAGGTATCTGCCTGAAAGAGTGAAAGACATGATGTTACAGTGATGATCCATACACACCCATGTTTAAAGCAGCACAGTTTGTAATAGCTAACTCTTGGAAGCAGCCTATATGTCCACTGATAGACGAATGGGTAAAGGAAGTGTGGTATTTACACACAATGGAGTACTACTCTGCCATAAAGAAGGAAAAACTAGAGTCATTTGTAGGAAAATGGATGTGCCTTGATACCACAATGTTAATTAAAATCAATCAGGTGCCCAAGCTTGAATATCAAATGGTTTCTCTTATATGAGAAACCCAGATTGTAAATAAAGAGCAAAATCAGAGACAAACAATAGGAAATGGGGAGACAGATAGTCCTCAAATTAGGAAGGGATAAAGAGATGGAGGGAAGTAGGAAGCAGCAAAAGGAAAGAGGATGAAGACAGGAATAAAGGTGTGCTACGTCTGCATGCCTGCTGCACACAGGAGTGTCACCAGCCCGGACTGCATACACGGAGTGGTAGAACACAAATTTGAGTAAAACAGTTTATTAAACCCTAATTGAAAATTAAATGAAATTGAGAGGTGGGGACTTCAGGAAGAAATTAGTGTTAGATGAGGGTATGAGTGTGAGTCCCATAGTGGCATTAGCAGCTTTGGGAGAAGAAATACACCTGAGCTAGACCTATCACACCAGGTGAGCCTCTGCCAAGTTACCAGCTGCTGAGAAGATACCAGCATGATCCTTGAGTGGTCCCCGGACTTCAGAACACCAAGCCAAGTAAGCACTGATTCTTTATGAAAGAGCTGGACTCAAGAGCTTTGCTTTAGCAAGAGAAGCCAAACTAAGGCATAGGGATGACCTCAAATCTCTCTTTCCACTGCCCTACCATGAAGCTAGAGTTTCTGAGCCCACATTGAGGTTTCCCTCTTCCCCCCAGGACATGGGATGCCTGAAGAGTAGGGGTCTCAGCCACAGCTCCACCTACCAACCCCTCGCTCTGCTAAACAAAGCTGCTCCTCTGTGGTCTGATTTTTGTGAGCATTTGTGTTCTGAGAGCTTGGCCACCTCCACGCCAGTGTTTCTGATCTATTTCTGAAGCTCTTAGCGTCTTTGTGCACAGGGAAGCCCCTGGGATGTCGGAGGGAAAACAAACAGAATTCCTCCCTCCCTCCCTCGGCCTCACAGGAAGACACAGATATTACAGAGGTGCTGACCAGGAAGGCCACACTGGACAGGAAGAGCGGGGTTGTGCCCTGCTCAGGGTGCATGACACTGACCCAGACACAGTGTGACATTCGAGCTGAGCCCTAGAGGAGGGTCATGGTGGGCAGCAGAAATCATCTGCACAAGAGCCCGGAGGTGAAAGTACATCCTGTGCAGGGGAGAATGAGCGGCTCACTTCACCATTTTGATCTTCCTACACATTAGAAACTTAGGTGTTCATTATATTCCCAGCTAAAGACAAGAGATGGTTCAGAATGATTCAGCCCATGTGCCTGGGGCAGGGGCCTTCTCGAGCTCTCTAATATTATGATTGGTCCTTTAATTGTCCCTAGTCCAACATTGTTTGGTTTATGTTGACTTCTATGTTGTGAAAGCCAGAGTGCACCAAGTTAGTCAAGCAGCTGGGAGGCAGCTGGAATCCACTCTTTTCTCAGTCTTGTTAGCTTCACCCCGCCGAGGGACCTCACCTGGTGCCGTTTCCCTGAATGCTTCCTCCAGCTGCGTTTCCGTGAGCTTCTCATCCTGCCCCCTACAGCTCGCACTGACATCATTTCCTCTGGTTCTTGCTTTCTAATGAGGTCGACTCCTGTCTGAGCTTTCCATCTACCTAATGTTAATACGCTGTGGTAGGCAGCATTATGACGAAGGCCCATTCTGGATTAGGCTAAATTTACCTCTCTTTTTGAAACCATCTTTTTAACATGTAACACCATTAAAATACTGCCAAACTCTGCCCTGCTCTGTGGTAGCTCAGTATATTCTTAATTTCAAGGACAAGTTCTTGTTTAAAGTAATCCAAACAAGATGTAACATGAAAGAAAAATGACTGTAATAACTGAAATGATAAATAAATCAAAACAAACCTCTTGTTGGTATACCTTGTCATCATCCATGAAGATTTTTGGAGTATAATTCACATTTCTATGGTGAAGCAAACATACAGATGTAAAATAAGACTCCTGGGTCTTAGAAATCTACAACCAAGGTTTGAAATAAGATGTTGTAATGGTTAATACTTTGTGTCAACTTGAGAATTTTAGAAGTTTAACTAAGTGAGTCAGCAGGCAGCCAGGGTCCTCACTTTGTAAACATCCTGAGCCTGTGCAAGAGGAAGGCATGGATACTGTACGAGTGCTGTGCCTGCCCTGTTAGGTCAGTAACTTGCTTACAATATAAGGGAGGAAAAAAAGCCTTACTTTCCGCCCTACCCCCGCTTTTGTGCTCTTGCTGCTTTTTCTGTCTTCTGCCGCCTTGAATTCTTGCCCTCTGCCATGTGCCACCCTGCCTTGGAGCCAACTGATTATGGACCAAAACTTCCACAAACTGTGAGCTAAATAAACCTTTCCTTCCTTAATTCTGGGAGTCAGGTATTGTGTATCAGCAATGAGACAAAAGTAACCCAGACAGATATTAAAACATAGACCTTAATCACTATGTAACCTGTCCACATTAATTGTGTGCAGATGACTCATTGCTTGATAATTTTAAGAATAAAAGTTATTGTGGCTCTCTGCAAAAAGAAAAAAAAAGAGCCAAATGTGGTGATGAATGCCTGTAATCCCAGTATATAGGAGGCTGAGGCAGGAAGAGTGCCTTGAGTGCAAGACCAGCCTGGCTACATAGCAAGACTCTGTCTTGAAAAAAATTACTCCAACCTGACATGTCATGTTTTAAATTATTACACCCTTCCCTAAAATCTACTTCATCAAATTTATATCTTGGTTGTTCATTGATGTCACTATCAGTTTACAAGCTAATAAATGTTCTTTTCCCAAGCATAGTTTGGTAGGAGATGAAGGGGAACTAACATTTAGTAAGATCCTCCTTCATGCCTAGCATTACACTAACAGTAATCCAGATGTCCTTCGAAATTCAAGTTAAACTGACTTAAGACCTGTCTAAAATCCTTACAACTTAAACCTATGATCCTACCTACAGTCTTAACAAATATCACTTGAGTTACACAGAGGACTATTTTGTGGCAAATTGCCATCATGTGAAGGATAAAGTGATACATGATGTGGACTGTGTTCACTGTCATGAAGAATGAGTTCAGTCATTTTCAATTCATTCATAACTTTTAAATACTAAAAAAAACAAGACAGTGTTCTGTAGTCAGACAGACCTATCAAAAATGCAAAACTTACCATAATAAACATTGTGAAACTCACCAGTGCCTTGGTGTCATTTTTACTACAAATAGGGTATTCATTAGAGCAACAACCATACCCAGCCCTCGCAGTTAGTAGGGAACATGTGATGTGCTCAGGCCTGTGAGATGTGCATGGGAGTTGTGTGTGTCACATCCAGGTGAGGCTCTAAGAAGTCATCTGATTCGCTGGTGCCACTTGTTTATCACTATGTAACTAGGAAGCAGCTCAGGATGGAGATTATGCAAATGCACAATCAAAACATCCTGGATTATAGTCTCCTTACATAGAAGAGGATGATGCTGGTAATTTGCTCAGTAACCTGTATGCTTTGCTTGATCAAGAGCTCACACTTATGCACAGAACTCACTAATATATAAAATTAACATGTGTTTGTAAAACTAAAATAAAACGCTATTGTAAAAAGATAAACCAACTTGTTTTAGGCTGAAGAACCAGTGCCAAGGAAAGCCCAGGTCATCTTCTCTCTCAGGAAGAGCCTACAGTCAGTGGAAACCTGGAACCCTCAGCTTTCCAGCCTCCTCTGCACCATTCTTCCCGCTCTTGGGTCAAACACTTCTAATCTTACACTTACGCACCGGATATATTCATTTTGTGCACATGATTCTGTTCCCTGGAAGTTCTCCAAACTTCATCACTTACACATACTGTCACCCCAGAATCATATGTGTGTCCTGTGGTGGTGAGTGGCTCCTGAATGCCAGAGTGTCTGAGTGTTGTTTACTTGCTATTCCATGTCACGTGAATAGGTCACAGTTATGGTTTATATCTAGATGCCTTCAAAAGCAACATGTACTCCTAGGTGGGACTGTGGGGAGGTGACTGGATCATGGGGGACTGACTCTCATCAGTGAGTTAATCTACTAGGAAATTTATAACTAAATGTGATGTTGAAAGTGACATTTGATTGGAGGAGGAGGGCCACTTGGGGCGTGGCCTGCAAGAGCCTATCTCCCTCCTCCTCCCTTGATCTCTCTCTGCCTGCTTCTGGCTGCCACACCCTGAGCAAGCCTCCTGTGCCATGCCAGCCATGTACTGAAGCCTCTGCAAACTGTGAGCCAAAATAAACTTCTGTAAGTTGTGGGTGTCAGGTATGGTGTCCCAGTAAAGAGCAAGTGACTAAGATAGTCAACAAATGAGGAAAACACAGAGTGTTAAATTTATCTGCTGGTGAGGTTCTCTCCTTATATCATTTAAGATTTTTGCAATATATGCAAAATAAGGTTACTATAGAATAGACTGCAATTATATAATACTTCAGGAGGTAATTTGGGGGTTATCATGTATCTGCATATATCAAAAATCCCAAAGATTGTGCTTTTTAATTTTTTTCTTATGTCCCCAGAATACTGTGCCTACTTCCAGGGGAAAATGGACATTTAATATATATTAACACTTGACATGAGTAATGGGCTATGTTATAATAGGCTTGTGTCATAAATAATTAAAGTTTTAGTCCAATCCTCTGACAGAGAATAAGGCTTGATTCACCTTAAAAAGGGCACAAAGCTCTGGATGATGACAAGATTAAAGACCTATTAATATTGCAAGAAAAGTATGAATATTCACATTTATCTATTCTGCCTCCTATTTTTAATGCTATGTGACTTCAGGACTTGAAATGTTAGCTCTTGAAATTCAGTCTTCCTCTTATTTAGTGATTGTTTGTTGGGTGCCCTTTGGATGCTAAATCTGATGACAAATTAGAAACTTTGAGATACACAAAGGTAGAAGATGTGCTTCCATCCTCAAACTGCAAAATCCTGTAGAGACAACGCAGGTGAGCTGTGGACCATCCGTCAAACATGTACGGACACCAGGGATGGACCCTTGGTAGGGGTGATGGTCATAAAGGGAGAGCCTACTGGTCAGGGGAAGAGTGCCTCTGTAGAGGAAATGTCTAAGATGGTGATGGTGACAATGCAGTGGTGACAGCATAAGAATTATCAATACTGGCCATAGGTTTGAATGAAGTCCCTCAACCAGGTGACCTGTACACAACATGTCATTCCTGTGTTACCTGGCACTCTGCATAGCAGAATACTGTCTGCCTTACTGTGAATGAATCACATAAAATTTATAGAACTCAAAATTCCTTGGTAGAGAATCCATTATATGAATATAATTCTCACAAGAGTGTAATGATGACGAGGTTACTCACCAGGTAGAGGGGTTTGCATCTGTTCAAAGAGGGCCTCTCTGCTCCAGAATTTCATTCACTCTGCCCCTCAAGGACACACACCTCCTGAAAGCTGACACTGGGAGGCCTCATCCTCAAATGCACACTTTAAAATAGGTCTCACATAAGACTACTGAGGGAAATATTTTTGTTTAGAGGAAAACCATATTATTAAGAATTTAATCTTATCAATCCTGTTCAGTTTGCTGTCCAATCCACAAAGGCTTTTTACCATTACAAGGCAAAGTACATGGTGGCTTGGGCAAAAGTTCTCAGAAACGACTTTACCTCTTACTGTATGTTTTATGGGAACCTTTGTCACCCAGTGCCTCCTTGCACAGCAGCACACGTACATCCCTTACACGATTAACACCTGTAAAGTCTAGCTTGAGAAAGCAGACGCCCTCTGTTTCAGTTGGGGCTTACTAGAGAAACAGCTATAACACAAGATACACAAATGTACAAGAAATTACAAGTTTGGCTTATAATGGTCAGCCTCAGAGTCGGATGAGGAAGCCTGCAGAAGGTGTCTGCGAGCTGGAGATTGAAGGGCCCAGCCCCGGGCCTGGAGCTCACTGCGGTGTTCGTGCAAGTCCGTATCAGGAGGCTGATGGGTAGGGATGGAATGCTGAAGAATCTATGACGAAGGCCAGAGCACCTACACCAGAAGGCTTAAGAATCCCAGGCCAAAGCTGAACAGTCTGCACCAGAAGCCAGGAGACAATCAAGCTGAATGTGGAGACTGCAGCTCATCTGAAGAACCAGCAGCCAGTACTTTCTCAATTCCTTCTTTTATGCAGCCTACAGGCCCTGGTGGGGGGGTGGGGGGTCCTGCACATCTATACCCTCTGCATGCCCTCCTCTTGCACAGGCTCAGGATGAATACAAAGTAAGCACCATGGCTCCCTGCTGGGCCACTTAGCCAGACCTCTAGACTCCCCAAGTTGACACAGTGTATCAACCATAACAACCTCGGATACCTAAAGTACTTGACCACTGTGGGTACTCTTTGCCCTTTCACACAAAGGAAGATGGACAAATATAGATACTATTTAAATTTTTAAAATTTATTACAGTAAAAGACACATTCCCAAGAAAAATGAGGCAAGTGACTTCCAAGTAAGGAAGAGTATTTTGAGTTTCTTTAGTGGTTATTATGGTTTGTGTGTGGATGTCGCCCAAATCCTCATGTGGTCATGGGGGTAGGCTTTTTCAGAGGTAGCTGAATCTAGAGTTTGTGACTGATTCATGGTTCAATGCTGGGATTAAGGGTGCTAGGACTAAGAGTGGGTGGTTTCTGGATCAGCCCACTGATTGCATTGGCACTATCCTAATCCCAGCAGTCTGGGTAAGATGAAAGGGACAGAAAGAGGCTTGTTTCTCTCCTCCTCGCTTGCTGATGCTTGCTGCTTTTGCTGTCTTCCACCATCATGAACGGCTGCCCCTGTGCACTGTGCCACCCTGCCATATGTCCAGCTGATTATGGACTGAATCCTCCATGAACTGTGAGCTAAATAAACCTTCCCTCCTTTAACTTTGGGTGTCAGGTATTTTATCTCAGCCACAAGAGAAAAATAACTAAAACAGTGAGATTATTGGCAATGCAGCTTTTAGTGTAATAAATTTTTAATTTAAGCATTTCCTGTATTTTTATCATCCCATATTGACAGAATGTTTATGAAAGTTTCTATGACATAAAACATTAATGTGTGTCTTCATCTACATTATGCACTTAATCTGGTACCAAACAATTTCTGACTCTTCTCCAAAAGAAAAATGACCATGAGAGTCAATGTTTTGAACAGATTCAGGACAGTCAGGCAGCCAGAACAGTGTAATTAAAAACACTCACAACAGAGGACTTTGAGGGCTGCTTCCAAAAGTGGCAAGAGAGGGCTGGGGATTTAGCTCAGCGGCACAGCACCTGCCTGGCAAGAGCAAGGTCATGAGTTCGATTCCCGGTACCAGAAAAACAAACAAATAAACAAAAAAAAAGTGGCAATAAAGATAAGATAGGTGTGTTAGAAATGATAGGAGGTAGATCGGGATTGGTGGCAATGTGTCTTTCACTTGATAATTTTTTTAATTTAAACATTCACCGTAGTTTTTGATCAGACGTTGTATATTACAGTGGGTTGGTTTGAAATATTGCCACAATCCTGAGAAAAGGGTAATGCCCAGCATGCTGACTGTATCTTGCTAATTTAAGAAAAGCCACTGTAATTATCTCTCAAAGACTTCTCCGTGTGTGGGCTTAACCTGGTGCTCTCCATGTCTCTGCTCCCAAATCCCTTCACAGGACTGCTGTAATTGCCTCACCGTCAGGTCAATTGGATAAAGAGAAGTAGCCTGAAAATATATGAAGTAGCCAAGTCAGGATAGAAAATTGTGAAGGGTACACAGAATAAGCATATGCATAATCAACACTAGACTAGCCGAGATGATAATACACAAATAATCAATTCCTAGCATCTACAGTGGTAGATAATAAAATTAAAATTGGAGAGTGACCATGAAGACATATACTGGAGAGGCATTACTGTTCATTTAATTTCACTGTAGCATTATAATAAAGCAAAACCATAAAAAGAAGTACCCAGTGATACGTTCTTGGCCAGTTTTCACTTGTCGTGACTCCATTCTCTTTTAGAAAGTCTATGCCCAGGGCTGGGGATTTAGCTCAGCAGCACAGCGCCTGCCTGGCAAGTGTAAGGTCGTGAGTTAATTCCCAGTACCAGAAAAAAAAAACAAAAACAAAAAACAAAAAAATAGAAAGTCTATGCCTAAATTATTGTGCTGAATCAAATGGAGTTTCCCTCAGTTGCTTCATAATTTATGAGGTTTTATTGTTCAAGAAGTTATGATAGAGAAACTAAGGAGAATGTACCCTGGATCCAGAGGTTAGGATGAAAGTATATCCTATACTTCTGTGTCATGCTTGGAATAATATTCCATTTCTTCTGAGGCTCTCTTTCCTCATCTGTAAAATGGGTTTAATAACAGTATGGCTGTGAAAAAGTTGAATGAAATTATACATGTAATTGTCCATCTTACGATTAGGTTTCTCCAAATGAATTTTAAGACACATTTTCAGAATATAGTATAATATGCATACAGAGTAGGTGCTGCTGGGATAATCTTCCATTAAAATCAGAGGTACCTTGACAGGTGTGGTGACACATACCTGTAATCCCAGCACTCAAGAGACGAGGCAGGAGAATCACTGAAAGTTCAAAAGCAGCCTGCGCTACACAGGGAGACCCTGCCTCACACACAATAAAAGAGAAACAAAACAAATAAAGTGGGAAGTGCATCAATCCTTTAAATAAGTGGATGATTTATGTATTTATTTTTCCTCAGGAATTTCTCAAACCACTCACAGACATCAAGAACAGAGGTTTCCAACACGGTGTTCCTACTGCCATCCCAACGATGTTTGCAGAGCCAAGGGTACTCCGGGGAAAGCACACCAGTTATTAAAAGGTAATTCTAGACAATTAACATTTTTCACAAGAACTGATTGCCACCTTGATCGGATTGTGGTTCTCTTGTTTCCCTTTAGAATAATCTTACCTCAGGTGTGTTTCCCTGAGTGTATTTTGCCCTGGAGATGTTGACATCATTTTATCTGTGAGTTTCCATCCATGCCTAAAGTTAGTAAGAAATTGTAAATGACTATCACAGATTCCATCTTAAGTAGTGTAGCAGAGTTGCTGATCAGAACCGCATCTGCTTTCCCGCAATGATATCAAACCAGAAGAACATAAGTAACACAATTCAGTGATGGCGAGAAACTTTGCTTATTTATCTGAAACCTAAAGCACATTTGGGTCAGCTTAGTGAGGGCAGTGAACACCCTTACGTGAACCTAAGCAGGCAGCGCAGGGAGGGTGAGAGGCAGCAAGGGGCTCTCAACCTAAGAGGCAGCAAGGGGCTCTCACGCGTGCACAGAGAGGGGCGGGGCCACGGGCTCAGAGCCTCGGGTCCCTCCAGGCGCTGTGTTCACAGCACGTCTGATTCTCCACTGAACACGTGCGCTCACCTCCTAAAGAGGAGACTCCAAATTTCACAGTCTAAGTCACACATCTTCCGCAACACTTCACTATGATAGCACCAGGAAATAGTTTTGTGGAGAAGGTTTAACAACAGAAAGGGATGGGGGCGTAGGAGGAGATTTTTAAGTACAGGAATTCATTGGGATGAACTCACAGCTCTCGAACGTGCCTGCATTTTCCCAGCTCAAGGAACCCCTATCTAGCTTTCCTCTGGTGGTGTTTTATTGCAAGAAGGAGAAGGAAATATTGCACCTCTGTAAACACCGAAGCTCCCGGCCACAGCCTCTGAGGCTTCACTCTGAGGTTTATCTCGCTCTTTCAACCCTGCGCCTCAGTTGGATTAGCTGCATGTGATTGCTTCTTGCATCCTGGCTTTCCCCGATTCTAGTTTAGGATTAGTGCTTCTTGCTAATGCAGCATCAGTTACCACCGTACATCTGCTTTCAAACCAGCAAAACTGTGTTGGTGTTTCCACAATTTAATGGAATTGTGTTGGTGTGTCCAAGCCCTCTCCTTCCCTCTTTCTTCCCTTCCTGTGAGCACTGCCCATCTGCAGGAACGTATGCAGGAAATTTGCTTGCACTTGGGTAAAAATATTTAAATCATGGATAGATGTTCCTGCACCATTACATGTAAGCAATCAACTCTGAGAACTGCCCTTAAAGGATTGCCAGGTAAATCACCTATGGTGCCTCCATCAGAGTCACCCACTGTGAGGCCGTGTTA
Organism: Chinchilla lanigera; assembly: GCF_000276665.1. Taxonomy (NCBI): domain Eukaryota; kingdom Metazoa; phylum Chordata; class Mammalia; order Rodentia; family Chinchillidae; genus Chinchilla; species Chinchilla lanigera. Next base: position 3,671,971 of record NW_004955404.1, on the reverse strand, counting down.
AAGAATAAAGTAGACTTTTCTTGCTAGCATACAATCAGATACTGTTAAATGTAAAGATTTTTACAACTGTAAATAGTTATAAAGGTGTGCAAGAAAATTTCTTCATGCTTTTCTATATGTGTATGCTAACACAGAAAATTTCTACAAGGATATTTGACACATTATTACCTGGGAAATCAGATGGGGATTTTCAGGTACACCAAGGAGACATTACCGTGTAAGTACTTAACTTAAAGGTTGGCATGTAAATATCTTCTATTTATATACAAAAGAAAGCAAGTTCAAATTATTAAAAATACTCACTAGTATTTGAAATAAAATTTTGTTTGTGGCAAAAATGTGCATAAAGAGAGCAAAAGAAATGCAAAAGGGAGCTAAGAGGAATCGCTAAGAAAGTAAAAGTATATAACCCAGCACAAGGGGAAATTTTTAAATAAAGGATGACAAGAGCTCAGAACATCAGAACAAGTTGTTCTAAAGAAAAAAGCTTTTTTTGACTCTCCATTTCATACTATACTAGCACAGATTCGAGTCAAATTCCAGAATGAAGTAATAGGCTCTGGACTAAACCACACAATAATTTGAAGAAAATATAATGAGTCTTTATTAAAACTGTCGGGGAAAAATCTGGTGCATTTTAAAGTAACTTCATAGAATGAGGCCACAAGAAAGAGAGGGAAAGGTGAAACTGAGGAAAGGTGCTGGCACGTTTCCAGTAGGACACCCCACCACTGCCAGCCCAGAGTGCCTCGCAGTGAGGTGTGCCTCGCAGTGAGGTGTGCCCCAGCCCACGCAGCTGCTTCCTGGATGAACCGCTCAGGAAACCACAAGGCCAGGGTGCACTGCAGAAAAGGCTGCAGCAGGGTGGGCAGGTCTGACTGCCCAGCCAGTCCTGGAGACCAGGTCCTGGCCACTTTGTTGATCCAGGGGACCTCAAGAGACAAAAAGACACAACAAAGTGTGAGGTGTTTGCTAAGGGCGTCTGGAAAGAGGAGTCTTCTTTCCTCCCAAGAACATCCTGGGAGAGGCAGGTGTCTTGCTTTCCGGAGCTTTGTGATCGTGATGGGAGAACTGTGAAAGCCAAGCTGCCATGGAGGGGAGGGAGTTGGAGCCCCGAGAGAGCTCTAGGAGCAGAGCCACACTGACAGGGATGGGGCAGTGGTGAGGCAGACGCACGGGCAGAGGGCGGAGGCGGCCCCGGTGCCACCGGCACTTACACGTCCTCTGATGCAGGGTCTTTGGTCGCAAAACCCAGCAAATTAACCTGGCCGTTTAAAACAACTCAAGTCCTCCATAACTTGCAACACAAAATCTCCCAAAGGATGCATATTTTAAGTAGACATTTTCTCAAGGCAATATTTTGGATTTCAAAGACAGTTTGGGAGATATCCACAGACAGCTCAAAAAGTATGAAAATCCACAGTTATACAACAGGAAGAAATCCCTGACTTTATAAATAATTCATGATGCGCTCCACTGAACATAATACACCCCACTGCACCTAAAATGGAAAGTTACTTATAAACAATTTATATTCTTTTAACGTGAAAGTAATAGCCTTCATCCCTTAGGATTTCACAGTTTGTAAAGCTGTTTTATGTGCATTATCTCATTCAATCTAGGAAACCAAAAGAAGCTTGCGTTGGCCACAATCCCAGGAGTATGTTTTTAGAAGGAGCTGGCGTCCATCTCAGTCCAGCTGCCATTGACACTGTTTCCCTCGCCGCCCTCCACAACCGTGCCGCGTCCGGAATAGCTCGCCCACCCGTCACATCCACCGCGCTTCTCACAAAGCACACCCACAACGTTTCTGTTTGGTGGCCTCTGGTTCCACCGCCCCACTGCCAAGTGAGAAGCTCTCCCTGGCTCTTCGGGAGACAGATTGAGCTTGAAAACTGCCCACATAGACTAAGTATATAACATTTGGGAAGGATATTTAAACACTCTGAGTCTTTGATTTATCATATGAAAGTGGGAATAATAAACACCCACATCGCAGATTTTTAAGTACTAAGCATGAAAATTCTCTTTGCATTCTTTTATGCTTCTTTTGACCTGTCTTAGCCTCTTTAATTCTCCTTTTATAAAAATATGCAAATGTCCCTACTCCTTTAAGTTATGTTGGATCATTTTGTTCTCGTGTTTAAAATCTTTCAGTGATTCCTTGAGGCTAAGAAACACAGCCTGAGCTCTACTTCAAAGTTCTCAAGATTGCCTCTATTCCGGCTGGGCCACTTCGGTCCCCTAGCCACCAAGCAGTGTCACAGGCATGTGCTGTGGGGGTCCCCCTCCTTTAAATATATATATAAATATATTTATGTATATATATATTTATATATATATATATATATATATATATATCCATGTCTGCAGTACCTAATGATTACCTTCATCGCATGGCATGTGAGTAGCACAAATTAATTATTTTTACTTCCCCCTCCCTCTATCTCTTGGCCCCTTTCCCAGTTATTCAGAAGACCTTATTCTGCCTTATTTAGCTGCAGGGTTCCTTCAGGAGGACTAAACTCTGGTCAGGCCCTTTGTCTTGGAGCAATCACTTTAGAAAACTTGTAAACACTTTCTCTCCCCCTTTGTGATGTATGTAAATTTTGTTCAAAAGCTTCTGGGGAGTTTTCCAACTCCGGAGTGTTCTTTCAAAGACTCTGGAGAGTCCTATTGAAATGTACTATCCCAGAGAACAGTCCTCTCTTGGTTCCTTTAGGAGGACAGGGGCCTAATTTAGGGAATGGTCATCCCACTGAGCAGGACGTTTAGGTTTCCTCTGCGTGAAATCAGTTAGCAAACACAGATGCCCTGTGTTCTGTCCCTCACCTTACACTCACATATACTCCTGCTGTGTAGTACACTTTGAAGTGTGAGTGTGTGCTGTCTCCAGGATTGTTCTTCTTACTCAAGATTGCTTTGACCGTTGGAAGTATGCTTTGGTTCCGCACCGATTTTATGATTGTTTTTCTAGTGTGAACAATGCCATTGGTACTTTGATAGGAGAAGCAATGAGACCAGATCGCTTTGGGGAGTATGGACGTTTTAACAATATTGGTGAGGATGTGGAGAAAAGTAAACACACATTGTTGCTGTAACTAGCACACTCATGATGGAAAACAGTAAAAGGGCTCCTCAACAAATGAAAAATAGAACCGTATGATCCAGCAATCCCACTATTAGGTGAATATCCAAAGGAAATGAAATCAGCATTCAAAAAGTGCTTTGTCACTTTTACAATAGCTCAGGTATGAGATCAACCTAACAATGAATGGAAGGAGAAAGAAAATGCAGAATGCATACAGAACAGAATATGTCAGCCGTAAAAAGGACTGTAATCCTATCATTAACAACAACGTGGGTGAACCTGGGGAAAAAGACACTCTGTTTAATGAAACGAACCAGGCTCAGACAAATACGGCATGATCTCACTCATATGTAGAATTTTAAAAGTGGAATCTCAGAAATAGAGTAGAACAGTAGGTTTCAGAGACCAGAGAAGGTAAGAAGGAGGAAGGGATAGACAGGGCTTGGCAATTCTACTTTTAGAGACTATCCTGCTCTGAGAACTATGAAGTCCTCAGAGGAAATATTTGCATTGCTGTGGGTCTCTCAGTACCTTGATATCTCAATATTAAATCCCTGAGAGGGCCCACTGGTCACACTGTTGATTAGCAGATATTAAGCCAACAAGGGAATCAGCAACTGAAATATTTTTAGAGAAGAATCAGAGATAATTCTTCTGAAATTTTAATTAAAAAATTCAGAAAAGTTTAGCAGGAAAGTAGATAAATTACCTTCAATTATATATATATATATTTTTAGTTTGCAAATGTAGACAGGAGAGCAGCCTAGAGGAGAAATACATTAATTTTATCCAATTTGAGTTTGTGGATATTAGCTATGAACTTCACAAGGTCCACTGGTTATATATATTTAGGAATGACAGTAACTAAGAAGTTAAAAGCCAGAAGTAATAGCAGGCAGACAGACTGAGCTACATCCAACCACTTAAAGATTTTAGGTGGAGGAGTGACTACTTTGGTAAGATCTCATATCTATCCTACTTTTTGCCTGAGTAATTACTTTTTCTGGATTGAAAAACTCCGATTACTTTTTACTGCATTGCTCCCCAAATTATACACTTCCTACGAATATATTGAACATCTTCCGTGAACGTGTGTTAAACATGTTTCAAGATAATGTATAAGTTGTGAGACATTTATGTATCACAATTTATGTGGTTGATCATAAAATCGAATCGTTAATGTTCATCCTTATATATTACTTGAATTTTCTCTGGAACTTTTCACTATAATCTTCTCCTTAAACCCACTGCTTCCAAGGCCAAATAATGCCAGCTCAGCAAAGTCAGGTGAGTAGTCCTCATTCATGTATGACTGAATTCTCTTCTGCTTTTGCTTCTCCTTCCACGTTAGGTTTGCAGTACCATCATTCGTTCAGAGGTCCAGGACCAGAGTCACGGTTCCACCTCCATTTCTTTGTATCTAAGATTTCTCCAAGTATTGCAGATTTTGCTGTGTAAGTCTCATAACAGCTTTCCTTCCTGTACACCCACTATCCAGTGTAGCCTTGCTTCAGATTCTCTTCATATGCACATCAAAGTTCTCCTTGACTCTGCTTCTTATCACTCAGCCATCTACAGTGCTACTACCTGAGTCAATCTCACATGTCATTTTGATTAGGCTATTATTCCATGTAAAATTCTTCAATCACCTCCAATAAGTTACACAAGGAAATTTGAGTTCCTTAGTAAGAAGTGTCAGAATGTACCATTGCCCAGCTTTCAATCTTCATCTGCTTTCTGTCCTCTGCATCTGCACTTTATTCAATAGCAATTGTGAGTTACTAACATGGTTTAGACCTCAGTAGTCCCCCCACAAGCTCATGTGCTCATTGGAAGGGCCAGGTAGGGAGAGGTGGGCCGGTGGGGTCATGACCAAGGGTATGTTCTCATACCCGGCTCCACCCCTCTTCTGCTGCCTCATGGCTGCCCCACGGTGAACAGCTTTCCTCCACCGTTCCATTCTGCCTGCTGTTTTTTGTGGAGAATCAGGCAGCCATGAACTGACTCCACTGAAGCTGTAAGCCAAAGTAATCCTCTCTTCCTTTAAATTGCACTGCCGGGTATTTTGTCCCAGCAACTGGAAAGGTCATTAGTACAGTTATTTTTTAAAAAAATCAAGAGTCCTACTTAAACTATGGGTTCATTGCAACTGGTGGTTCACAATCTCCAAGCTCACTGTGTATGTGTATGTGACTGGTGAGACAACAAAGCTACGAAATCTCCAAAACCACTTCACCTTGGAATTCCTCAAAGGAAAACTATGTGAGCAGAAAGAACACAAGCAAATGTTGAAGACCACCATTTCGTCAGATGTGTCTGCACTGAGATCCTCATTGTTACTGGCTGAAAACATCACTAAAAGGCCTTTTCTGTCGGAGAAGAGTCGATGCTGTCTGCTGCTGAGGATGTTTGCAGTGAACCTCTAGGAGAGGCTGCAGCTCAAAAGTGGCGTATGTTCCTCTTTCAGTGAGCACTGCAACTAGTCAAATTGGTGAAATAGCAGAGGATTTTGAGGCACAATTGTTAGGAAGGCGTCATCCCTACTATGCAATCCAGGTTGAAGGGTCTACTGTTGTTGACAAAGGGGAGCAATGCTTATTTTGGTTTGATACATTTTTCAGGAGGATGGGCAGCAGTTCATGTTATGTGCACTTTCATTGCCAACCAACAGCACACCTGCAGAACTATTCAAGTCTTTGTGTGACTACATACCAGGAACTCTGAAGGGGACAATGTGTCAGGGTGTGTGTGACAGAGTGGCTGCTATGACAGGACAGTTTTCTGCTTTCAGCACTCACATGAAAGCAGTCACTTCTGACTGTGAGTCTACGCACTGTGTCATCCACAGAAAAATGCTGGTTAGCTGGAAAATGCCACTTGAACTCAATACCATTTTGCAGGATGATGTTTTGCAATTTAAACTACATTGAAGTGCCTGAAGTGCCTCACGTCTGTTCATGTGACTCGGTGAGGAGAGGGACGCAGGGCGTAAGCATTTTGTCATATACACAGAAGTGAGATGGCTTTCAAAAGTGAGATTACTGACCAGGGTTTTTGAGTCATGACAGCTGCTCCAGAGATCTCTTTTTATACAGCAGTCTCCACTAGCAGCACATGTCAATGACATGGAGTGGGCTACAGAACTTGCTTACTCTTGGACATATTGAACATGCTCCATGAACTCGGTCTATCACTTCTGGGAAGAGCAATTGTGTTGAAGTCACCAGATAAAGTGGCTTCATTCAAAGCCAAACTGAAATTATGGGGGCAACTAGTGAACATTACAGTTTTTAAATGTTTCAAAAATTAGTAGAGATTTTGAAAGAGACTGAACCATAGTCTTCTTTCTTCCAGCTGGTGCATGATTAACTATCTTGGCTCTCAAAAGATTCTGAACATTACTTCCCAACCAGAAAAGACCCTGAACTAAGAAAAAAATGGATGAATAACCAATTTACAAGTCCATGCTAGAAGAGGATCACAAGCTTGAGATACTGAATGATGGTGGCCTTAAAAATGTGTCTGAGGCCACTTCATATCTGCATGCATTCTGGGTCACAATCAAGACAGAATATCCTGAGAATGCGACTAAAGCTGTAAAAGTCCTGCTTCTATTTACAACATCCTCTCTTTGTGAGGTAGGGTTTTCTTCAGTTTGTAAGCTCTTCTTCAAATTGCAGCATAGATTCAACACAAGCAACACACTTCAGGGATCACTGTCTCTCATGACCCCCAGGTGCGACTATTGAGCTGCAGGAAATCAAGCTCGGGGTTCCCACTGCATTATGGTGAGATGTATAATGACTTCAGTACACATTACAATGTAATGATGGAAATAAAGTACATTTCAAATAAATAAAATTCACTTGAATCATCTTGAAAGCATCTCCCTCCCCGAGTCAAGCTTGTTATGAAAATGGTCCTTGCTGCCACAGAGGTTGAGGACTACTGGGACATTTTTTCCCGGCAACAGGGAAGATGAAAATACAGCTGCTAACCCTCCTGCACACATGCCATGCTTCCCCTTTTCCTGCACCTGACTGCGCATACAGGTCTTTCTGCTGTGAAAGACAAGCATGCATCCCATCTTCCTTCCATCGGTGTGCTCTCACCCAAAGTAGATGGCACTTCTCCTCTGGAAAAGTCTCGGCAACCCTGCACCACTCCTTTTGGGTAGTTACTTCTAGCTCTTACGTGATTGCTCCAGGTCATTGCAGAGGTGCAGTAATGCCCTGACTCATGAACACTTCCACTTGCAGACAACTTGGTTCTTGAACAGAAGCGTTCAGCAAAATTTTGCTTCCATTTGCAAACCCCACATGGAGTGATGCACACGACCTCAGCCATCTTCCCCAGAATCACAGAATGAACTAAGTTCACGAACCAAGGGACCGCTGTACTGCACGTTTGACTCTCTCAGGTTGGAGCTGGAATCCTACTCATCTTCATCATCTTGACTTACCTAGAGAATTGCATGACTTTGTCGAAAAATAGGCACTTAATAAATACTTATTGAAAAGAAATAGAGTTGGGCTGGGGATTTAGCTCAGCGGCAAAAGTGCCTGTCTGGCAAGAGCAAGGTCGTGAGTTCGGTTCCCGGTACTGGAGAAAAACCAAAAACAAACAAACAAAAAAAAAAGAAAAGAAACAGAGTTGCCTTAAAGATTTCTGTCATGAGGTTTTCACTGAAAATCCATATTTCATAATTCCAGTTTAAGATTTCAAAGCAAGGACAAATGACATCCCTCAAAGGATTAGGTGGGTTAAAAAGATGTTTGTAAATATAGAACAACATTAGAAAAATAAGTAGAACTCAATGGACCAGAAATTAAGAAATTCCTAAAAAATCGAATATACATGAGATCATCTTATACAGTAAAACATCAACCAAAATGTGTCCAAATGACGACTGCTAGAAAAGGCAACTTTACCTCAGAGGTGAAGGATGCACAAGGAGGAGGTTTTCCAGTGTTCCAGCACAGCACCATGGAAGTGACTAGGGAAAGAGGCTGTCATGCACAGCCCCCTTCAGACACGGGCCCCTGGCTTGGGCCAGTCCACAGTGGTGAGGAGTCAGCTTCCAGATTACAAAGAGGAACATAGAGCCCAAGCAAGAGACACAGCAGTACTCTGAATTGCTAACAATATCCAGGAAGTACAGGAATACTTATCTAGCAAAGGAGATGGCTAGGACATCATGACGTCCCGTCCTTGCCCCATTCTAAGTAAATATTGGTGAGACTGCAAGTTTCTGCAGTACAGCTCCACTTTCTACAGAGGCTGAAAAATCAGCACCAAGGCTGTGTAACAAGAATCCTCAACCACAAATCTTAAAACAATAAATAGCACAAAGCTCTTACAAAAAACACACATCTTAGAAAAGGTAATTTATTTTAAAACAAGAGAATTTTCTAAAGAATGAGAATTTAATGAAGGGTAGCTAATGCTCCCCAAAAGAAGCAAGGCAACTTTGAAGACATAAAACATGAACAATTAAAGACACTGAAAGTTTAAAAAGTGAAAGTGGCACCTCAGTTCACAAATTTGATTCTTTCCATGATTCTGGCCACAAACCAACTTGGGCAAGAACCAAATCAAATTCAGTGGTTAGGTTCAATATTGACCTTGTGGGGAAATTTGGTTCAGTTCTTGATTAGTTCTGTTTGTGACCAGAATGATGGAAAAAACTGAGTTTCCGAACTGAGGTATGACTGTTTTAAAATTCACCTATTCACGCTTCAATAGGTGGTCTGAAACATTTCTATTGAAAGGATAATTCAACGATTTAAAAGAATGGAAATCAATATGGTGATTCCTCACAAAACCAAATAATAGAAATTGCACTGGACCCAGCCATTCTTCCAAGTATTTTCCCAAAAGAATTAAAGACATCACATTGCAGAGATACATGGCTGCTCATGTTTATAGCAGAACAATTCATAATAGGTAAATCTTGGAAGCAGCCTGTATGTCCATCAGCAGAGGAATGGAAAAAGAAAATAAGGTATTTACACACAATAGAGTACAGCTCTGCCATAAAGAAGGATAAACCTGAATCATTTTTAGGAAAATGGGTGTTTTTTGAAACCATAATGTGAAGTGAAATAAATCAGACACACAAGCTTAATATTGTACAGTTTATCCTGTAGGAGAAATGCAAAGCATAAGTAAAGAGCAAAATAAAAGGTAGATAGCAGGAAACAGGGAGGTAGTTGTTTTTTGTTTTTTGTTTTAAAAAGAATGGAACCAAGAGGTAGAGGGAGGGGGAAGGAGGGGGAGGGGGAGGGCTTCAAAATAAGATGTGTTATGTATGTGTAACTCTTCCAACGAGGACTGTACTGCAAACATGTACCAATAAAAAAATAAAAACTGAGGAAAGAGAATGAGCTCAGGAATCTTTCAGGATGCAGTGTGAGGTAACGAGATGAAAAGTGTAAATATAGCATTGTTAATATGACAAGTAAGATGTGGATGACTGACTCCAAGTCCCAGCAATCCTCCACTATAGAGGCTCTCCCCCTTCACTGCCCGGTGGCATTGTTTCTGGATGTTTAAACAATAGTGAAGGTCGAATGACACCAATGCTTCCTGACAGAAGATATGCAAGTGGTCAATAAACATGAGAACATGCTCAACATCGTTACTCATAAAGTGCAAATTAAATCCATAAAGAGATGCTACTACAAACTCGTTAGGTCTAAAATTTAAGGGACTGAAAATATCCACCATTAATGAATATATAGAGTCACCAAACTTCCCAGACATTGCTGGGGGAGGCTGAGATCGACGTCTCACTTTGGGAAACTGGTATTTCCTCACACAGCTAACTCACTGTATATGCCAGCAGTTCCTCCAAGATCTGACCCAAGATATTTTGACCCAGGTATCAACAAAACAAGATGCAAACGAGAATGTTCACAGAGAACTGGAAACCATTCAAATGTCCATGAAAAATAAAACGGATAAACAACCTGTGATACATTTAAACAATGGAGCAGTACACAGGCAAACGAAACAAGAAAGCACAAATAAGGGCAAAAACACTCACACAAGTCCCATAAAGCCAGAAATCAAAAAGTACCTTTATCAGAAGGTCAAGAACAAGGAAACAGAAATATGATGACAGAAGTTAAGCTATTCAGTGATACAGCTGGGTTGACTATAGACTGAGGAACAGGAAGATAAAACTATGTGGACTAGTGAAAATATTTTCTACTATGTCACAAATGATGAAAAGGTGGTTTTGCATATACCCAAGTCTGTATGTGTCTGTGTTTAAAATCACTGAGCAACACACTTAATATTGATATACTTTATGCACTTTGCTCTATATATTTTGTATGTTAATTTTAAAAGGAAAAAAAATCCCCTGATGCCTGGACCCCACCCTTAGATATTCAGGCTGAATTGTTTTAGGATGTGGATGGTACATTAATAACTCATGAGGCTCAGGAAGAATGACACCCAGAAGTCAGCTCTAAAGGAAGTATTAAAGGATGTACTTCTAAGGGAGAGACATAAATCCAGCCGGGCAGTGAAATACAAAAGCAAAAAGGAAAATACAGTTTTTTCAAAGTGAATTTCCAGAAAATGGATTTCCAAGAATAGTCTACAAAATCTAAATGAGTCGTAATGGAGTAAAGGAGAATGCACATCATGTGTGTATTAAAAAGACAATTACCACCTGCCGTGCATCCTCAGGCTCCTCTCTGGTTATGACTACTTCGCAGACTTTCTTTAATTTTAATGCCCCTGACCACTGTCAGGAGTCCTGGCCAGGTGCTTTCTAGGACGACCTGCGACTGGGGTTTGTCAGGTATCTCTCTCAGGAGTAAGCCACGGAGGTCAGCCGTGGGGAGGAGCATCTCAAAGGTCAGTTCTCTTCCTCCTTTCAGGTCAAGGCGCCATGCTATCAGCACAGCTCCTTTCTGTTGCTGTCAGCCTCGGTCACCTGGCAGAGGCACCCTTGGCCGGGTTTCTCCACTTTAATGTTCCCTCCGTCTCTCCTTCTATCTTCTAGCATTAGAAGGGTGTTGAGAGGTACGGGCGACACTTCAGGGATGGGGAGTTCAGCTCTCCTCCTTGAGGGCAAAGAATCTATGCAAATTAGGTGAAATTCTACAGCACCAAAAACAGTGTCTTCTCGCTCATTAACCTTTGCCATCAATCGTGGAGCATATCAGCACAATTCACAGATATTTTGTGCTATCCTCCAGTATTACTTTAGATATTTATAGCTACATGTGCTCCAGCCTGGGCCACTGGAGCCTTCTGAGGGGCCTCCTGTGCCTTGGACACCTCCACATCACGGTGCTTTCAGTGTTTGTTTCAAGTACTTCCTCTCTTCCTGGCACCGAGATACTCCAGGTTCCTTCTGTTTATTCCCTAGAGCAGCCATTTCTCCAAGGAGCTCCAGTTGCTTTGCTTGGGGAATTCTTTTAGAAATCAAGATTTGAGACCACGCCCATTCCAACAGGCTGTTATTTGTCTTAGAAAATCTCAGCTGACACAGAGTGGAGAAATATATGAGTGCAGACTAAAAGTATGCACATGTGCGTATCTCTAAGTGTTTATGTCTGTAGGTGCTTGCATTCATATCAAACTAAACCTTCGTTTTTACTGGTATCCTGACTCTAACCTAGTGGCACATGTATCATTCCAGGGTCTTCCCTCAGTTCATTAGGGTGTGTATTTCCACCCTAATGATCGGAGATGCCTTCCTCCACCACCTGGTGATTTAATTGCTCATTTCCAGTGCACATGTATGGCAGATACAGAGCTGTCCACCTAAACCCACATGGAGGGCATTTTTACCACCTCTAGTAGTGAGTTCATGGCCCTTTGCTGTCACAGCTTCTACTCACGTCCAGTCAGTTAGACCGACGTCTTTCCCCCAGCGCTGCCCCTTTCATGGGTTGTTTCATGCATTTGCTGTGCGGTAAGACACTCTTGCCACGGTTCACATTCCTTTGCAGGGTCCTATTGTTTCCGGAATGTCTTTTTTCAATTTGCATACACTAAAGTTACTCCTCGTCCTATAAAGTTTGGTGGGTTTTGACAAATGCAACATGGTACACATCTGCCACCTCAGTATCATCGTACAGCATCGTGCCGTCGCCCTGGAAATCACATACTCTGACTCCCCCTGAAGTCATGGGCACCACGGATCTTTCTCCTGTCATTACTTTCACCTGATCAGAACGTCATATAATGGCAATGAAACAGCGTAATGTCTTCCTTCCAGTCTCTCACTTAGCAATGTGTATTTAAGATTCCTCTATGTCCTTTGTGGATTGACAGCTTTTTTCCTCTCATCACTGAGTAATATATTTCATTGTACAGATGTAGCATGGTTTATTTACTCATTCTTCTGTTTAAAAACCTCTCCATTGCTTCCAGTTTGGGCAATTGTGAATAAAGCTATTATAAATATTTGCATGGAGGTTTCCTTGGGAACATAGATTTTTCAGTCCAGGTAAATGCCTAGGAGTGCAATTGCCGGTCTGTCTGAAGACTATGTTTAGTACAGGAAGGTGTCGGACCACCTTCCAAAGCGGCTGTACCATTTGACAATCCAAAGGGTGAGCATTTCCCTTGCTCCACACCCTGTCCAGGATTTGGTGCTGAATATAATCTACAATAGGGCCAATTCTAGTTGCCGTGCTTTTCATTGAAAATTTTCTTTGAATATCTTAAATATACTCCAATTCTCCAATGAAATGTTCCATGCTGTTTTCGATTTTTCTGAATCTAATAATCGCGATTATTTTAAGGGCTATTTCTAACGAGTCCCAAATCTAGATCTCCTGGAGATCTGCTTTTTTCACTTGCTTGCTTTTTCTTTTCTCTACTTCTTGACATACTTAGTGATTAAATATTGGATAGTGAGCCTAAGTGATCATAGAAAACTTGTGTGTGAACTTAGCTCTTGGTAAGCAGTTAGAACACAAAAGATTATTTCATTCCAAGCAGGACCTGAGCACTGCAACATGAATCTATGTGTCCCACTCCTGTCCGGGTTTGTTTCCTCACTAGCCCGTGGCCATTAGAGTGTACCTTCTGGTCTTGACACTGCTCTTGGATTTTGGACCTTAAAAGTTGGGGTTCGTTCTGGTTTACATATGTCTTACAGTGTGGTTCTTCAGACTTTGGGGAGTCTCAGCTGAGAGTCGAGGTGTCTGGTAGGACACATCCCCCTAGCAGCGCTGAGACTCAGCTTATTTCTCCAGGCCAATGAAAATTTTAAAAGCCCAAACCACTTCTCAGCTTCTACACAGATTCTGGGCTCAGGTTCTTCATGGAGAACAAATCCCTCAACTGGACAAGTGTCTCTGATTTCCAAATTCATCTTTTCTAGTCTTTCCTTCTCTTGGAACCAGCCTCCCAAACCCAAACAGGTTTGACGGCCTGAATTTCAATGTTAGTTCCCTGGTGCAGTGAGATAGCCACGGCTCTGATCAGCCTTTTGCTTTCAGCTCAGATTCCTCCGCAGGCTCTCGGCATCTTGTCCAGATTAATTTAAAAATCACCAAATGCTTCTGGGGAAAAGTGATCTGGAAGGTCAGGCTCAGCTTAGTGATTTTATTTTCTCTCAGCAATTTTTGACCTTCAGGTTTTTGCTGCTGCGGCTGCTCTGAACAGGGTTACTGTTCTTTGTTTTTGTTTTTGCAGGAAAGGTTGTTTCATGTGTCACTTAGAGAATGGTTTATCCTAAATGTCCCGTGTGGGGGATGACAGGAGTTCGCATGGCTGGAATCTAGTCCATCATAGCTAGAAACAGAAATATCCATGGGAGTATTTTAAAGCAAATCTCAGTTACCATATCACTGTTTCTATGAATACCTCAACATGTATTTCCAGAAGATATGTTTTCTTAGCACAATTCTGTTACCGTAAAAATAATGGTAACTATTTAATATAGTCTAACATCAAATCTATGTCAGACCTTTCTGATTATCTATTTTAAAAGTATTTTAACAGTCTATTTGGTTGAATTTAGATTCATAACAGGTCCAAACATTGCATTTTGTCGGTCTCTTTGTTACTCTGTTATACCTTTTCATCATCTTTATTTAAAATAAAAACTGGTTCATTGTTCATGTGAGCTTGTGTTTCAATTTTGCTATTTCATTGGTTGTTTCCATTCGATTTGCTCCTTTAATCCCACGTACCGCCTTCACTGGGTGTTGGATATATAAGTTTGATTACATGCCAGTTCCTGAGAAGACTTCAGACTATGCACACAACTGGTGGTGATGCCACACTTCATCATATTTTCACCCGCAAGCCCAGATACCTGGAGCATAAAATATTTTTTAATTGAAACAAAGACACTGTCAAGGTGTACACGACTCCTAATAGCTGTGACTCCCCTTCAGAGGTACCATGGAAAACTTCTATTTGCTTCTTTACCTTAGTGAACTTTGATCAGCTTTTACTCAAAGAGAGTTAAAGGGCATGTAAATGTGTCTCATAGTATTCAAAGACTGTTAGAGAAACAGTGCTTGCCCGCAAGAACTACTGTGCACAGAAAGGAAAGATTACGCCTCCCTTTGAGAAGACGGTGGAGAAGCGGCCACTTGAACCACGGCTTCACAGATGCAAGGCAGTGCCTCTGCAAGTGGTGGGCCTGCACTCAGCAGGCATTACCCAAATTTGCTGGCTTGTTTTTGTCAAAATAAGCAGGCAGGTGCTGACATTTCGTGCACAGGCACCAAGAGCACTTGAATTTCTTCCATGTGCTGGACACAACCCATCCTGGCCATCTCTAACCTCCTCAGGTACAGCTGATCCCGATGACTTTGGGGGAGGTATTACCTTACACATTACACCCCCCCTCTCCCTTCATTAAAATACAGCTGCGAAGCCAGAGATGTAGCTCAGAAAGCATTTCCCTAGCATGCACAAGATCTGGCTTCAAATAATAATATAGTTAAGACTCTCATACTGGTTTTCTTAAAAATATATACATAGGTAGCTTTTGTTCTTTAAATTTAATTTCATTTATGAGAGCGAGCGCTGTGGTTCAGTATGAAGTATCCACTGCCGCTCAAGTACTGAGCTCTCGATCCCCAGGACAGCGCTGCTCAGAGGTGAGGCCCAGAAGGGGAAGAGATCCGGAGAATGAAAACTTCATGTGGATTAATCCAGTGAGTAATGCATGTAGGAGGCAGGGAGGCCTGGCAGAAGGAAGGAAGTGCCCAGGGTACCCGTGAGGGGTGCCGCTTCCCCCCGCTCTTTCCCTGACTCTCTCTTCCCGTCTCTGCTTTGAGGGCAGCAGCTCCGTGCCACCATTTTCTTTTGCCATAGTGCTCCGCCCCACCTCCCGCCTATGGCAACGGACCCAGCCCACCATAGACTAAAGCCCCTGAAACCGAGAGCCCACATAAACTTCTCCTCCTTTGCATTGTTTCTTCCAGTATAGGTCACAGTGATAAAGGGCTAGCACCAAAAGAGGATGTAAATGTGTTTATTATTAACAGAGGGTGTTGGATCTGCGAAGGTGAGGAACCACCTGCCTCCTCAGGAAGGCAGAATTTGGGCCTTGAATGTTCACCACGCCCACCCTCTCCCTGAAATTTGGGAAGTAACTGGACTCTCTTCCACCAGCCTTTTCCAAGGGTCTGGTCTTCCTGCCTCAACTTCCAGTTCTTACCTTGGACAGAGGCTCTGCTGCCTATGGAAAGATCCCTTTATGCATTCATAGGCTTCAATGTCTTTTCCAGTCTACAGATGAAAGCAGGCACTATGGATAAAAGCAGGCACTACAGTTCTCATAGTAGCCTGAAGATCACACCTGAGTTCATTCTCCACACTGTAAACTGTGACACAGATCATCTTACTACTCTGAGAGGAAAAGGATCTCTGCTTGACTTCAGCATCTACAGTCCCCTTTCACATGACCACTAAAGACCAAGGTGAAGGGTGCCCAGGCTCAGCAGAGGTAAACCAGATGCCCCTTGAGCTGGAATGTGCACCCATCCACTCACTGGAGCCAGTGAACTCTGGCTGGGAGGATGTTCTTTGCCAGGTGTTAGTAGACACTGCTGGGAAAGGCTCAAAATTGCAGGATACGGGGCCCTGTCTCTCTAAACGGTATACAGTGCAGCAGGGGAAAGTCTGCAGCAGCAAGTTCACAAAGAAGGAGGAGGCTTTATTTCGTATTGGTTTTAAAACCTGGCTGCTATTTGTTCTTGCCTGACTGGCATTCTCTTACCCACCCTCGCTGCTTTCCCTGTGGCCAATATTGACATTGCTGCAGTCACTGTTATTGAAAGGAGGATGGAGGGTTGTAATAAACATTACTGTAAGGGGCTGAACCCACGTTCAGAAAACAAGACAGACAGACACATGAAAGGACAGGAGTGCCTGCTCTATTCAGATAGCAGCGAGTGGTATGGGTGAGAGCATGGTCTCAGGGACAGAGGCACTCAGGAGGTGTGTTAGTAAATGATTACATTTAAAGGCTAAGGTGGTTCCTGCTGGCTGGGAAAGGCAGGGAGTGAGGAGAGACGGAGAAATTTTGACAAATGGGTACCAAGTGCCGCAGAGGAAGGATGCAGAAGTCTTAGTGTGCTCTTGCATGGTAGGGAAAATGTAGGTAGCAATAAAGTTCTGTGCACTCAGAAGAGATAGAAGAAAGTGCTTGGGATGTTTCCTCTGTAAAGCACTGCTGGACGTGTTGGGAGGTAGAAGTGTTTAAGCTGATTTGCTCCTCATACCACGTGTAGAGCTACGGCAGCATCCCAGGGCACCCCATCAATATGTATGGTCTTAAGCCTTTGTGTATCCATGACAAATTAACTCAAATTTTAAAAAATAAGTTCTGGAAAGAGTCAAAAAAGATAGATGATACACAAATAGATATATGATGGATGGAAGAACAGATAGATAGATAGACAGACAAAAAGATAGATAGATAGATAGATAGATAGATAGATAGATATTTAAATAAATAAATAATCACCTTTAAATTTCCCTAGTCTTCCTAGTGTTCATACAATGAAAAGAGAGTGGATGCAAATTTCCTGTGAAGTCTATCAAAAGCCACATTTGTGGGGCTGTGTGACCCAATTTCTGAGCAGACCGAGCAGAGATGTAAAACTCACCCTGGAGTGAGACGGAGCCGTGACTCCAGGACACAGTGTAGATGAACCTCCCAGTGACGCTGCCCACCCAGCGCCTCCTCCTCCGACGGGAAGACTGCACCTGCCTGGTGCCCCTCGCTTTCAGCTGTGCTCACCAAGCCCCGGCCCTTCACTCTGGACCCCTCAGAGTCCCGATCTCTCCTACTTGGATGACTCTGCATTTGGACAGTTCACTTCTTTATTACCGCTTAACTGTTAGTGACCTGTAGTGTCTCCAGAGTTTTGCAAATACCTTTAGTGTTCATGTCCCTTCTTTCAAAAATTAGCAGTGCTTTCGATAATACTTTTAATTTTAATCAGTTAGTACCTTTCCAATAATTAAGCAACACGCTATAGATATTAAAAGCCACACAACTTGGCTTAAAATCTTATATCCTTAGTAACTGTGACAATTTCAAGTGTTCCATTTCCTTGTCTGTAAAGTAGACACATAGATATTCACAAAAAAAGTGATTGGGAACATTAAATATCATGCAGTACATACTACAGTAAAATAATAGTGGAAAGCATGGAATGCATCCTCAGTACATGTTAGTTTAACTGTATTACTATTGCCCTCATAATGATATGTCATTGACATACTACAAAGTTATTTCATCCATAGCATACACACAGTCATATATTTGGGACAGGGAAAACTCAGTCACAGGAAGAGGAACCATGCCTTGCCACACATTTTGAGGCGATTGTGTGCTTTTGTGGTATTACACACTGCCACCTGCTGGGATTATCAGGCATTGTTCCCAGCACACAAAACAACACTGCCATGTTTTCAGACGTCATTTTACACTTACACAGAATAACTAAGTCTATTACTCTATTAGCCTGCTGCATGACCAGCTGCAAGATGCTGGTGTGGTGACAATGAGCTACTAGTTATTTGTGGCCATGACTAGGAAACCTGTCCCACAGTAGGTCCCTCTATCTGAACTCTCGTTACTCAGCATCTGGAAAGACCCAGTGGAAAGGTGCAGAAATAGGCAATTCATACTTTTTAAATTGAAATACATTCTCAGTAGCACGCTGGGATATTGTACCATCCTGACCCATGCTGCCAGGGGACAAAGGGACATATGCCTGTCCAGGATGCCCACACCGTATTCCTGACCTGCCTGGCAGCCACTTAGCAGCTGTGTCGGTTGTCAGATAGACAGTGGCAGTGTCACAAGGCTTGTGTTCAGGCCACCCTTAGTTCACTCAGTAATGGCCCCACCACACAAGGGTAGTGATGCTTGCTTGCAGATTTGTTACAGTATGTTACTTTAATTGTTCTATTTTATTATGTTTTTGTTTAATGTTAGAATTGAAAATCTAGGGCTTTGTGATATCTGCAGTTTGAGGCCATAGAAAAAGGACTGCTGTGGCTATAGTTCACACTTCAGGGAGATCTGTGGTGAAATGTACAATGTGACACGTTTATGACATTAAAAATTTGATTTGCTTTGAAGTTAAGAGGAATTTAAGTAATTGATACCAGTAAACAGCTTGCTTTCTTAATTATAAATGATTAATGGTAGGTGATACTAAGATTTTTAAACAGCCAAATATTCTCCCATTAGAATACTATGGAAAAAAACATATTTTACATCCTTTTATTAGTCCACCCCTCCAGTTATGAGATTTTTGTGTCACAGAGTGTTGGGTTTCTGAAATAGAGTCCATATTTTTGTTGTATACTATCTCTTTTTATTTTTGTTGTTATTATGTATTTGGAGTACAAAATCATTACATTTAGTGTAGGAAATTGGTACATGTTCATGTACTATTGCTAAGTTTGAATCTAGAGCCAGAGATTAATAAATATGAAATCCCAGAAAATTATACAGCAGAATTTCATAAAGTTTACAAAGCATAACTCCCTGTGATTTAGAAGGTCTTATCCCCAAACAGAATCTCAGAACACATGGGATCTCTAACGATACGGGGAATGAAGATTGTGCAGCACCCATCCCCAAAAGTGGCAAATCCCCAGAAGGCGCTGAGACGCTCTTCCAACCTCCACTGACATCCCGCACAACCACTGCACCACCCTGAATAGGTGCAGTCTATAAGGGCATGGCTGAAGACCAGGACATCACATGAGAAGACGGCATTGCCGTTCCCAGCTCCCAGCCAGAGAGCTCACCTCCTCCCCTAAGGATGCCACCTCTGCACCTTGGGCATCACAGGCCATCCTGATCCTATGCTTGGGGTCAAGCACCAAATTCAGAACAACAAAAACCTATAAATAGTCTCCCAACACATTTTGACCTCTCCACAAAAAGATTGAATCATCTCTCTCACACACACACACACACACACACACACACACACACACATGCACGCACCACCCAGGACCTCTTAATCTCCTCCTTCAGCTCCTAAGGATAAATAATCCATGAACTGTAGCCTATCTAAGGAACTCCCAATACTAAAATCCAAGTGGTAAATGTAGTTTCAGGTTTTAAAAATATTCCTCAAAAAATCTGAGACTCAGTTATGCAGGATTTCAAAGATGTCTGGAGGAGGAGCCTATGTTCTGGTGACACACTGTGAGCTTGGAGTCTGGACAGGTGGTGAGTCTATTCTACTTCTGGATAGAGGAAAAAGTCCTCAGGAACAGGTTATGACCTGTGACTCATGCACTGCAGGATGTCGCCACCCAAGCCCAGCCCAGCAGCACCCTTGCTCCTGACAAGAACTCGCTTGTGTTTTATAGGTACAATGAAACCATGGCAGAACACTGTCATTTGCTTTTTAACTACTGTCAGATTTACATACATGACTCTGCATCTGTTTTTGGATACAAATAGAAGTTTAATCAACTCAAGGATCCATCATTGTCTTTATTTAGGAAGGCCTGAAATCCCAGCAAGGAAAGTTTGAAATTGCCTTCCTAAGGATTAGGAGAGTGTGGTAGATGCTTACAGGGAAGTGATTTGAGGACAAATCATGCTTCTAAGAGCCCGTGAAAATGCTTGGTATCCATCCTTTGTTCATGGCAGGATGGTGGGTGCCGTGCAGAAGAAATGAAAGCAGGTGTGCAGGACAAGGTGCCCTCCCGCATCACCTCAGAAGTAGGGACACTGATGAGCTGCTGCAGTTCCTTTGTTCCTTTGTCCCCCAGCAGAATGGGAGTGCCAGGCACAGCTAATGTTGGAGGTATCCTAAAAATCAAGGATATCCGTAAGCAGCAAATCAAAACCAGGCAGCATGAATGCCCAGAACATGGGGGCTCACACTGAAATGTGCTGGGCTACAGTTAAGGTGGTGTGAGCTATGCCTTGGCTCCTGGACTTGGACCGCCCTCCCTGAGACACAGTTCTGTCTGCCTTGGGCCGTGGGTGTCTATGGAGCTGATCACACACTCCACTGTCACCCCCATAAAACTCATGGTCAGACAGAAGGGAACCCAGAGCTCAGCTGCTCTAAACCCTGCATAAAGCCTGTAGTTCAAAGTGGGAGCTTCACTCTGCTCTTGTTCATAATGGCACAAGATAGCAAAAGCAACGAGAGGAGAAGAGAGCAAGCCTCTTTCTGTCCCTTACATTGCTTGCAGGCTACCTGCCCTAGGGCAGATGTAACACTCACACCCATAAACCCAGCCTTGGACCAGGAATCAATTGCAAATTCTAGATTCAGCTGCCTCCTAAAAGCAACCCTTCATGACTACACGAGGCTTTGAGAGGACAGCCAGACACAAAGCATAACACGCAAATGTCTGCAAATCCAGGTTTCCTGACTCCTGAGACATTCCCAGATAAGAAACCAGGCAGACAAGCCCAGCACTCTAGGAGACTCAGGCAGAAGGATCACAAACGAGCTCAGCCTGGATAACTCAGTAAATTAGCAAGATCCCACCTCAAACTATTGAAATAAAGAGGGCCGTGGTTGTAGCTCAGTGTGAACGCTCTGGGTTCAATCCTCAGTAGGGAGGAGAGACTAGAAAGCAGACAGTCAAAGAATTCAGAATACAGACAAAGAGCTAGAAATTGCACAGTGCCAAAAGAAATATGCGATTTTTATCTGCAATGAACAAACTGGCTTAGAAAAGCCAAGCCATGCTCCTGTTGAATCTTGTGTTATTACCCCCCCCCTTCAAATTTCCAATCCAGGGTCTTGTGGGAAAAAGGAAGAAGCCAGTGAGGTGTGGAGACCTGAGTCAGCAACGTTGCCCCAGGATGGAGAAGCCATAAGGTCCAGTGCTCACGATCTCACTCGCCCTTGGGGACTGAAATTCTAGCAGACACCAAAAGTTAAATATTCCATTCAAGGTTTCTCTGAAACACCTCAGGATAGAGGCCAGCGTTGGCAGCGTGCTTCTCCCTTTACTTTCCTCCCACTGGGGGTGGCACCTGCCCTGATGCTGACTTTCACAGCGGCTTTCACTCCTTTCCTAGATTTGGAGGGAGCAGAATCCATTGTTCCAGGGTTAAAAGGAAGAAATGCAGATGGGCGGCATCATCCTCTTCTGTCCCACCTTTGCTGGCTTGTGGGGCCACCACCACACTGAGAGGCTTTCTCTTCTGCTGCTGGAAGCCCCAGAATCTCTAACCAGGACAGAGCCAGGGACACAACTGGTGGGTGACACACAGAGATCACAGGCCTGTTGGAGGTGGGTCACCCAACTCTCAGCACTGATTTCCTCTGAGCAGCTGAGCTGCAGTTTATGCTTCTCACCATCACAAGTTATCCTGAAAGCTATGTCCCCATTTCCCCGTTGCTTCTTCTCGGTGGTCTGCTGTGAATACACGCTGCATCTGAAAGCTGATGGTCCCTCTTGGTCTAGTTCAAGGCTGTAAAAATGACAGCCCACATTACAAATCCCACTTGACTTGGCTATGCCGCAGTCCAGAATCACATCCCTTCCCAGTGACTCGGCTCGCTGGAGAAGCAGGGCCTGATAGGGAAGGAAGAGCAGGCAGACTGGGGCTGGGACTCTCAAGGGGCTCGGCCCTCCCTTTTTAGGTGACATAGCTCGCAGGGGAGTGCAGGACACAGGCATCTTCCATATTTTAGTCACTAGAACACCTTCAGTAAGTCAGACACATTTGCAAGACCCATGTGTACACAGATTTACATTCTTCATCACATAAAATCTGACAGCAGCACTTCGAGGGAGATAAGGAAGATGGGCAAGTTGGCACAAGAGAGGTTGGCATCCCACGGGGTCAGACAAGGTGCATGCTGCTGCCGAGGCAGGCCAGTACTCCCCGTGGCTCTTGCAGCCGCTACTTCTGCAGCCACGCTAACAACAGAGAATCCAAAACCCCTGAGGATCAGGTCCTGCTGTTTGTCCTCTACTTGTGCATCCCTATTTAGCTTCATTGAAGAACAGATCCTAGTCTTTAAGCCAAGGAATGTGAACCCATCAGAAGGAAGAGGTTATATAAAATCAAATAGAATGATTCCTTACAACGTAATTGACTTCTTTTCTGTCACACATTGTATCCTTGTACTTATTTTTCATTTGTAGTGTGTATTTTGAGAGAACATCTGCCAGAATACCAAATGACGCTTTTCCTCAGCTTTTTAATGCTAACAGTCAATGTTTCCAGCAACTACCGTGTCCTAACTGATTTCTGGATTTGAATCTGCTGAGTCAAATGCTGCCAGTAACTCCAGACCAACTGGCCCTCGTAGGAAGTTCTCATTTCCTTATGCTCCTCCTCCCTGTGCCCCTCATACACAGAAGCAAGGATCCTATTGACCAGGCTTCTGCCTTGCTCCATGATGGCTACAAATCCGAATGTAATCACCTATCTTTCATGCCTTAGGAGATAAAATCCGTACAATTTCAAGTTGAAGAACAATTTCAAAATTCAAATTAAGAAACCAGCTTTGTGCACTCCACAAGGTCTCTACATTAGTGCACTTGCCATCTTTCCTTTAAAGTTTTGATTATAACAATAATTTTCTGATAATAGTGTTTTTGTTACCCAAACCTTGCTTTGAATTTCTTACATAAGCAACAATAGTGTCATCGGGTAGTTCCTTCTAAAAGTGGCCTGCCGGTGAAATGTTACTGGGTCTGGGTTACTTGCCGCTTCCTCTGGAGTTAGGCTCCAGGTTCTTCTCATCTTATACAAAGAATTGGATGAAATGACTGAAAAACAGTGACTAAGTTTGTTTGAAAAAGGAAAAGTGAAGAGTGAGGGAGAAACTGACTCTGCAGAAGGAGCTGTGGCCAAGTAAAAGGACACCCTAGAGAAAGCAGGGATGGGCACACTGCGGAAAGTCAGGATAATAGGCCCCTCATGATGTCTGAGGCCTTATACGTTGTCTAAATCTTGAGGAAACCCAGGAGAACTTCTGTATATGGGTCCTGAGAGGTGGTGCTGGGATCCCACACCTCAGGCTAACACTGGATCTAGGCCATCCTATTAGAAATATGCTCATGTTTTCCTGAGAGAGAAGTCCATGTGCCGGGCTTTGGGAACTATTCTGTACATGTATCTGGGATCTTATAATTAACAAGTCACACCTGCTTCCCCAGCCAGGTTTGCCACACCCTAATCTCCTACCGAACTAGCGTCATTTTCCAAGATAGAAGGCAAGAGCAGAAGGAGAGGTATGTTCCACGTGGGCCCTACTTACAGGGTGTCTTAGACACATGGTTTTCCTCTCTCAGCAGGTTTGGCAAGTCTTGTGACCTTCTACTGACTCAACCTCCAACATCCCTGAGCAATCACTAACTCCACTTCTGGAGGACACGGTCTTTGGCAGGCATAGCGCCACAGTAGCATTTTATTTCCCAATTGAAAATGAAATTGAGCCCATGCCAAGCAAAGATTCTAGACGAGAAATGCTTTTTCTGTAACTCAGCAAGTTTTCTTGTCCATGAAAAACAAAGTGTGAAATAATAAAAATAGTAACAATATAGAAAGAGATCAATGTGAAATCTTTTCTATTTACAGTAAAGCATTTATAAAATGAAATACATCATTCTTTTAACTCTGTGATGAAACTGGAGACATGACTCAAAAGAATAGAATTCTCTGAGCTCAGGTTCTCGCCCTGATGTAATCCATGGCACAACAGTGCCCAAATCGTTTACCCTTTCTGGACTTCACTCTATCTGGAAAGTTTATGTTCTTTCCTGTATCTGTTTCCTCTTCTGGCCACTAAAACGTCAGAATGGCTCCTGCATGGTCTCTAAACAGTCTTTCTCTGCAGGGTCACATCTGAAACTTACTTTAAACACTGCTGCTGACCACTTGCTGTTTCAATAATCCAGATGCCACCTCAGTCACTCACAGGCTGCCTTACTAGCCCAGATGTTTTTCAGTAGTCCACTTGCTAGCTCAGTGGTCCAGGTGTTTTTCCATTGTCCATCTGATAACTCTCTAGAATAAGTGTTTTGCTTGTGGTCCACCTGCTACGTCAGTAATCCAGGCTCTTCTTTATTAGCTCAGATAGACGACGGTGGCTCAAAATAATGGCGCTGGTTGATTTTGGAGGCCAACGTGCTTCTGACATTGTTTTCTAGTGAATGGATGGATAAATATGAGACAATTTTATCAGATCAAGTTATCCCTAAATTGTCCTTCCCTCTTAAAATTCCATGAATGTAACAGGCCTTTAAGATCTGTGTTGTAGACACCACTACCCTGGGCCTTCTGGTCTTCCACTTGTATGTTAAAATGGCACCACAGAACTTTATTTGCTATGGTTCAATCTCTTTCAAATTCATCATGGTGCATTCCACTGATGATTTTGATAGACTTTTGGCCGGATAATCATTCTTCAGCTAGTAATTGGAATGTCAGTGAGCTTTTGGTGGTTATGCAAGTTAAGCATCTCACTTTCACCTACACATAATGACATCTTGCTGGGTCCTCAACATCCAACACAAAACATGACAAACAGATGTTCAGACCATATAGGTACAAAGATAATAGAATGCCATGCTAGTAACATCCATCACACCAAGATGAAGGACTTCCTTCATGTGCATTCCTGCTACTTATTTGTCTCACTTTTGATGTCGATGTGGGAAAGGAGCGCTTTGCAATGCCCTACTTCAAGTCTAACCATTAATCTATACACTGTCGATGGCTGCTCAATTCTGTAACATCTACTCCCTAATTTCTAATTAATAAAATAATTCCAAGTATGTAAGCTAAGAATTTTAATTTTATCTCTTTTTTAAACTATTTTTTACTGCTCAGTACAAATGCCCTAAATCATGAGATTACCGTTTTTACGCCCTGAAACCATGCGAACTTTGGCAGTTGGTGAGCCATCTCCATTGCCAAGTAAAATTTGGTGTCTTTTAGGCCTGCACAGCCTTCGGTTTCCTTACAGCTCTTGTCGCGTACAGTTGTGATGATGTGTTTTCTCCAAATGCTTCCCTTCTGCAGCTCTGGGGGGTCCAAACTGTGCTCAGGGCCTTGTAGAGCCAGCTAGTCTATTCCTGTTGGCACTGTCCCCAATCAGACTTGACCTGATGCATAGTCAGTACTCGGTAGGGGCTGGGGATTTAGCTCAGTGGCACAGCGCCTGCCTGGCAAGCACGAGGTTTTGAGTTTGATTCCCAGTACCAGAAAAAAAAAAAAAAAAAAAAAAACAATACTACTCTGTAAATATTTTATTCTGAATAAACAAATTAGGGGGCTACTTATAGTCTGAACAACAAACATGGACAAAGCATGAAACTAAACACTACAACACCTGCTGAAAGTAAGGACCGCCTTGGGAAAATGTGAACTGAGTGTTTCTCTCTGCTGTCCCTGATTCATCTCGCCCTCAAAGCCGTGTTTGCATTCCTCCCCAACTCATCACCACATTTTAATAAGGGCTAGCTAGACTGTAATAACTAATAGTTTCCAAAGGAGAATGCCTCTGCACAGTAGGTTATTTCTGTATCAAAAAAATGAAAGGCCAGAATAGGAGCTCCCGGCCACCAGGCCTCCTCCCTCATTGTATTCACTTAGGGTCTGTGTTACTCTACCTGTGCCTCCTCTAGTAGAGCAGCAGGTGGAAACAAGTGGAGGTGACATCTGTTTCTAAAAAGTCCATGTCCCAAAGGCTACTCCCACCTCCACTCACATTCCCATTGACAAGCAACTGATAGGTTCCAAATGCCAAGGGGCCGGAAGTACAGACTGTGGGTAGACAGCTGCCCCTCAGATGAATACGAACCATGGATGGGGAGCATGCTGCACCTTGGAGCAGTTAGCCATCCCTACCAGACCGTCAGCACTGGCCTTTGAGGAAACTGTCTCAGATGCTGAATTCCCAGGGAACCACAAAAAACCTCAAATCACACTGCCTTTGCCTGCCTAATAAAGATCTCATTTTTACCTGAAATTAGAACCTAGATCCTCTTGAAGCAGGTAAGAAGGAGTGCTGGCAAGGACATCAGAATACGCTCAAGTCCTGTGAGGTTAGCATCTGATTTCTAGTCCTACATAGGAACATCATAGCTATACAGCTGACCCTCAAAGCTCAGTGTGATGTATTCCCACACACATTCATACTATACTATCTGAGAATCAGAGTAACCTTGCTTATAAGACCGTATTCTCCCAGTTCAGTAATTGTCCGCAATACAGTTGCTTCAGTTTCTACATGAACAGTGCATCCTCTACCTACAATATAATATTAAAGCTTGGAATATTAATAAAAACATTTCAGAGACTAAAGAAGATACATCTTTTATTACAGTCATAGCCCAAATATAATGAGCTTGTGTCTCCCTAGATGCAAGGGAGAGGTGAGTACTGCTGAGGCCCAAATTAGAAACAGAAGTGGCCTCCAGGTAACACTATCAGCCACAGCTGGAACCAGGGAACCCAGGGCTCAGTCCTACATTCCAGTAAAAGCCCTGC
The DNA here is from genome assembly GCF_000276665.1 of Chinchilla lanigera. Classification (NCBI taxonomy): domain Eukaryota; kingdom Metazoa; phylum Chordata; class Mammalia; order Rodentia; family Chinchillidae; genus Chinchilla; species Chinchilla lanigera. The sequence goes on along the minus strand of NW_004955404.1, from coordinate 3,644,921 downwards.
AATTGCTTGGAAGCTGTCTCGGTCACTTTTCTCTCATTGCTGAGACAACCGACCTGAGGCCCAGATTTAAGAAAGGAAAAGTTTATTTAGCTCACAGTTTGTGAAGGTTATTTAACCTCACGCAGGAGGGTGTGCTAAGATTAGCAGATAAAATAACTCTATAGTTGCTAATGATGAGTCAATCGGGAAAGATAAGTAGAAGTTCAACAGACATAGTAGTTGGGAAGGATTTTCCTAAAAAAGGGAAAATATAAGATTATAAATGAGCCCTGAAATACAAAAGCAAAAGCGTGCAGGGATATTTGAATGATATTTTGGCATGAGAGGTGTGTGCCTATAGGTTACGGTAAGTTTTAAAAGATTTTAAATGTCCCTCCACAACATAGAGATTGAATCTGGCGCTCAACATAACTGCACTGAGGAACTCTGAGCAAGATGGCAGCCTCATGTCTGAGGGTGTTTTATTTCAGCTTTTGTAGTTTTTCTCTTGAATCACTTCATTGAGGAAGAAATGCCATATAAAATGCTGCACATATTTTATGTACACAGCTTGGTGAGCTTGGAGATATGTAACTGTGAGATCATCATCACAGTGAAGACCATGGATTTATTCCTCATCTCCCAAATTTACTTTCTGCCCAATTACTGATTGATGGAGTCCTCTCGTTTGGCCTTGTATGTATTCACCAATCTGAGTACCTCCTGAGCTGCAGGCACCTCCCCTAGTTCTTGGTCAATCAAAATGGATGAAGTCACCTTAGTTCAGTTTACATTTTAGTTCTTAAAAGAGGAAAGAGAAGAATCCATGATTCTTTCTCTATGGTTTCTTGATTCTCCTTCATAGCTGTTCAACTTGACATTTCAACAACTTTATTTTCTTTCTGATTTTCTTTCCATATATAAACACTTTTTTGAAAAGGTCTAAACTTGATGGTATGTTTCCTGGCTTTTCACTGTTAAAATTCCACATACAATTTTTAATGAAGTCTGGAATCTATTGCTACACTCCATGAATGCCAAGAAGCTCTTCACTCAAAAGGCCAGAGTGGTCCTGTGCTCTGCGTATCTGCCCATCAGACCCACAGGCAGGTCCGTCCACCTGGTCCACAGAGCACACCGGGAAGATTAAGGATGGAGTCTCCAGAGGAAGAAAGCCAGGGCCAGATGGCGATGGGGGCTTTTGAGAGGAGAGCCACTGTCCTGCAGGGTGCTGGAACACCAGCAAAGCACTCTGTGCTCTAGTCACCATTCTTCAAGGAAACCTGTGTGTAGGAGAAACTGAAGGGACCCCTTAAGGTATTAGTCACATTTCCTCTGCTGGAAAACATTTAATACCCAACACCCACAATTTCAAGAAGGAGATGCTTTTTTTGGCTTGTGATCTCAGGGGTATCAGCCCATAGTCACCCAGCTCCAAGGCAGACACAGCTTGGTGGAGGATGGCTTCCACTCCATGGACACCAGGAAGTAGAGAGCAAGAGAAGGAGCTGGAGACAGAGCACACCCTTCTAGGTCACACCCCAGGGACCACCTCCAACCAGGCCCCACCTCCTCACAGCACATTTCACTGCCGAACCTACCCATGGAGGGATCCTTCAGTAAGCATAGACACAATCCAATCACCTTCCACATACATGGCACTTTTGTGGACATGTTATTTTTAAACCATAACACATAGTGAAGTGTTCCATGGGCAAGTGTGGTACTTCTCCCTTATAACAAATCTTTACGGGACACCTGGGATGATGCAGTGGAGGAAGTGCGCACTGTCCCATAAAACATGAGGAGAAGCCCAAGCCTGCCTCTTGCCTGACTTCCCAATGCTCAGCACAGCACCATCCTCCCACTCTCATCCTGCCAAAAGCCACCCTGGCAGCTGACTTTGCAGGTTGGGGTGGGGGCTGGAGAGACGGGCCGGTGTGCATCTCAGAGTCACAGTGTATCAGGCGAAGCTGTGGACGTCAGTCGCTCTCCCAGGGTTCTGATTTCCCTGGTGAAACATAGGGACAGCACCTACATCAAAGGACTGCTGAGAACATCAAACAGGAACACACAATGCTTTGCACATGGTGATGTTCGGCAAATGTGAGACATGATTATTTTCACAAAAGGCAAATAAAGAGCTAGAGAAAAGGAAAGATGTTCACCCACTGGGATAAAACACAAAGCAAACTGAATATGATACCCAGAATTCATTAAAAGGAGGACGATGCTGTCTACCTAGATTTGCTCCCCAGAGGGACTTCTATTGTAGTTCCTGAAAGACAGATGGTAACTGGCTGTCAGTCAGGAAACCCTGCTCCCATGGCATCACCCTGGAGCCAGAGAGAATTTTCTAGCACTCCAAATAAATGTTTCACTTCTTTATAAACCGTCACTGATGTATCATTAACTTTAGGGTAAAAGTAAAAACAGTCCACAGTATCTGTTCATGCCGTCCCTTAGTGAGGGCAAGGGGCTCCATTCTTCTCACCCACCTCCTGCTCTCTCTTCCATTAAATGTCACTTTCTTTAGGAAGCACTTTCGCAGCCCCTGCACTTCCCCAGCCCAAAGACTTTCACTTTCATTCCAGTGCCCTCTCCGACCTTCTCTCTGCGCCTTCATTCTGTGGAGTCGGCAAGCCTCTTTGTTGCCCTGATCACTATTTAACTCCCAACAGTTACACAGTGCCTGGCACACAGTGGTGTTTAATAAGTGTCTTGTCAAAGCACAGGTATTATTTACTTCCAGCGACTCTTGTAAAGAAAACGATTTACACAAAAACTACTTTCTCTGTGTCCTTTCCACAAGCCATTATTATTTGATCAATAACATTATACCTCAAAGTGCACAAGTTGTACATATCACGCTCTCATAGATTTCAATTCTTTTCTTTCTTGTTTCTTTTTATATGCAAATGAGAACTGATTATTTCAGTGATCAGTTTATGGAAATATAATGAATAGTGAGACCTGCTTCTTGTAACATTGTGTTTTCACAGGGGAAAAGAACACTTAGGGAGAGAGATTGAAAATAAATAAATGTTGAATTGTTTTGCATGAATACAGGTGTTGCTAGAAGGAATAACATACTGCACGGCATGGCCAAATGTAATTTGTTTTTTTGTTTTTTGTTTTTGTTTTCCTTCCGGTACCAGGAATCGAACTCGCAACGTTGCACTCGCCAGGCAGGCGCTGTGCTGCTGAGCTAAATCCCCAGCCCCCAAATGTAGTTTGAACCGCAGCGTGGGCCTCCCTAGTGCACATGGAAGGAAACAGAAGGTGCACCCCCAGTTTGTGGGAAGTTACCTTTCTGTGTTGCTAATAAATTGCCTTTCTCTCCTCTCCATGGCCTTTTCTAGCACCAGAAAAGGACTGGTTTCCTTACTCCTCCTGTAATAATATTTACGCTGAACCTATTTTCCATTCACCCAAGTTACATAGAAATCACTGCCAAAGAGCTGATAAACTGGCTTTATATATTTTACTCACCTACCAATGCTCTAATTTCAAACTGTACATCATATATGCCCAACTTAGAAGTACACTTTCCTATTCCCGTATATTTGGGGTTCAGAGAAATTTTGCCTACCATAACAGCTGATAATTACAGGAAAATAAGGATGTCTGAAGCCAGCACCGATTAACACTGGACGAGGAGGAAGAAAACGCATGCGAACTGCGCTGCCTGTGGACTGCACCATAGTCCAAGCAGCCTGGAACAGCACTCTGCACTAACATGAAGAATGTGCCTCCCGCGCGTATTTGTATAAACTCCCGCTGCTTCTGAGGAAGCCACTGAGACCGCTGTTTCTCAGCAGTTACTGCGTGGATGAGTCACAGATACCTTGTTAAAAAGCAGCTCAGGGCAGAGCAGCTGGGGAGGGCCGCACAGTTCCTTCCTAATGAGCGCCAGCGGAGGCTTGTTGTTTTGGACTCAGATCACAAAGCAGCAAAGACCAGGAGCTCAGGATTTCCAGGGTCTTGAGGACAATGTAATCTGAGCCTAGGAAGCAGTAGGTATCTGACAGCCTCTGCTTGAATCTTAAGGGAATGGGTATTTCTTAATTATATTTTGACTTAGTACACTTCACTGAATTACTATGTCGATTAATTTCTACAAAAACCATCACTTCCCCAAATTAACATGGAATCTCTTCCTAAATTGATCCAAAGTATAGTTTTCTAGTTATCTATTATTGCAGAATGCATGTTCCCAAACTTAGTGGCTTTATACCACAAACGTTTCATTCTGTTTTAGAATTTCATGGCCAGGAATCCAGGCAGGTGTTCGCTGAGGTCCCCAGTGGTGTTTATCAGGCAGCCTGGTGGAGCAGAAGGTCCCAAGTGACCTCGTGCTCTCACCTGCAGAGCAGAGTTGAGCACATCCAGGCCTCTCCTCCACCCCGTAGTTTCAGGGCCTCACCAAGTGGGTGCTTCAGCAGGGTGGTTAGGTACCTCACGTAATAGTTCCAAGACAGAAGGTGCCAACCCTCCGACAGGCTGGGCACGGACTTTCCACAGTGTCATCTCTACCATTCTGAGTCAAGGCCACCACGGGCCAGCCAAGGCCCAGGGCAGGAGAGGTGAGTCCTTCCTCTTGAACAGCAGGAGCAGCCCCTCTGCCTCTCCCAGGTTCCACTGGCATCGAAGGGTAAAGTCAATTCCATGGACCCAGTGCAGTCCTGCACTTGCAGGGTGGGAAAGGCGGGGATACTTACAGATTCTTCCTCCTTTGTAAAATCAATTGTATATTTCAAACTGTGTTTATTTAGATCTCTCTACCTTTCTCGTGGCTATCATATTCATAATGTGGAAACACTTAAGTTTCTTAGCATCGTGAAATGTCTGTCATCTCTGTAAGTCAGTCTTCTTATTCAGTAAGGATTTATATGCTTGGTAATTCTCCTTAGAACTCTCCTGGATTTCAAGATACTTACTCTGTTGTCACCTGTTGCCTTAATATCTAATATATTAATGTTCAGAATCATGCCAAACCAAACAACAAGAAAAAAAATATATATATATAGATCACATACACACACACACAATTTATCATTAGTTATTTATACCTTAATTCCCTGCCCAATCTTTATTTCCAGCACAGTCTTTAAGATTTTATTCATAATTTAACTACTACTTATTTGAAGACTTACCACTTTAATTATAGATAACCTTCCTCTTTGAAAACCCTTCAGATGTTTAGAGAAATTGCATAGCTCACTCAAGCCCATGAAATTTATTCATATAACACATTTATTTTTTAAAGATTAACTTAAACCTTCCCCAGCTCAAATTATTATTGACTCTCTTTTGACCTTTTACGCTTCCTATAAATGTTTTCTTGCAGCTACAACTGCAAAAAGTTAGACCATCAGAAAATACTGCCCACCTCCTACTTCTGGCCCGTGCTGAAAACAGGTGACAGTGAACATTTGACTGGTGCCCACGACCAAGCCTAAGGGAAGAGAAAGAAGATTTACATAATCCTAAAGAACTTATCAACACACCTAGAAGATTCTTTAAAATCTCTAGCACATGCTGACTGCCAGTCAGAGATCTGTAGAGGAACAGGATCCATAGGAAATACTTGTATGATTTGCCAAAAGATTTGTTAGGTAGTTCACAGGATCAAAGCCTGAGGAATCCACCATGGCCATCTGCGTGTTGGAAAATAGGAGGAGCCTGGAGCTCTCAGCCCCATCAGATAGAAATCTCAGAGCAAGAGGGAACAAGGACACAGCCCCAGTTCACGGTCAAAGGCCTGTAAGCTAGCTCACTGGGCAGTTGCTGGTGCGAGTAGCTTTGGAAAGAGGAACTAACTGGAAGCCAGTGTCCAAAGGTGGTATCCAAAGGATGTAATGGCTCAAGAAATCAGTTCTTAAAAAAAACCAGCAAACTTCTTTCCTTTTTTCTTCCATCCCAGTTATGAGCCTATTGGCTCATGCCATCAGCAATCAGCCTGCGTCTTCCCCTCTCAGCTTGCTGGCCTATGTGCGAATCATCACAGACAGAATCAAAACTGAGCATTACCAATCTGCTAGGTGTTGGCTATCTAGTCAAGTTGACACATACTCACTTTGAAATACAATAAAAAAAATGATGTACTAAATAAATGGTAAGCGGGTGGCATCAGGAGAGAACGACATCCTCAGATGTAGTCTGTGGGGGGAAGGCGTGAGATACAAAGGAGGATGAGACCCAGCTAGACTCACTTGTAAGAAAAGGGATGCACCTCAAGACCATAATCTCAAGTGAAAGAAATCAGACACGCAAGCTTAAATACCGCATCCTTCATCTTGTGTGAGCCACAAAAGGGTAAACAAGAAGCGTAGTGGAGGACACGTACTGGGAAGTAGGAAGAACAGGTTCCAGTGGGGCAGAGGAGCCAGATCCCACTGTTCTTGAAGAAGATTCTCTGGATGGCTGCATGCCTTTGCAGATTAATGTCACAGCTGGAGAATTGGGTTTGGACAAGTGTTCTCATTGCCTTAAAGAAGACAGTTCTGAGGTATCTACTCTGACTTCTCCAATGATACCAGCTGGCACATACTTAATTTTGCATTGATATTTTTTTCTTCAACTTCCTTACATGAGACATGGAAAACTGCATAAGCTTTAAGCTTTAGAAAAATTTATCTGTTTCTGGTATAAAGCAGTTAATTTAGGTTCTTTACAAGTATTAACTCATTTAACTTTCAGCCCTATGAGGAGATTCTGGATTACCATAATGTTCTTTAGAAGTTGATTTAAGATCACAGTTATTAACAGTTATGGTCATCTGGCCCTTTAGTAAACTAATAGCTCAAAGCTGCCCAGCTAGAAATATCACTCAGGCACTCCAGAGTCCAACCACAGAACCACTGTGCTACAGCAACTTAAAAATAGTAGCTAGATGCCTCCTGCTATTAACAATCCCCAAGCACGAACTCAGAACCTTGCTGAATCATCCCGCTTCAGCATGGTTGTTTTAGGACATTTTCTAGGGTTAACTTCTATCGTGGTGTGAGGTTTCTGCAAGGGGAACAATATAATACAGGACACATATTTTATAAGATTATTTATAATAGTCACCCAAAGAATCATGTACAAAGAGAGGCAATCTTTCCACACACTGTCCTGACGCAGTCCTGTTCCAGGGATCTGTGCTGGGAAGACCCAAAGGTCAGTACTGAAAGCTAGAAAGTCTGTGCCAGCGGATGAAGGATCTGTGCTAACAGGCTGAGGGGTCTGCACTGGAGCCAGGAAGCAATGCTCTAAGTAAGTACCAGTGCTCCCTGCAAAAGTACCACAGCCATCCTCAGCAACAGTGAGGTTCTGAGCTCCCTCAACGATAATGAGGAAAACCTAGTTCCCACCAGGAAAGCCAATGCAACAAGCTTCTCCAGGAGACTGACCATCTATCTTCCCCTCTGGAGCCAGGAAACGGTGCTCAGAGTGAGGACCAGAGCCCCCCAAAGTGAACTGAAGCTATTCTCAGTGACAACAAGGTCCTGAGCTCCTCAGACGATGAGAACAGCTGAATTCATCAGGAAAGCCAGCATGACAAGCTCCTCCAAGAGAACCAACAGCTCCTTCCAGCTTCTACCAGCTCCAACAGCTGCCCTAACTTTCTCTCTACTTCTTCCCCTCCAGTTCTGCCCCGGCAACAATCTTCATGTGGGCCTCCCACACCCAGCCTCGTGCTGGTTAAGCTCAGCTGGGTGTTAGAAGTTGACCACCAGTTGTCAGTCCACCACTACTTCTTCTATTCTTCCCACTACCTATTTCTTTTTAGTGGAGATATTCTTTCCTTTGATACTAGACTTTATTGTCTCATCATGAAGCTTCTTTTTTCCTAAATATCTATTGAATTATTTATTATTCATCAACAATCCACAGAATACTGTTTACTTACCAACTTTCCATGACTGTTGCTATATGTTATTATTGAAACTTTACTGACAAAAATGTAAGTATATGTTATAATAGTGCAATCATATGTAACCAATTCAACAATAGTGTTTACAGTATGAATATGTGGACTGTACTTGAAGTGGAGGAAAATTCTGTGAAAGATTTTTTACAGAGACCAAAATGCCCTGAAAGAACTATCGTTGGGTGGAGTGGGGACCAGCAGTACTTCCCAGCTGCTGGTAGTCCCACAACTGATAAATGTGAAAGATTGCTCTTTATTGTAAGGCAGAAAAAGAAAGGAAAGGAAAAGAAGTGCAAAAGTGCTCAAGGAGAAAATGGTGCTTTGGAGGAAAAAGAAAAGCTCCACCCCCAAGCAGAACAGAGGCCTGCCAGAGCAAGAGGGCAAGGGCAGAAAGCCCATCGCCACAGTCCTTTTTCATCCTACTTGATGGTGGATCCAGGTGGTCCTGCTGGCTTTCAAGCTAGAGGACTGATGTCAGGTGCCAGGTTTGGCACACTGCTGTGTCAGAAGATTGGTACTTGGTTCAGGGCTTGGCTTGATCCCATGTCAGCTGGGGAGCTGCTGCTCTGTGCGCACGGTTCACAAGTCTCTTCAGCTGGCAGGTTGTGCCCAACTGCTCCAGCCACGGTGCCCTGCCCCGGTCTACTAAGATTATCTAGATGAAATGGCAATTAAGTACCAGATTCAATGGTGCAGTTAGAGAACCTCAGGGAAAGGAAACATTAGAAGTGGTCTGTGAAGCAGGCGAGACGAGGAATGAATGTTCTGAGGAGTGGCTGAAGAACCCAGGATATGCTGTGCCCCAATATCTGTGGACACAGGCACACATGTTCCCTGTCCTTTTTGAAAATGATCTGTACTATATTAATGAGGGAGCTGGGCCAGTGGGACAGTAATGGTTAGTGTAAAGATGTCTTAATTTGAAACTTAAGCACATTCTGAGCATGGAAGAGCTCCCAGTGGTGAGTAGAGGATGAAAACCACTGCTAGACAATAGGAACATTTGGGCACCCAGCAATGAGGCTGTCTGATTTCTAAGTCCTTAAGCTGTTACTTTTCTCTGATTGCCTTGGCTCCCCTTTCTCTTTCTCTCCCTATTGGTTTTTTCATTTGTTGTCTTTGCCAAGTAGTCTTCAAGCAGCGAGCTTATCTTGAAGGCTCTGAGAAGTGCCCAAGGAACCCAGGAACCATGTAATCTGGGGACAGTGCAGACACTGTCAGAGTCACAACTCACAGTTTCTGTCTCTACACCAAGGAGGCATGGTGCCCTTTACCTTTTATTTTACTTTATTTTGATGTATTATGCTAGGAAATCAGTTGATTGCCTAAAAATGTAGGGGGAAGTTTATGCAAGGGTCACTCTCAGAGCACTGTGCTCTGTTCAGTGGGACCTGCCATCATTGTCACCTGGGACTTCACAGGGGAGAGCACCCAGGGCAGCTCCCCCAGACGCAGCCTCTGATGGTGTCAGCCAGCTGACCAGTGAGTGAGAACTGGGATACACCTGAAAGCTTACAATGAAATGAAAACACAACTCCCCATTTGACATGGGAAAACGCTTGTGAGATAAACAAAGGGGTCATTAGAAAGGAATAGGTATCTAAAAACTTATTCAAATGGAAAACATAGGCATAGCTTATGAATTCCATTTGGCAAAGAAAATAACGTCCTCACGTCCTCGCTTGGCCACAGAGTTCAGTATCTCATGTTTAAATTCATATCAACTGCATTTTGTTAGAACTTCTCCAAAAGTGATAAAAAAAGTTCTGAGCACACAATGAAAAGAAAGCACCCATAATTATTCCTTTTATATATAATCAGCGTGCACATTTTGATATATGAGCTACAAAATTTTATTTTTCTATATATTTAAAATGTCCCCTTAAACACTATGTGTGGTGTATCAACTATTTTGATTGTCACTAAACTTCCCTCACTAATATAATCATTGTGTATCGTACATTACTCGAAGTGTTCTATTTTAATTAACATTTAGATTGCTCCCCATTTTCCCTGTTGCAAAAAATGCCAGGATATACTGCTTTCCCTGTGCTTGAAATTTCATTTTAGAGTGATGCTAACCAGGGAGATCGCGAACAGTGTAGCTTCTCATTCTATGTTCAAGTAAGTGAATATAATTAAAATTTGCCTATCATCTCCACTTCTCCCATCAGGTATTTGATGGTAACTGATAATTAGCAACCGCCCCTGCGGTGACCTCATTTACACTAATTAACAAAATCAAGTAAGGTTGAAATTTACCATCCTCTTCCGTGAATCATGAGTCTGGCAACTGTTATGACTGAGGCAGGCATTTGTGCCCAGATGTTAACAGATTGTCTGAAAAAGCATTTTGCTGATCTCTTAGTAAACCTGCTCTTAGGAGTAAATATAATAGGAAACACATCACTAAATTCCTCGATTGAGAGGAATTCAAACTGACTTTTATTTGGGGTTTACCATAAAAAGAGGAAAGCTCTTTAACTAATTTATTTGTATTCATAGAAAACCAAGACACTTTGGAAGTATCCTTTTGAGATACTCTACAGACGGGGAAGGATTTTACCTATGTACTTTGTGGGTGATATTGGTCAGAGAAAGTACTGTTGAGTCGAGACAGAATTCATTTGCCAAGTGCTATACTCTTTTAATTTTCCATTTCACTGTCAATCTCGATAGTGCCCATTTGGGACATGCCCAGTCTTAGCTGTATATGTGTATATATATTTATAATAGAAGGACTAATATCCTATTATGTTCACCATCAGTACAATCACAAGTGAAGTAAGCAGTGAATTTCTGTTGTTACTAGGCTAAGTTCTTAAGATTATGACTTACTCTTGAAAATAAAATGAAACATATTTTGCATTTAGCTTCTCCTCAAACACCTTCATATGACTGCGAGGTGACAGAGTTCACTGAAGGCAGAATGCATTAAAACAGCAAAGTAGTGAAGCAGCAACAAGCGACAGCACCAGCCTTCTTTCTGTCCCTTACATTCTATCCATGTCATTTAGATCCGAACTATCCCCCAAAGTCTCGTGTGCTCTGAGCTGGGGCTTTGAGAAAGTGTTCATGGCATGGGGAGACTGTGTGTATCAGTGGATGAATCCACTGACGACGTCATGGCTGAATGTGCTGCTAGGAGGTGGGGCTGGGTTGAAGCAGGTGGGTCACTGGGAGTGTGACCTGGAAGGCTGTGCTCGTGTCCCCAATCCATCCCTGCTCGCTTCCTATTTCCTGGATGTCATGGGGTGAGCACCTGTCTACCACCAGGCCGTTTCTGTCTTGGAGCCTTTCTTACTTACCTGTTCGTTGCTGAGACAAAATACCCAACACAGAAAGTCAAAGGAGGAGCGGTTTATTGTAGCTCACAGTTTGTAGAGGCTCCAAGGCAGGGTGGCTTGGCAGAGGGGCATCACAGAGGAGAAAGAGTTCACTGCAGACAGAATGCATTAAAACAGCAAAGTAGTGACGCAGCAACAAGCGACAACACCAGCCTTCTTTCTGTCCCTTACATTCTATCCAGGCTACCTGCCCTTAGAGTGGGTACCACTCACACCCAGGGTGAGGCATTGGACTAGGAGTCAATCCCAGCATCGCATCCTTAATCCCAGCATCACTCACTCTGGATTCAGCCACCTCTGAAAAGCTCCTCCTATGATCATGTGAGGGTTTGGGGGTATATCTAGATACAAGCATAACAGAGCCAGACAACCACAGACTAAATCCACTAAAACTGTGAGGCAGACCTTTCCTCCCTTAAATTAAAGACGTAGAACATTGTGTCCCAACCATGGGGAAATCGACTAATATGCCACATAAATTTAATCATGATAGAAATGTTTCAAGAATATAATTAAGGCTTCTCACTCTAGGCTCTTTCAATTAGGTATCACGTAATCCCAACAGAATTTTATTGTGATTAAAATAGCTTTGCTGTCTGTGCTGCTTTTAGTACATACACAGACACACTATTATTTTATTTCCACATATTGAATAGCCAAATTCCTATAGTTTTTTAACACTAAAACCTACACAAAAATAATATCTTTCTACCAGAAAGACAGTCACTTCAGAATCACTGAGGTAGGAGCAGGACATTTCCTACTTCCCTGAACAAAACATGATACCCAAATTTAAAAGGCACAAATGTGAGTGTAAAGAAAAAAATGAATTTCTGCCTTGCTTCTGTCTACTGAGGTCCTTGATTTCTTTCTCTGGGGGAGACTCTGACAGTTCCTGTAATACCGTGTGTAAGATAATACCTCCCTCCAAAGTTGTACCAACAGGGGCTAAGGGTGCAGTTCAGTTGTAGAACACTTGCCTAGTATGTGGGAGCCCCTGGGTTTCACTTGCAGTACAAAGAAACAAAAAACAATTAAGAACCACAAATGGTAAAAGACTCTGTACCCAGTGTGGTCATCTTTTCCCCCTTATTCTTAGTATATGTTAAAGATCCTTCCACACATAGAAATTAGTTCCATTTTTAGTAGCTGCACATTACCATGGACTGATATACCACTATTATAGACAGCTAAGCTAGGCAGAAACATTGTTAGCAGCCACATAGGGCTGGGCCCTTGAGATCCAGGACAAAGGTGAAACACATCCCAACCATGGACAGAAACACATCAGTGGGAGGCCGGGACCTCAAGTAAAGACAAGATGACCAGATCAGTACACTTCCTCAAAGGACAAACACTGGGCCTAATGAAGCCTAAATAGACAGCAGTCACCCTGATGGGGGAGGGACCAAGACCTCTGGACTTATGGTTTCCTGCAAAAGTCTTTGTTCTTCCCATGTTGCTCATGGTGTGACTTGCTTCCTCATTGGGTCATTATTACCTAAGAAGCTATACTTGTAATCTTATTGATCAGTTATGGCTGTAACCCATGTCATACCCCTGTGGGTTTTGCTCTATAAAACCTCCTTGTAAAGCGGGGTCCTTGGCTACCCATTCGGGTCCCTGCCAGTGCCTGTGACAAGAGCCTTCTATCCTCTTAGTAAATATTTCTCACTCTTAACCTCCGTTGTTCCTAAAATTCATTATTTGATTTTTAGAGAACACAAACTCAGTGTCTCAGACATCTAAGACAGTTATAATATTTCCTTTATATCATATTTGGAGGGTCTAAAATTATTCCTATAACACCACCGGTCATTTAACTGAATTTTTTCTGATGGATATTCAGCATTATAACATTTTGCTTATTATCCTTGTAAATACATCATTTTGTACATGAGTAAAGTTATTTGTGTGATAAATTGCTATAAATTAATTAAACTGGTCAAAGAGGAAACGCATTTTAAATTTTGATAGGTGCTGCCATGTGCCTGTCTTCTACCAGAGAGAATCAATATACACATGCTATAAATGTAAATATTGATGACCAAAAACTTTGACACTATCTACTTTCTTATGCCCTTATGAATACAAAGCCATCACATTGTTGGTTTGAGAATTTGATAAAAGACAAATACATTGCAGCTTCACTCTGTCTTATTTTGTTAAGGATAGAGTGGATATCTTTTGTTAAGTTCTGTAACCATGTGTTCCTCTTGACCTGTCTTTATATGGTTTTGAGTATTTTGTATACAGTTTTGTTATTGATTATCTAGTTAGTAACTCTTCTTATATGTGCTCTTCATGTAATAACAAAAGTCATTTTATTATAGGTATTTTTCTTATTGTGTCATCTCCTTTGTCTTACAGTATTTGCTTTAAAGCATTTTTATAAATTGTGCACATTAAATTTACTAATCTTTTCTTCTCTGTCTTGTGTTTAGTTTTTCAAATGCTTAAATGATGACATCCTCCAAATTTCTATTTCTTGTATGATTTTGTTTTTTACTTTTAAATATCTAGCTTATCTGAAGTATATTTTACTTCAGGCATTGAGAGATGGTTTCAAATTTACTGTTTTCCAGATGGCTACATCATTGACCCCTAAACTGCATGGAATAACCTATTTCCCATTTATGTAAAACATAGTCTTTGTTACATCCTGAAGTTCAGGCTATAACTGAACTCTTTCTCTGTACCATCTGAGTTCTTGGTCTGTCTAGGTAGCCATATATGAGTATCACAGACAGCTGAGTTAGGTAGAAATATTACAGCAGTCAGACAGGGCAGGCCTTCGAGGCAGACTGGACAAAGATGAAAACTTATCACAACTGTGGGCAGAGGCGCATCTGTTGGAGGCCAGGCCTCAAGATAGATGGAATGACCAGGCCTGAGATAAGTGAAACACCTGGTCTAAGGAAATCTAGCTAGACATCAGTCACCTCAGTGGGTGACCAAGACCTTTGGACTCATCCCTTCCGGAAAAGTTCTTTGTTCTTTCTATGTTTCCAACACTTGCTATGTGACCTGCTTCCCCCAGTTGGATCACTATTAGCTAAGCAACTACACTTACAATCTTATTGGTTGGTCATAGCCATCACCCATGTTGTACCAACGTGGTTATGCCCTATAAAACTTCTCTTGAGAAGTGGAGTCCTCAACAACCACTCAGGACCCCTCCTGCCTCTCAGGAGCTGTATCTCTCTCCTCAATAAATATTTCCTGTTTTTAACCTCTGTTGTTCTTTAGAATTCATTCTTCAGCTTTGGGGAACACAAAGTCAGCATACTGGGCATCTAGGAGGTTGGGAGTTACAATAGTTTCCTTATGCCATATTTGATTGTCCGATGCCAAAAGGATGTGCTGTTTGCACTACTGCAACCATCTACTACTTTACACTATCTTGCACTGTTTTCACCGGAGACTCAAATTTCATACTGTGTGCATAATCCTTCACTAATGATATTCATTTTTATCATCTGAGTATAACTGGATCCATCTAACTCTTGTGTCCTTGTTTTGGGGCAACAAAGACAGAAGCCCACCCAGCAGCCAACAGCAAACAGTGGGGAATGTCCAAATGCACGTTTACTAGTGAGAACCAAAGAAAAGCCCTCCGTTGGTCAGAGACAGGTGTCCTGTAAGGCAGACACCAGGGAAGTTCAGATTCAGCGGTTTGTATATAGATTCTGGTACTCGAGTAAGTGACAGAAAGCAGGGATGCTCCTGGTTGTAGATATGCCCTTCAGGTCCAGAGTGCAAACTGCCTCATTTGCATTTTACTTCCTCAGAGACCTTCCTCCTTTGGTTAAAGACATTTTCTTTGTCTCTTGCATTTCATTAGGCCCTGATAGTCCGTTCTGGTATGTTAATTCACTTAGACCCAACTTTCAGTTTACTGTAGATTACCTATTCAGGACGTGTGCCCTATATGCCTAACCTGTGCCCCATCTGCCTAATTTCCCCGATCTCCTGGCTTCATGAATAACTATCTCATTTCTCTTCCTTGCATATTTTCATAATAATATTTTCCAAACAATGTTTTCAGTGCTATTTTTAGGTTTAAAACAAAATCTTACATAATTAGATCTAACATAATTAGTCTTTTTCTTTTTCCTAACATTATACTATTTATTTATTATGACTGTAGAGCTACAAAATTTGATCTCTGGCATACAGAAGTCCACAACCTAATAAAATAAACAGATCAATTTTAATACCATTTGAAGGACTCAATAATAATTTTCATAAGCAATATGAGGCAAACCCAGGAAAGACATCTTAGGGAGGAGCATGGATCTCTCCATTAAAAAGAAGACGTTGTTCTTCTCATGTCAGCCCTTTGGGGTTTACAGGAAGTGGTCAGGCACCCTGAGGATTTTCTTACCATACTTCAAGGATTCCATGGCAATTCTATCACTGTTCTCTATTTTTAATTTTTCTCCCAAAATGAGTTACCCAAGAATAATGTTATTAGGATGGAGATTGAGCTGATTTATACTTGCAAAATGTGTTTGACAAAGCCACATCCCACAGCTCTGACTTCTGCCTCACCAGGGGTAAACCCAACCCACATTCACCCCAGTAGTTCACCAACAAATGCTTTATCATGATTGAGGCTGAGTGTAAGAGCAGTGCAGGCATTTGTAAGAGTGCCCCATATACTTGCTGTGTAGATCTGCAGGTCAGGCTTTGCATGCAGCAGGAAAATGACATAACCACTAAGACAAGCCAAGAGCTACCTTGAAACTTAAAGACATTTATACTGTCAAAGTATAAAACTGTATTTACAGGGCATGATCTATACTGCACATCTACAGGGGAAAAAACAAAACAAAACAAAAGACATTGGATCATGCCCAGTATCTTAATTTTTTCAGGTTTTAAAAACCATTTTTGTGTTCATTTTATCAGAATGATCTAAATAGCAGTGTGATTCATTGGCCAGAGAAAGCCAATGTATGAGTATATAAATAATAAATACTTAATTTCTATGAATTTTTGTTTCTTCATAATCATTTACACATGTACCACACATTCTTGCTACTACCTGCTAAGACTTTTAGTATTGAAAAATTGGAAGAAGATTGTTTCAGTATAGCAAACATATGCCAAAGCAAAACCTACAGTTTTTCTGATCATAATGAGCCAATTTATATACTGTCATAACCCAACTATCTAAGTGCCTGATGCCTATCTTATAAATACTCAGCTTACCAAAAACAGTTCAGTGTGGCCCAGGTCTTTGAGGCTTGGCTGTGATAAAGAACAAGTAGGGTCACAGCACACGTCTTCCAGAAAGGTAATTAATAACAAGCAGCACGGACACAAAATTTTACTCTTCAAATAACTTTGCAAACACTAATTAACCCAAACACTAACCCTCTAAAG
The DNA here is from genome assembly GCF_000276665.1 of Chinchilla lanigera. NCBI lineage: Eukaryota > Metazoa > Chordata > Mammalia > Rodentia > Chinchillidae > Chinchilla > Chinchilla lanigera. The sequence goes on along the minus strand of NW_004955404.1, from coordinate 3,628,286 downwards.
GAAGTAAGCAGGAATTAGCATTTGTTTTACGACCGGAAAAGGACATGCAACATAGGTACGATAATGTATGGTCAATGGGTTACCAGACAGTAATATAACGTCTCCTCTCATTATGTTTCAGGTAATTGTAGATCAAGTTTTCTCAACCTCAGCACCATGAACATTTTAGTTTGGATAATTACTTACCATCCTATTCATCATGAGATATTTAACAGAATTCCTCAACTGTATTTACTAGACACCAGTGGTACCTTGGTCCTTACCATTAGGAAATCTTCAGATGCTGTTAACTAGGGGGAGCAAAAGTGGTGCCCATCTGTAAACCACGGTGTAAGAGAAAGAATAAAAAGACTGGCAGTGCCACAAGTAGGTTCTCCTTTACAAATGCTTTTCCTTTCTAGAATTCACCTATGTTTATCATAGCACCTTTGCACAGATTATTGCTTTGTCACACTATGTGCAAAGATACTCATACAGTACCACATTCTAAACTTCAATCTAATCACACACACACGCACACACACACTTATTCTCCAAACAACTCTATGAGCTACCCTAATTAGCCTACTTTATAGCAGAGGAAGCAAAGGCATGGAAAAGTTACATAACTAGCACAGAAACACCAGATTTCTGATCCAGGTTCATCCACAGCAAGGTTCATGGTCTTAGCCACTGAGCTACACATGAAAACTTTCTCTCTCTTTTTTTTAGCAGAGAAGTTTTCATTAGTAGAGAGTTAATTTTATAGCATCAGTATTAATTCTGTACATCACAACAGTGTGATTGAACTCCAAAAATATCTATGAAAGATTTGATAAACACAAGACACACTAAAGTATAAAAGATTCTCATAGAAATATTCATATCCTCCAAGAACTCAAACAAAAGATAATTTAGATAAACAGCTTGTGAGACAGAGGTGATAAGGAGCACACAAATTCTAAATTCCCTGTGTGGTAGGAAGAAGGAGATTCATGACTAGAGTATCAGGGTCAGTTTGTGGATTGAAAAGCACCATATGATGTGTGACTTGATGATGGCCCAGGGACTCAGAGAGGGGTGCAGCCTCAGGAGCATGATACTCATGGAATTAGGAAGGGTGAAGAGCAATGTCAGTTTGGCTGGGATTGGCTAAGTAGAAAGAGAGAGATAAGGAAGAAAAATTAGTTTGAGGTCAATTATCAATGAATTATAACGGGTTTGGATTTTTCCAGCCAGCCCTAGAGAGCAAATGGAGGGAAGAAAAGGAAACATTTCTTCAGTGTCTGTGCAGTATAGACTCTGAGCACTCTGGCAAACATTGCCTTATTTGATCACTGAAGTAGGAGGAGGGCATGAGGAGAAGCACTCTAGCTGGTCCTCACCTGGAAGCTCCTCTGGGGCGTGCCTGCCTCCTTATTCTCATAGCTGCTGCAACTTCCGGTTCCTTGCACTGTGGGAGCCACACTGAAAAAGTCAATGTGTCAGTCAGCTTCCCATTGCTTTTGTCTCATAGTTCCCGAGGTTCCAGTCCATGATTGATTAGTCCCATTCCTTTGAGTTCTGACAACGCAGCATGTCACAGCACAAGTGTGTGGTGAAGCAACCAACTTATATCATGAGCCAGAGAGCAAAGAAAAGGAAGAGGAAGGACCCAGTTTCCCATAATCCCAATGGAAGACATGGTCCCAATAGCCTAAACTCCTCTCCCTGGGCCCAACATGTTAATGCTTCCATCACTGTCGAGTAGCAACACAGAGGACAGACTTTAACACATGTGCCTTTGGGGACATTCAAGATCCAGTGTAGCAGTCAGCAAAGTGAGGGAGAGAGGAGAGGAAAAGAGGTGCCCTTGTGTGTGTATGTGTGTGTGTGTATCTGTGTGTGTCTGTGTGTGTCAAAAGAGATTGCAGTAAGTCTACTAGTCTGCTAGTAAGAACGGGAGTGACAGTCCATTAACTTTGTCATCTTCTATTGATAAGAAAATTGCAGGGAGGGGATTCTGAAAGAATATGAGCAACAGGAGGCAGAGATCATGATGCTATCACCAGATGGGGTGCAAGAGATCCTCAGAGAGGAGACAGGGACTTCAATCACTCTACCTGTGGAGTAGGTGGTAGATGTGCTGCTTTCTATTGCAAAAAGAGAATTTCAGGGTGCATCAGTTTGAGATATATAAAGCTTTATTAGGCAGCATTAGATATTTAAAAAAAAAAAAACAGAAGACTCCAGCTGGAGGAACTCTGATGCAGGTATTCAGACTGGCCTGCTCACAAAGGCACAAGGCCAGCTTTTAAGGGTTAGCTGAGGTGGACCAGGTTCCTGTCGATCACTATCCATAGCTCCAGAGGAATGCCTGTGTCTTGAGAGACAATCTGCTTCCTGTGAAGGCCATTGTCATTGCTGGGCTGGAGGGGGCTACCTCAGTACCCTTCATCGGGTAATTGCTCCTGCTTGTTGGGGCAGGCGATCTCATCGTGGGGTGATCTGCAAAGCTCTGCTTTTTCTGGAATCCCAAGTGACCACAGTTTTGGGGTAATGGCTGAAGACTTCATCAAGGCATTGTTCCAGGGTGTCTGAAACCAGATGTTGTGAAAACTGGCAGTCAAGTGTTCCCAAAAGCTACTTTAGTTACTCTCATCCTGGTGTCCTCAATTTTGAAGGGGAATGAGATGTGCTAGATAAATTTAGAGTTAATAAACCTTGTAATATTGGCACTTCCTGATTAGCTTTCCCACACACGCAGCTGTGCAGGAATATGTCCTAAAGCTTTAAGGTAATAAGGGAGATGGAGAAAATATTGAGTTTCCTTGCCATTTTTCTAGCTGTCTTTTCTCCTACTTCAGCATCACCTTAAAATCAGTTCACCACAAGCTGACCATGGTCCTTGGGGAATGATACACTTCCTCCTAATGTCCTCAGATCTTACCTAATAATTGTACCAGCAAAGTGTGAGACTCATTGTCTACACCCTGTTCAGGCACAGAGGAGGCTGCTGACAACCACTTTCCATTGGGTCTCAAAACCTGGACAGTCTTTTCTGCCCCCAGAACACTCAGGGTCCAATGGTGGCTGAGACAAAGAATGACAGATATGAATATTCCCCTTCAAAGGGAGGGGACGTGGATGACAAAAAGAGTCTGTAGTCTCTAGCAATCCTGAATTGAGCCAATCAGTTATTCAGAGCTCCATGGTGTGTTTCTGAAGCTTAGGGAAACCCTTCTATACCTCTTGGCTCTACCTCTGGTCTCAGGGCTGTGCTCCTGAGCCATTCTTCTGTTTCCATGGAAGAAGCATTGGTGCATGGTGGAGTGGCTTTCTGAGCCTGCTAACTGCCAGTAGAGTTCCAGGGCTCCCTCAGCCTTCTTTAGTTTCATAATCTCCCTGTTTCTTTCTGTCCAAGTTGGCAGGGTCTCTACTGAAAAGATCTCCTCTGGTTCCTCCTGAGGATTTAGGTGGTGCTCCGTCCAAGACACTAAAGCTTCAGATCTTTGCAATGCTGTGTTTCTTTGCTTCACTGTCTTGTGGAGACGGCTCAGGGAGAGGCTGGTAAATTGAGAGAGTCTGAGAGGTTCTCTGGAGAGGACGCTTTGGGAAGCAGAAGAGTCTGCTCTTTAGTAACATCTGAAATTAGAGCAAAGCTTTCATAATCACACCTTCAGCTTCTACATTTTGGAAACAATTTCTTGATTTCAGCAGGTTGTGCTTTCTGGACATGCTGAGAATTTTCAAAATCAATTTTTGGTTTCCTTCTTATTTAATGAGCAAAAAACAGATTCGTTATACTACTCCACATTTTAAATAAGCCAAAAGAAATCAGGTGATGTCTTCAACAGTTTGCTTGGAAATTTCCTTATTTATATAACCCATGAGTGCTGATTTTTACACAATTACAGAAGCCAGCTTCCTAAGCTTCTTATCACTATGGAGCAAGAACGCCTTCTCCTCCAGTTTCCAGCATGTCTCTCCTTCCTTAAGAGACCTCACCGGCAGTGTCCCTGAGTTTCGATTCTGACGAACAGCTTGCTGGGTGATTCAGACGTCTGCTCTCATGACCCTGCCACTTCCTGCAGGTGCTGCCCACTATCCATTTCCAAAGTATAGCTTAGTCACTGAAATTATAAAAAATATAGAGTGTAGGGACTGCATATTCTTCAATGATCGTTTTACCCTCAAATACTAGGATATATATATTCTTTTTTATTTGAAAGGCTGTATTATTTAATGAATTAAAATACCTTTATGTTTTGAAAGAGTGTACCTTACATTCAACAGTAGCTACTTGAAATCTATTTCTTACAAGAATCTAAGAAACAGAAGTGTTATTCATTTAAATACACTGAGGACTTTTGGCCATCATAAATTGAAACTGAACTAAATATTTTAACTCAGCATGATTCTCAAGAATGCATCAGTTTTAGTCCATTTATTTGTCTTGTCCCTTAACAAAAACATACTAACATTGATAAGTAACCATCAGGCTAATGTTTTGCTTTTAATTATTGTGATACACTGATTCTGATAGGAGTTGGAATTGCAGTGGCCAATTGTAAACTTTTATACAGAATTTCCCTACAAGGAAGGGTTTAAAGGAGGCAAATTGTTAGAAATCTTTTTCTATTGTAGAAAAAAATGACATGATGAGTTACATTAAAGGTGAATTTTTTAGAAAATAGCTTGATCATACTTACACAGAAATGACAGATTAATATGAGTCAAATCTATGAAAGATACTTTTATTTACATAAAATAGAGGAGCCCCATAAGTCCAAACCCAATTGATGGAAATGAAAAGTCACTCCTCAAAAAGCAGCCATAGATCTACATGTAGTGATTCCCTCACCTGCTCTGGATCTGTGAGCTGGAATGCTCCTCATTGCCCCATGTGCTAAAACCTTTGCACCCAGGGCAGCACTAGTGGAAGGTGGTGGACCCTCTAAGAGGTGGGGCCTACTGGGAGGTGTCTAGGTCATTGGGGGGAGGGTGTCACCAGGGGGATCAATTCCTGCCTCTCTCTTTTGTTCTTCTCTGCCATAAGGTGAACAGTTTTTCCCACCACACATTCTGGTCCTGGTGAGCTGCTCTGCCACAGGCACAAAGGCGGCAATGCCATCCAACTCTTAATGGACTTTCCACTCATTTTGTGTTAGCGATGAAAAGTAGAATAACACATACCTCAGCACTATAAAAAGTACTTCTGTGGGTTTAAGTTACCAATAACATTTAGAACATTCTTTTATGTCTAATTCTTGAGTTTTGTCACTTTATTTCTGAGTACATCTCACTCTGAAATATGTTGTTCTTTCACATTTTACATCTTTTTAAAAAAATCTTCAATCTTGCTTTGAAATCACAGGATTCAGGTTTTGATGTGTGAGGGCCATCTTTCATGTATTATTTCATTTTCATGGAATGTTAATTTTTCAATTATTTTTATTCCTATTTACTTCCAATATCTTCTGGTTGCCCATCTTTAGAAGAGCTCAGCTTCTCTGGACATCAAAAATATGCTAATGATGACTTTCCTCACTTCACAAAACTTTCACTGCTGATGCTGTCCAAAAGTTTTTGATTTCTACACATTTTCCTCTCTACTTTTCTGTACAACTCATGTTTCCTTTGTATGTTTTCCCTGTTTGATCCCTTTTTATGCCATTCCTAGCAGCGTATCATCAGTATGGGGTTGTGTCCTAGAAAGTATCAGTGGTGGATATTTACTGAGAATTCGCAGACCTCTAGGATGTTAGGATTTACCTGGATCTCTTTGCCCTCACCAACTATTTGGTTGGACAAAATCTCTCTCTACTTGAGTGGTTGTTTTCAGCCCATTCCACTGTATTTTCCATTAAACCACTGTTGAATATCTACTTTATGTGTTTCTCAGCACCCTCTGGGCCTCACACAATCCATTCCATGCAAATTCTAACACCATGCACATCATGTAGTTCACAAGCATGTCTTTATTTGTATATTTAGCTTTCAGGAGATTCCTCATCACTCACTCCTACTGTAAATGTTGTCTGTGGGGTGTGGGCTGTTGTCTAGTAGCTCTGTCTTGCTTTTATGTGAGAATTACAAGGCTTCTGTTGGGTTTCCACCATCATCCCAGAATGCATAAAGATATTTGCTTTTCCTTTGAACAACTTAATACTTACAATTTCTTCTTTTGTCTTAATTCTTAAGAAATAATGGTGCTGCATTTCATAAACTAATTTTTCATCGCTGCCTTGAATCTAGTAATAAAGTTCCCAAATAGATTTTAAATACTGAGACACCTTCACAGAATTTAAAAGCAAACATTTCTCTTCTTGAAATATTTTTTTCATAAAAAATACTGAGATCTTTCCTGTATTGAAATTATTGAACTATAATTTATATGGAGCAAGATGGGAAAGATTTAAGTTAAAGAGCTTTGACAAGTACATACATCTGTGTAACCAACATGCCAATCGAGATAATTAAATTTCTATCACTTCAGCAAGCTTTCCTTGTTCTTTTCAGTTAACCTTACTCCCTAGAGATGTCTGCTCTGGTGTATATCACCATAGATTAGTTTTCTCTGTTTCTGAATGTACAAAGAATCATAACATCTATTGCCATTGATATCTGGTTTCTTATAATTGTGTGAATTGATTGCTCTTTGTTATTATTGAGAAGTTGTCTACTGCATGAATATATCATAAATTATCTACTCTCCTGCTAATTGAAAGACAAGTAAGTTTATAATTTGGGGCTTGTACCTGTTAATTCTGACTAGGTAACTTCACTGGATTAAGAAACACCTGGCAGATTTTGGTAGTACAGCTTGCTGGAAGACATGTATGTCTCTATGGGTCATAGAGGCATGGCCTTGGTGCTACCTATGGTCTTTGCTTATTCGTCTCTAGCACTGTTCCCTGCTCTGCTTCCTGGCCTCCATGAACTAAGCAGTTTTGCTCCACCATTCCCTTCTGGTATGAGGTTTCTCCCTTGGAGCTGCCAACCATGTGTTGCACCCATTGAAATCATGAGCCAAGTCAAAGCATTCATCCTTTAAGTTGTCTTATATGGTATTATGTCCCTGTGACAGGAAAGCTGACTAGCCCAGAACCTTGGTATCAGATAAGTGGAGTTGTTGCTGTGGCTGTACCTGTCCATCTGGTTTAGAAGCTTTGGGATGGTTTTACAGGAGTTTGGAAAGGTTTTGAGAAGAGAACTACAGAAGCCCCAGAATGCTCTAAACAAACTTCATGAGCAATTCAGATGAGGATGCTGATAGGAATGTGGATAGTAAAAACCAAGATCAGAAAGCTTCAGTTGGAAACAAGTGCTCCACTGGCATTGGGACTAGAGGCCATGTGCATTACACTTTGGCAGAAAATCTGTGTGCATGTTACCCATGTTCTGAGACATTGCAAGAGCCTGAGATTAATGGTGGTAGACTAAATAAATGTGGTGGAAGAAATTCCAAGATAGCCCAACACCAGGCCATGAGTTGGGTACTGCTGGATGCTTTAAGCCAGATTTACAATGAGAATCAGGAGCAAAGGCAGAGCAGAGAAGTTGAAACCATTAAATTTTGTCCCAGAAGGAACCATGTGTAAGTTTGGGGCTAAAGGAGATGTGGGAGCTAGAGATTAGCACCATTATAAGAGAAATAAATCACTTTCCACAGGGATAATAAGAAAGATGTCTTGAGAAAATTTCAGGAGTCAATAAAACACACACATGGCAAGCTCAGGATGGAAAATGTCATCCTTTTTTTGAGAACAGGGTCCCTGGGACCTCATGAGAAGGGCCTCCTAGGGAATTGATTCCCAGGGATTCATTTCACCATGCAGAGCCATCCAAACACTTGGGGGCTGCTGCAACCATGGTTCAGGGGAGCCTGGATACTGCTTCTGCTAATTGCAGGCCATGGCATTGTCCACATGGTACTGGATTTACTCTCATTCAGAACACAAGAATCTTTTTTTGGTAGTACTTGGGATTGAATTCAGGGCCTTGTACATACTAGGCAAGCACTCTACCACTCAGCTACATCCCCGGACCCAGAATGCAAGAGTCTTAAGCTCAGAGAGGTTTCTACCCAAATACCAGGTGAAGGTCTAGAAGTCCAGGCAAGGAGCCATGAGAAGACAGGGCATGATGCTGTGAGAATGAAGCCAAAGATATAGGGGTGATCCCCAGAAATCAAAGATGCTATGAATGAAGAACATTGGCTAAAGAAATCTGCAGGCCTTGGGTGGAGCCAGCCTAAGATAGGGGCCTTTTGCCAATTAACTGGCAAGGCCATAACGTGGGGGCCACCAGGCCCTTTGGAACTCATAGTTTCCATATGTCCCAGATGATGGGAATAGAGCAACAGGATTAATGTTTTTCCTGGTGACCTTTGGTCTTGCTTGCTTGTCCAGTGCATTTACGCCTCCTATTTCTCCTTTTTGGAATAGGAATGTTTACCTTCTGCCATTATTATAACTTTTTCTTGATTTTTTTATGGAGGTTCATAGCTAAGAGTTTGGCTGGAGTCTCAGAAGACACTCAGATATTTGAAAAATGCTGGCACTGTTGAGACTTTGGGAAAGGGACTTTTGTGTTTCCAGTTCTGTGCAGGATAACTGTCCTATGTTGGCAGAATTATGAATTCACCATTGTCTTTATTTGGAGGTTAAGATTTAAGAGGATATCTTGGGGTATGAAACTGACCAGGGGTGGATTGCACCCATTAATCATCAGCCAACTTCACTGGGTTAAGGAACACCTAGCAAGCTAATCGAGCTTGTTCCTGAGTGTGTCTGTGTATGTCATACAGGTGAGCCCGTGGGTACTGTTTAACCTCTGGCATTGTTCCCTTGAAATGCTTCCTGGCTGCAATAAACTAAATAGTTTTGCTCTGCCACACCCTAAGACCATGAAGTTTTTACCTTTGAGCCTGCAGAGCATGTACTGAATGTCTGAGACTATGAGCTGCACTACACGTTTACTTTGTAAATTGTGAGCACTGGATATTGTATCTCAGCAATGGACTCTGACTAACACAGGGATTTTATGAACAAAGTTTTCATGAACATTCTTGTACAAGTCATTTCATAGGCAGTCTTTTCTTACTGTCATGGAGCAACAGATTTGTGGAGCTGCAAAATAGGTGTATAATTTTAAACATGACCAGTTTTTCAAAGCTTTACTATTTTATATTCTCTGTAGCAATGTGTGGAAGTCCTGGTTGCTCTAAATTTCTGAAACATCTTTCTGACATGGTAGTGTCAAGATTTTATGATTCAGAAATGACTTGAGAAGAGTGTTCGTTCTATGCATGAAAATGTTTTAGATGTCAAATTACCTGTTCCATTAAAGGCAATCTCTGCATGGTGTGTGTCATTCAGGAATCACTAGGATTTGCTTGGTTAATCTAGCTTACTAGATGAGTGGATTCCTCTTTTCCATCAGTACTCCAAGTACAACTCTTTTGAATGATTATAGTTTTTTCTGGGCAAAAACAATATAAGTGTTTATGCTCTCTCAGTAGAATCTCCAGAGTTCTTGACATTTATGGAGTGTAGCAATAGATTCCAGACTTCATTAAAAATTATATGTGGAATTTTAATAGAGAAAAGCCAGGAAACATACCATCAAGTTTAGACCTTTTTAAAAAATACTTATATA
>NW_004955404.1:3606070-3618205 GCF_000276665.1 Chinchilla lanigera | reverse complement strand
TTCAAGAGAAAAACTACAAAAGCTGAAATAAAACACCCTCAGACATGAGGCTGCCATCTTGCTCAGAGTTCCTCAGTGCAGTTATGTTGAGCGCCAGATTCAATCTCTATGTTGTGGAGGGACATTTAAAATCTTTTAAAACTTACCGTAACCTATAGGCACACACCTCTCATGCCAAAATATCATTCAAATATCCCTGCACGCTTTTGCTTTTGTATTTCAGGGCTTGATTTATAATCTTCTATTTTCCCTTTTCTAGGAAAATCCTTCCCAACTACTATGCCTGTTGAACTTCTACTTATCTTTTGTGATCTACTCACCATTAACAACTGTACGGTTATTTAATCACACTCAGGAGGGTCTACTAAGACTAGCAGATAAAAAGCTGGAGAAAAACTAGTATATGGTGGATGCTGTAAGTCTGCCCTCGAACATTGTTGTGGGAAAGGTGTCATTTTAATTTAAAAAACGGAGAAACTAAGGTTTGGAGAGGTAGTCATTGCTCAAAATAACACATAATTGTTGGTGGAACTGGAATTGAGTGTAGGATGACTTGATGACGGAACTTGTGTTCTTTTCCCTGTACCACATGGCTTTTTAGGGCCACCCTTCCCATCCTTAACCAAAAAGCACTTAATTTTTGCATTGGAGTTATCTTTATCATCAGCACATAATGAATCCCTTGAGTTCCTTAGTCAGCTTTTCACCCAAATGATTATCAAAGAGAGAATTTAGTATACTGGTTGAAAATGAGTGGCTTTAGTGCTGACATTTTAAACTTGGCTCATTTCCCAAAAGTGAGGGGCCCAGGACTGAAAGCAGCCCTATTCATTCAGATCCCAGTTGCAGCACAAGTTTGAAGCAGCCTCTCCAGCCGAACTTATTTCCAAAGGCAGTGCCCTCAGCTTGAAGAAATGAGCATTTGCAGGTCAGTCCTAAGTCACTGAAGCATGCAGATAAGAGCTTGTGTGGGGCCTGGGGATTTAGCTCAGCGGCACAGCACCTGCCTGGCAAGTGCAACATCGTGAGTTCGATTCCTGGTACTGGAAGAAAAACAAAAAACAAAAAACAAAAAACAAAAAAAAAAGAACTTGTGTGCGTGGCCTTGGATAATACAAAGTATGTTTCTCAGCCTGCCTCAGAATAGTGAAAGAATAACTAAAAACAAAAACAAAAAAAAACAGTGTTTTCCTGGAGTTTCTACATGGGCAGTGGGAAATGCAGGGCCTTAGAAAAATAGAGCACACTAAAAGGTCAGTAAGTCCTGGGGGTGTAGGTGGGATAAACAAAAGAAGTGCAAAGGGAAAGCAAGAGTAGGCCAGTAGGGCTAAGTGTGTGAGCAGGTGGGAGGGAGCACTGGCAGGTTAAGAAATCAGCACCAAACTAGAAGAGGTCATGACGTCCAACAGACCCTGTCAGAGATTTTGGGTGTCATGAGGGCAAGCCAGTGATTTTAGGCAGTAGAGTAACACAATCTGACTTCCTTCTCTAAAAGTAAAAACTGTGTTGCAGAGAACAGAACATAAAGGATTAAGGACCCAGCTGAAAGACCAGCTAAGGAGGCTTCTGAGACAGCCCAGGAAGAATGGCGTAAGTGGGAAAAGGTCACATCTGGAACATACGTAGAAGCCCAATCTGACAAGCTTTGCTGTGGGTCAGAGAGATGTGACTCAGACGGAGTGTCAGGAGAACCGTATCATTTAGCGAGCAGGGGAAATGCTGGAAGACAGCCTAAGTCTGAGAAGGGTTCCACCATAAAATATGCACAGATGAAATCATGTCACCTAATGTTAACCTAGAAGCACGTGACTATGAAAAGGGGATCACTGACAGTTACTCAAACTGGGTGATGTGCACGTGCAGGCTGACTATACTATTACCCTGTGCCTGTTAGTTTTCCTTTAATGAAACTTTTTAAAAGAGCCGTCAGACATGCTAAATTTGAGATTCCTCTTAGAGTTTTCACAGGGAGATGTTGCTTAGTTAAGGTGTATCAACTGTGGCCCAGGTGAGAGACTGGGGCGCAGGAAGATGGGGGCTGTCAGCAGGTTAAAAGCCATAGGACAGAAAAATACCAGCTAAGTGAATAAAGACAGAGAACAGGTCTAGCACTGCGCAGCTGAACTGTTCAACACTTAGGTTCAAGGAAGATAAGAAGAGTCAACATATTTTGGCCAGGATTTTTCAGTGGGCATCAAAAGTCACTAAAAAATACCTAACACTGAGCCAGCATCTCTGCTCCTAGGAATGTATCCTAACAGACTAATAAGGACTCATGCACAAAGATTTATCACACCGCTTGACAGGAAAACAAAACAAAGGTGAGGGCTGCATGACGAATAACCTAAAATTTGAATAGTAATGTATTAGCAAGATACATTACAGTACACTCAATGAGCATTGTACAGTAATTAAACAGGATGGCAGTATATTCTAGTGACCTGCAAATATTCTCATTAAGAGACAAGAGCTAATTAAAGCACTACACTTAGCTTTTTTATTCTTACCCTAGGTAGTTGTTTTGTACTTTCCTTACTACAGATAACTTAAAATAGAAAAATATTGTCTTTGATGATAGTTTTGGAATTTTTCCCTTACTATAACATGTGTTTTGTGACACCATGCCTGAATTCATTTTGAAGGTTTGTTTTTTCTCTTTTTTCTTTCTTTTGTTCTTTCTTTCTTTTCTTTCTTTCTTTCTTCCCTCTTCCTCTCTCTCTTTCTGAAGCATGGTCTTGACGTGTAATTCAGGCTGACTTTGAGTTCACTATGGAGCCCAGGCTGGCCTCAAACTCACAGTGATCCTCCTGCTTCAGCCTCCTGAGTGCTTAGATTAGACATGTACCACCACATCTGGTTTCAGTTTTTAATAAAGCTCACTCAATAATGTGAAATACAAGGGTCCTCAAAGAGGAACTTCATCAGAACCAGTTAAAATTGTATTGACACTATAAAATCTTACTGAAATAACTATTATAACTGCTTGAAAATAAACTATAAGTAGAACATAAATTAACACTATATTAAATATTTTATTTAAATTAGTATAACAAAATGACATACATTTGTTCTACTTCCAAATAATTTACATACCGTAGTTCAGGTTTCAAATTCCCTTCATTTCTAGAGTGTTATACACATATATTTTTGAATGTAGAGTACACTGGACAATTTGTTATATAAATTCAGACTTAATATACACTATACACATCGACCTTAAATAATTTAAATTCTTAAAAAATAAATTTATTTACATTTCACTTTTTTAAAAGAGGCATTCTGGCCTCAAGTAAAAGGATGTGTTTTCACAGGGCAAACAACAATTCTACCTTTTTTCCTTAAAATACCTTAATTAGACAAAAACTATTAAAACTTTTAGATTTCAGAAAAATACTACTTAGAAGATTGATATTCTAAAGGTTCCCTAATGTATTTTATTAATACCTGAGTCAAAATACTAAATTTCCATATGGATATAAACGTTCTTCATCTGTTTCATCTTTATTATAAAAAAACCATAAAATATACACTAGTGACAGAATTTCTTGCCTGGCTTTGGATCATTCAGTTGCTTTTTCATCTTAAATTTTTTTTTTTTTGTCTTCATACATCTAATAAAAGAAGTACACACTGAAACTATAAAAATAAAATTTATCATTTTCATTGTTCCAATGAGTGTGCAGAATTCAAGGTTTTCCTCACTAACAAGCTAGCTTTAAATCAAGTACTGCCTTTCCTCCTCTAACTCACCTCTGTCTATCGAATCAGTCACCCAACAGTCTTGCAAAATTTTAAACTTTTTCTTAAGAGTCCTTCGAAAAGCTTTAAAATCTGCAACCCGACTCTGATCTTCCCCAACAATCACGTGAGACACACCTTCTGCTAAACAAGAAACTACTTTTGCGCCATGAAATCGCAGCTCCAAAGCCATAATCGCTAATCTTGTTCCCTCAATTTTGGTACTGAGGTCATTAATAACAGCATATAAGTCCAAATAGATGGTGTGGTGTCGAAACATACTGAGAGGAGACTGGTCCCAGGAGTAACGATACTCTAAATCCGCAATCACAGAGGCCATTTCTTCAGGGGCCTGGTAGTGAGAATCTTTAATCCCAGAGAACACTTCCTTCAGCTGACTCAAATCTGTGTCAACAAAATAACTGTCACCATAGCAATCATATTCATGGGCGAAATGTTGTTTAGTGGATGGACACATGTGAACCATAAAGCGAGGGTGCCATGGCAAGCAGGTCTTGGCCTTAAAACACTCTAGAAGCCATGTGGGCCGGACAACATCATGTTTATCTGAGGAAATAATGTTTTTCACTCTGATGTTCTCTGAGCCTGCAACTACACAGTACGTGTCGGGACCTGGGTTTTGTACTATATAACCACCAAATTCTGCAATTCTGTTCTCCAGGTCAAGTTTTGAATGACTGTCTGTTCCACTCATAACGCAGAACTCTACATCCTCAAATATGTTGGAAACTTTGCTTATGTGAGAAAGGTTAGGTGCTTTTAAGTGTTCAAGAATTCCAATGACTTTCTTCATCTTGGGGGCGGCTTTCCGTTTTTTTTCCTTAGGTTCATCATCATCGCCCGCGTGAAGATGTTTCGATGCAAGCTTCCCAGACGCCTTCCCCCTCAACTGCTCTAACTGATCCAGGGTCATGCACTCATGCCACTCTTTGTCATCTCTGATCTTCTCAATTCTCGGGAAACGCAACGTGCAGCTAGTTTTATACATTTCACTGGGGACAATCTCTGCTGCTTTAACCTGAACGATGACGGAGTGACAAGGTTCAATGTACACTTCTGGCTTCTCTGTTCCACACAAAATGCTACTTGGTGGCACTTTTTTATGAAAAGGCTTCCAGTATTTGGCCAGCTTTAAACCTAGGTCATACAGTTCTTTCATGGTGTACCCTGAGCCAACACGACAAAGGGTATGAAACACAGCTGGTTTCTCACCAGCAGGGGGCTTCTCCGCTACAGCACACAAAAAATGAGACATCATCCCACCCCGGGAGCCCTTCCCCCAATAGCCTCCCACAATTAAGATGTCCAATTCGTCCATTAGTCCACTGACATATTCTGGTTTAATTTTTAGCCACCCTTCACCTCTTTTGTCTGGCTTGTAAATGGACAGAGGATGTTTGACCATGATTCCCTCTTCTCTTTTATCAATTGCTTCATTCAATGCATCAATGACTTCTTTCTTAGTATGAGCTTGTGCCTTCTGGACTATTTCCATTCTACCTGATACTGGTATAAAAGTACTATGAAGAATCTCATACCTCTTTTTCAGGGTCTCACGTCCTAGCTTTTTATTATTGACCATCAATACATCAAAAACGCAGTAACAAGTCTGCAGGTCAGAATCCTCTACCATTCTTTTAATGTCAAACTTATTCCCCTTTTGCATAAAAGTTTGTGTATTGGGGTTGTAGGCCATCATCTCACCATCCAGGATACAGGTCTGCACATCTGTTTTGAATGCATTATGAATGAAGGGGGTAAGGGAACCTTCACTGGGAGAAGCACCAAACTGATCGGTGTAGTTATATCCATTCCGGGAAAAGTACCGATACACATCTCCATCTTTGTGCATCTGCATGCGCTCACCATCGAGCTTCGTTTCGATATAGAAGCTCTGGTGCTTCATGTCCTTCTCAATCTGCTCAATATCTGCGATGGCAGCCAGCATTGGCTTAAAGGCAGAAAATAATGTGATAGAAATATCACTGAGTCCAACAGAGGGGTCATGGAGTTGCCTGCAGACTTTTTCGAGATCTGTGGTGACATTATGCAACTCAGCAGCATCATTATGAAAGACAGAAAATATAGTTTTCTCACTGAAACCAAGCTTTAAATCCTTCACTATCATCCGTATAAGCCACTTTTGTTCAAGTGCTGAACTCTGAGTTATAAGCTGAAGAAGACTCTTTTTTACTAGGTCCTTTTTTTTGGCAGAATTATTGCTGGCAATTGAGTCTAAAAGTTCATTGACTTGCTGTATGTTTAAACTGCCTTTCTGCAAGCATCTTGGCTTCAACACAAAGTATGCAATCATGGCGAAGTCCCCGGCATCACCACGTGTTCCGGTCGGTGTTCTATAATTTAAGAGTTTAAGAGCATCTTTCCCTTCTCTGGGTAAGTTAAGCAATTCAATATAAAACTTAGCAAGCATAGTTTCTTTGATTCCATAAGCCATTCTCTCTCTTTCTAGCTGAGGAAGAATAAGTCTCATTGCTGGATAAAAAGAGTCTGTAACATCTTTTTGGTTCTTATGAAGAGCATCATGAAATTTTCTCCAAGAATCTAAAAATTCTTTGAAGTGTCTAATTTTTTCTGCACGTCCTTTACTTTTCTGTATTCGTTCTAAAGTTGAACATAAATCTGCAAAGGGAACATGAGATGCAACAGTCTGTGCACCTTGTGAGGCAGCCATAGAAGAGACAGTGAATCCTCTGATTTACCTAATAACACAAAAAGAATAACTTTTAAGTCAAAGATAAAATTCAACTACATATTTAACACTAATAACCTTACAGAGTTCATCTGGATCACAATAAATGTCTACAAATGTCTATTCAATGAAAATAGATCAATGCTATCAACTCCATTTAATAGTTAGTATTTCTCTTAATTAGTATTCATCAGAAGTATCACCATGCCCACTTCCTATAATACTGAAAAAACATTTTGTTTTTCCCTAAATGCCAAGATACACTGAGTTCACTACTCTACCACTTGATTATTTAGTGTACAATTCAAAAGAAGATTGCTAATAGTAATGAAAACAAAAAAATCAAGCATAGTATACTTTTATTTCTAGTCTTCTGAAGTAAGGTCCTCCTTTCATATCTCTTTTCTCAGACTTTTATGTGACACTCCAAACTAACTGCATAAAATAGATGTTTTCACAGCATACCACAATAATATATGTGCACCCATGTTTATAGCAGCACAGTTTATAGTAGCTAAATCTTGGCAACAACCCAAATGCCCATCAACAGAGGAATGGATAAAAAAGATGTGGTATTTTTATACAAAGGAGTATTACTCAGCTATAAAGGAGGATAAACTCAAGGCTTTTATAGGTAAATTGATTTAAACAGATAGCATATTCATAAGTGAAATAAACCAGACTGTTGTATGTAAACATCATATTGTCTCACTAGCATAAGAAATTGAAAGAGTAAGTAAAATCCAAAACGTACAACAGATATCGTAAAAGGGAAAGAAATTACTCAAAAGGAAAAAACAACTGTGATGGGGGAAAGGAGAAAAGAAGAAAGGAAAAAGAATATATACATATACAAGGATAGCAAAGATAGACTAATTTTTATTGGTTCATTAAAAGGAACAGTTTGTGCTTATATTGTTTGATCAATTTTGCATGCCTGTATCTTGTAATCTGAGCATCTACTTTGAAGATAACAATATGCAATATAATAACCATTGTTAATTTTCTATTATCTTGTTTTAAAATTCTGTATCATTGTTTTTATTTTTTTCTCTTTAAAATAAAATAGACATCTATAACAAATCACCCAATCATGGAATTGAAATTTGAAATTCTAGGACTTTGAAATCCTAACAACAGATTCCACTTCACAGAAAACAAAAGGTACCCTCTTTGTCCAACTAAACAAAGCTTACACTTCTGTTTATCTTCATCTCTGCAAATCATTCCAGCATTCAAAACCCATCTCAAAATACCCTCCCCATGTCCCCACTTTACTTTCCTATCTAATTTATTATAGTTATTTACAGCTTTATAAATTCATCAGTACATATTTTTTTCATTTATATTCTCATGTCAGGTATTCTCCAAATATTTAGTAATTACATATAGGCCAGGCACTTGTACTATGACAAATCCGGTATGTTTTTGCTTTAAAAAATCATACATTCTACAACAAAAAAAGGGACATAATAGGAGGCAATTATAATGAAACGCTGAGTGTGTTAGCTACATAAAATGTCTCGCAAAAGAGCCTTTTCACTGAAGCTTAAAATCAGAAATAGGGGTGGGATACAGTTCTCCTCTGACTGCCTTGGTAATGGTTCATCGCAGCCACTTAGCAACCTATAGGGGTGCGGGGAGGGGACAGACAACAGAAAAAAAACTGCTCTCCTCAGTCTAACTTGTGACATAGGAAACCCAATTTCTACTGAGTAGGTTAGATCAAAAGGCAAACCCACCAGAGACCACTTTCCTGAGACTTTCATCTTTGATTACAGTAACGGCTTCCCCTTGCTGAATCTCATTGGATAACCGACTGCCACCTGGCTCCCTCAAGTGGGTACATCACAATACATAATGCTATGTTCACAACTGATGCATGATGCGTGCAAAATGAAGTGTATTAGGAACTGCATGCTGAATGCTCAAGTACTGGTATGTAGTTGTTACAGATCTATCTCTAGAGCCTATGTCTCAGTCTTCCTCAACAATTTGCAGGCAAAGCTTTAAATTACTTCACAATAATAACAAATGTAGGTAATGACTGGATAAACACGTATCCTAAAATGGTTATGTGTATACATAACAAGTATTCCAAAATTAGCATAAAATGAATAGACAAAGGTTTTTGCTCACTGCAATCGCATAAAAAAGTAAAAAAAAAAAAGTGTTTCTGTTTTCTTTTTTTTTTACATGATGTTCAATTTTATTTTTTGGATTATGAGGTTTTTAGCCAATGCTGTCCATTTGCGGTAAGACAAAAAAGGTTTGTTCTTAGAGCTCAGGCTCTGGAGTATAATAAATTTTAGTTCAAATGTGGGCTCTGACATTTAATAGCTATGGAATGTGGCAAAATTGATTTTTCCAAGTAAACTTCAGCTTCCCCAAGTGTAAAATGGGGTAAAAAATGTCAAAATTAGGATGGCAGTGAAATCAGAGAGTCTATGTAAGCTGCTTTTTAAAAGAGTACTTGACATTAGTAAATCCTTCACATTTCAATACACGAATGCTTGCTGATCCAAGCAACGCTGAAAATCCAATACCTCAAAATACTACGTAGGTAAGTACGGGAGAAGGGAAGAGGCTGCCGCAAGTGCCACAAGCAAACAGAGAAGCAGGTTTCGTTTAGGGACCATGAAAGACGGTTAAGTGCTAGCTCACTGGAGAAAAGGAGAACACACACCTGGAGTCCCCTTCACGCCACCCTGGACGAGTTGTGTGTTCCTCGGAGACAGCTGTTTTGCAGTAGCCTAACTTCCCCGGCAGCCGCTGACGTTTTGGGAGAAAGTCGTGGAAAGGAATTAGTGGTATAACAATACCAAGAGGCTGCAGGAGAGCCATAAAGCACCCGTCACCTCCAGGACCACAGTGTCCCCCACTCTACTTCCACCCGTATCTTCTTGCAAAATCCCAAGAGGTCCACATCACTTCGATCACAATAAATGTCTTTTTCCCCCACATCCTTCAGCACTCGGGTGGACACCCTCTGTAAGCTCGAGTCCCATCCATAACGTGGGATCCCGGGGAGCGCTCAGAATCAGAACCCAGGCAAGCGAAGCAGGCACCACAGTTGCTGAGAGTCACAGAGACGGACGGTGGTCCCACCCCCCACACCAAGAAGACAGGCTGGGACCTGCAACTCCAGGCCACGTCCTCGCTGACCCTCTCCATGCAGATTCCCACTCGCCGACCCGCACAAACCTGCCGCACAAACGCACACCCGGTGTCCAGTCTGAGCTACCGCCACCAAACCGGAAGCTATCTGGGACAGATACAGCTTCCGCCAGCTGTTCGCCGCACATGCGCACTTGGAGCTCTGAGGGCAGAGCGGTTCGGGCAGGAAGTCATGGGACGGTATGCGCAGGCGCAGCAACGCGGATTTCTTCTCAGAGGGAGCAGCTGAGCAGGTTGGAATTGGAAGCACAACCGCAGCTCAGCTTCGCTGCTAGAGCAGGCGCTCTTTGCAAGCGGTCAACCCACGCTCGACTAGATTTCTTCGCTGAGCAAAACATTTTGTGCGTTGATTTCTTAACAGAACCCCGAGCCTAGGCTCTTCCTAGCAAGTGACAGCCTCTTAGAGTTCTTGTTCTCTGCATGTGAAACTGGCAACCGCACTCCTACTTCGCAGCTCCCTTGTGAAAGCACCCAAGACAGAAGAGGATGTGCTCTCTGCCAAAATACCTGCTGTTTTATTTCGGCAGAAAAACAGGCTTTTGCGAAATGATTTCAGACTACTTGTTTTTATGATGTGCACAAGTGTGATCTGAGTTCTTCTTTCTTAGTACAGAAATGATTCACATCATGCATCATGTATAAAACATATAATAAACAGTTCCATGGGCTCTAACACACGTTCAAGGGTTCAAAGTAAACCTGAGAAAGCTCTATTGAGCACCCACGAAACAGTAACTGTGCTACACACTCAAGATTGAGAGATGGAAACAAATCCCGTGCTTTTTTATTCAAGGCGACGTTGCTTTCCACTGAAATCTTGCTGTGATCTGTCCCGCTCCAGCACAGAGACTTCAGAAATTACTGATAAAGGGAAAAACAACTCGTAATTGTTTCCTTTTAGTATAAATAATGTGTTAACACGAAAGTGACGTTTTGCTGCAGTGGGCTCTGATAAAACTTTTCAGAACCGTCAAGCGCCTTCGGGGATTGTCTATCATGCAGAACTGAGACAGTTCACAGTGCTAGTTGACGTGGAACTCGATCCTAGGACTCCTTCTAGCGCAACGTATTTTCTTTGCAATTGTAATTCACTAATATCTCCTGAATATTTGTCCGGTATTACCCATGATGTTGTAAAGCCCCAGGAGTCTGTCTGGTGAGGAGTAATTTTTCTAGCCTCCTATTCAACTTCTTTATTTTACCCTACTTTCCAGCAGCGTCAGAGGCTTCAGTTGCTGGTCCAACGAAAGGGCGCGCGTCTGCGTAGATCTGTGTCTTGTTAACATCTGCTGAGCTCCCTATTGTGGGAGGTGGGACTTTTTATCACTGGAGGAGAACCCGGAGTTAGACAAACTCCTTATTAATTCAAAGTCATTCGCCATTATGTTGCTGTAGGTGTTTAGCTCAAAGAGAACCAATTTCCTAAGCGTCATCTGGAGTTGTGGTTATTACTTATATAAATGGAGTGTTTTAGTGATTGCCACTTACCAGGTATTAACATTTGGAAGCTCTGAGTCAAGGAGTCCAGCTTTGACTGGGAGCTCTCTACCTGGTAGTAAGATATGTGTGTTAAAAAATTTAAAAATGACAATACGAACTTACGGAATTTCCTCCGTAGATAAAAAAGGGTGCATAGAATAGGGAATGACCAAGGACCGAAGGGGACTGACATCTGTAAAGTTTCGTACAACAGGGGTGGACGGTGAAGCTAATGAAACTCTAGGGTCTAAGGCTGCGGGAGGGGTCCCAACGTGTTCCCAAGATGTTGTGCTTTTCGGAAAATTGAAAAGAAAAAGGTTTGGCATTGTTTTTCTTTTCTTTTTTCTTTGTTTTTTTTTCCGGCACCGGGAATCAAACTCACGACCTCCCGCTTGCCAGGCCGGCGCTGTGCCGCTGAGCTAAATCCCCAGCCCCTGCATTGTTTTTCTTTAAAGGGTCCTCAAATTGTCCCAGATTTGGACCTACAAGTGCCCTTGACGGTCCATAGCACTTTAAATTCTGGAACTCACCTCACATCCTAATACGTTATCAGGAGAACCATTTCTTCTGAAAAAACTGCGTCCCCAGGTGGTCTCCTTCCAGCCCTCGCAGCTGGTCAGCCCTGGCTCCTCCCGCCCCGGAAGTTCAGGATTTGATTGGCAGGTCCTGCAAGTTCCCGGAAGAGCTCGATAAACCTTGAGCCTCCAGCTGCGGAGCAACGCCGGGCCCGCGGCGCCGAGGTCTCTTTTCCGTCGCGGCCACCGTCGCGCGACTCCCCCAGACGGCGGCCTCTGCGCATGCCCGAGAGGGCGGGCTGGGCGCCCGCTCGGGGAGGGAGGCGGAGAACAGGTTATGTGGGAGCCGGCGGGGGCATCTGCAGGCGACACCCGAGCGCGGGCCGGAAGTGCAGTCGCCGAGCGCCGCGCCGCAGGGGCTCCGGGCTAGACCGTGGCGACGGCGGCGGCGGCCCCTCAGCTGGCGGGGGACGATGAGGAGCGACGGGAGCGGCG
>NW_004955404.1:3569574-3605690 GCF_000276665.1 Chinchilla lanigera | reverse complement strand
GCTCGGCCCGCTCCCAGCGTTTGCCTGGGAGCCGCGGCCGAGCCGCCGGGGCCGGCCGGGCTCTGCGTTCCGTGTCTGGTTCGGTGCGTCGCCCTTGCTTTGGCGTGCGTCGATTGCATGTTTCCGACGGGAGCGCTAACCCGGATCGCACTGGGGCGAACTCCTGCTCGCCCCGTCCCGTCTCATTACGGTGCTGCGCACGGTACCAGCTGGGCAGTGATCGCCAGGAGAGGACCGGGCTCCTCTGTTACTGCACGCGCAGAGGAGAGCAAGAGGGAGTCTGCCACAAGGAACTCACAGACGTGTAAGCGGGTCACTTACCCTGCAGTACGCGTCGGGGTCCGCAGGTCGTGTAGCACGGTCCACCGAATAGGCAGCGCTTGGCGGGGGGGTCCCCGAAAACTTTCCCCGCGGTCTGCCCGCTGAGCTGGACTTTGGTACAGAAGTAACGAATTGCTCTAATTATTTCCTGTGCGCAAACAGAGTAGCTCCAGTGAGTCATTTCCATTTTTTTGTCCGAGTCTAGCAGGACCCCTAATTGTAACTCACTCTGGTGGATAATAAAATAGTTTACGTTTCGGCAGATGGCAGTAGCTATATTTATTAGCACACTGTTACGTTTGATCTCAGCAGTATCTCCATGCAGTGTGTCATTCTTCTTTTCCCTATGAGGAAATACATATTTAGAGAGGCCAAGCGAGCTGGCCGAAGCTACCTAGCATTAGCAGACCACACCCCAAAGAGACTCCTTTCCGCTGCGCCACACTGCCTCCACTGATCGTTAATTTGGAAAGATGAAGGCAAACTGGCTTCTGCACTCTGCCTACAGGTAGCTCTTGGCCCGCTGCCTCCTGTCAGGCACACGGAAATCTTCTATTTGAGTTAAGAGCTGTCCCAGCCAACTCGCCCAGGACCGACAGTATGACTTACCTAGTGTAGGCACTGAAAACTGTCAGCCCCAACATGTTTCTGTGGTTGTACTTCTCTCTTCACTTACCTCAGGGACAGTGTTTCTAATTCTGTTTTCATTAATCTAGAACTCCTTTAATTATTTCTGGGACATGCTAAAATCCTTCTAGTTCTTGTTCCTTTGTTCCTTCAGGAAATTCTGAGGTCTGTAAACACTCTTCCTAGCAGATGTAAAAAGGGATCTAGTTCTAATGAAGATTTTTTTCTTCAAATGGGGAGACTTCATAATACAATGTAACATTTATGTTACTGTTTCACAGATCTTAGACGGTAAAACCAGTACTTCTGGTGAAGTCCCTTGTGATGGCAGAATTATTTTCAGGGTATGAATTGCATGTGTTTAGGAGCTATTGTGAAACTCTACCTATACTGTAAGATCGGTTTTATTTAAGAGAATAAATTCCAAGTTGCACCTGGCTAGATTTTAAGTTAAATTTTTTAAATGTTTCCCATTCATAAATTGTAAACTTCCTGAATCTCACTGGCCTGAATTCTAGAGTCAGTATTTACGTTTGTAGTTTTGTGGCTTTCTTGTTGCTTACCATATTTTTACAGATATTTATAATAAGCTGCTGTGATTGGCTCCCATTGTGGTAATAATCTGTCATCTTTGTTTTTGTCAAAGCTGACCGTATTGCCAAGTCTTCAATGTATCATGAAGGCAGAAAGTATAAAAATGTTCCTGAGTGACTGCCCAGTA
Organism: Chinchilla lanigera; assembly: GCF_000276665.1. NCBI lineage: Eukaryota > Metazoa > Chordata > Mammalia > Rodentia > Chinchillidae > Chinchilla > Chinchilla lanigera. The sequence continues at coordinate 3,604,021 of NW_004955404.1, read as the reverse complement.
GTGTAATTTTTGAGGTATCTGCTCCTGCCCATTTATTTTTTATTTTAAAGAGAATAAAAAAAATAACAAAGCAATCCTGCCCATTTAAAATGCTCCCCTGAACCATTCATTTACCCTCCCATATTTCCATAGGCACTTGCTGCTCATTTGTCCCTCAGGACTATTAATACACACTTCTTCATTATTGATGCCATGTGGGCAACCATTAGACAAATAGATAATTCATCCTGTGGTATCTTCAACACACTGAAGCAGCAATTTGTGTTCCATTTCAACTGTGCAGCTGGCGCAGTTCTTAACTTTCCAGTGCTTCGCAGAACCGGAGACAACTTGATGTAAGACGGCCAAATCTGAGCTCCGTATGGCCTGGACCGAGACTGGAAGGTGTGAATTCCCTCGAGTACTTAGTGAGCACTGTGGGGTCCCCTTGTCCCCTGAGACATGGTGTCAGCGATGACGTGTGAGCTGCTTTCCGCCCTTCACTTAGACCTGCGCACTGCGCTGTCCTAGGCTTGGGTGCAGTATTGACAGTTGACTAGCTTTCACTTTCAGACAGACTTCTAAAATTCAGAACCTTTAAAAAAAGTACATTTATTCATACTTCTTAATTGTTCTTATAATTGTGTAGTCATTAGACTGTTTTGGGGGATTTCGTATATAATTCATAGACAAGTAAAACATTTGTAGTTTTCAAAGATCTTTTGGTTCGTAAAACATCACTAAATCAAATATATACTGGGCAACACGGAGCACTTTTGCAATTAGAGCAGATTAATAATTTCATTGTGTGGAAGCTCCAGTGTTTACAAAATATAACTTTTTTCTGTGGTAAAGTAATGTATCTGCTCAGTTTGCTCTTCTAGTTATTAGGGGAATAATAACTACAGTGTATATATTCCTGTAGTTTATGTTTTAATTCTTCATGTGTGTAAGTTGCATCATGACTTTTAAATTTTGGATAAAATATTGAGTAAAGAACCTTAAATATATTTATAATGTAATGTACAGAGGACTTCAAAAATTATAGTATATCATTCTTAATTTGAAGGGCAAGTTTCTGGGGAGAAAAGCACTTAAAGTTATGCAGTTAGACTGTGTAAAACAGTGGTTCTCAACCTTTTTGGTCGTAGGACACTTTTTATATATTACAACTCAAAATTCAGGATCCTGCCAGTTTTTTTCTCATGTATATTATACGGATATTTATTGGGTTAGAAATTAAAGCCAAAAGTTTATAAAATAATAGTAGTCAGTCCATTATATATTGATACACATAGCATTCTGTGTGAAACAAGTAATTGCAAAAATATGACTATGAAATTGTTTAACATTTTTAAAAAATAATATCTGCTCAGTAGAACAGGCAAATTATGTTTCTTCATTCAGGCTCTTTTAAGTAAAACCTGAATAAAAGTAGCTTCAGGCCACGTTGTGGTTGTAAGTGGAATTGTACTGGGATCCTGTTCTGTCTTCAGTGCCCTGCTGGTACTCTCAGGACCTGGCTCCCTGCAGGCCGTGCTCCTGGCCCCTGGATCCCTATTGGAGAAGCCTTTGCTGGATGGATTCAAACCGTTAGTACTTCCAAGGAGCGGCACGCTTATATCCGATTGAGTTGTGAAATCATTCATCAGGGGTTAGAATATTTTCTTTACTGAGTTATGCAGATTCTTTGAAAGAGTAAAACATTTAATAGTTGGTGAAAAATCAGATTTCTTAATATTACCTCTGCCATCTCAAAAACTCAGCTCTTGGGGAGCAATTGGAAACTTCATTCCTTTCCCAGAAAATGTCTGTGAGACACCCCCGTCTGAATGACCAGTTTGTCAAGGGTCTTTAAAAATTAAAATATTGTCACTGGGAAACTGCAGCTAGTTCAGCTTCCTATGCACAGCACAGTCCTGTTTTGTCATGCATGTCACACACAGTGCTAGAAAGACACCTGTTGGTTGAGGTACAGTTAATAATTTTTACTGTTTCTTCCCTGCTATTAAGTGAAATTGGCTTTTCTCCCCTCCCGTACTGTGAGCTCATGGTGATAAAGAATACGATATTCTTGCATGTTAATGCTGTTGCTTTGACTCCTGCATTTTTACCCGTCTTTCTTATGCAGCATTAGTGCAAAGTTCAGATGGTAAGGTAAATATGTGTGCGACGCTGATCTTCCAGACCCCTTGAAAGGCTGTTTGTACCTCCAGGAATCTGCAACTACCTTTTGAGGATTATTGACATAGAAACTGTCAATAGATTTAATCGGGACTTTAAGCAGAGCACAGTGGTGCATACCCGTAATCCCAGTACTTTGGGTGGCTGAGGCAGGAGGATCACAAGTTGGAGCCCTGCCTGTGAATCTCAATAACTTGTGAAGACCCTGTCTCAAAATTTTAAAAAGTGCTGACATGTAGCTCAGTAAGAAGACCCATTTCTTAGTTTGGAGGATATTTTGCAAGGGGAACAATATAATACAGGACACATAGTTTATAATATTATTTATAAATGATAGTCACCCAAAGAATGATATACAAGAGAGTGCAGGAAATCTGTCCACACACTAAGACAAAGGAATCTAGCTGAGGGCGTGCATCCCAGAGAATTGTCCTACGTGAGTCCAGCTGAAGACATAGAGCTTATAACGATGCCTCCCACAAGTCCAACTGGAGGCCCAGCCTAGAGCCCATAACAATATCTCATGCAGGCCTGTTTCACAGATCTGCACTGGGAAGGCCCAAAGGTCAGTGGTGGAATCTAGGAAGTCTGTGCCACTGGGATGAAGGATCTGTGCTAGCAGGCTGAGGATTCTACACTGGAGCTAGGAAGCGATGCGCAAAGTAAGAACCAGAGCTCCCCTGAAAAGTACCACAGCCATCCTCAGCAACAGTGAGGTCCTAAGCTCCTCCGATGATCAGGAAAGCTGAGTTCCCATCAGGAAATCCAACGCAGCAAGCTTCTCCAGGAGACTGGCAGTGCACCATCTTCCCCCAAGAGCCAGGAAGTGATGCCCAGAGTGAGAACCAAAGCTCTCCCAAAGTGAACTGAAGCTATTCTCAGTACTAATAAGGTCCCAAGCTCCTTGGAGGATGAAAACAGCCAAGTTCATCAGGGAAGCCAGCATGACAAGCTCCTTCGAGAACACCAACAGCTCCTAACAGCTTTTACCAGCTCGCAGCAGACCTTTCTCGGCACCCAACAGCCTCACTTCTTCTCCAGTACTGCCTGTTATGCTGCTGGCAACAACCCTCAGGTGGGCCTCCCACACCCAGCACCATGCTTACTCAGTTCAGCTGGGGGTTATACTTTGACCACCAGTTGTCAATCCACTACAGTCCACCCCTGGTCAACTTGATAATCATGCACATTTCCTTAATCCATAGTCTGTAGTGGCAGATTTGTGAAAGTAAACATGTCTTAGTCTATTCATATTTACATTAATGTAACAGTTACATATGTACATTTTTCTTTTTGCCCTCGTTCCTGCACCAAAAGCAGAATATTTAAAGGGTGACCAAAATTCAAGGTTAAAACATACTTTGATTAATTAACCTAATTACAAACATATATAACAACAACATAAAAACATATTGAAAGAACTATTACAATCACAGTCCTTACTTCCCATTACTTTTTACAGTGCATGGCAAGACTAAAAATTAGGGATTTCCCAACAATAGACTACATTGAAATGTTTGTTTCTCCAACCAGGCACTATCTCTTAAACACGAGCAAAATGCACACCAGCTTCTGCCAAAGCACAGTATACTACTTGGGATTCAGCAGCCAATGCAGTCCTTCTCAATTAAAACCCCCTGAGCTTCATCTTAATTGGCAGCATTTTCATCAGTACTCTGATTTGCCAAGCTCCAACCAAAGTCTCCATATAGTTCGCAGCACACAAGGGCTGCCTCTTTGGCCAGTCTCTCAAAACATTTCCAGATTAATTCTAAAGGCTCTTAGGTCACATGGCCAGGCAACATCACAACAATAAGCCCACTCTCCCGGTACCAATTTTGTTGTGATTTGGTAGTCATTTTTTAAGATTATAATATTTTATAAGATTATACTAGTCACCCAGAGAATCATATACAGGAGAGTACAGGAAATCTGTCCACATGCTAGAGACCAAAGAATCCAGCTGAGGGCCTTGATCTCATGATAATGTCATGCATGAATCCAGCTGAAGACCTAGAACTCATAACAGTACCTCCCATGAGTCCAACTGGAGGCCTAGAGTCCATAACAATATCTCATGCAGGCCTGTTTCACATATCTGTGCTGGGAAGACCCAAAGGTCAGTGGAAGAATCTAGAAAGTCTGTGCCAGCGGGGTGAAGGATCTGTGCTAGTAGGCTGAGGGATCTGCACTGGAGCCAGGAAGTGACATGCAAAGTAAGAACCAGAGCTCCCTCAAAAAGTACCATAGCCATCCTCAGCAACATTGAGGTTGCAAGCTCCTCCGATGATCAGGAAAGCTGAGTTCCCATCAGGAAAGTCAGCACAACAAGCCTCTTCAGAAGACTGAGCTGTGTACCTTCTTCCCCTCTGGAGCCAGGAAGCGATACTCAGAGTGAGGACCAGAGCTCCCCCAAAGTGAACTGAAGCTATTCTTAGTGCCAACAAGGTCCCGAGCTCCTCGGAGGATGAGAACAGCCAAATTCATCAGGGAAGCCAGCATGACAAGCTCCTTCCACAGAACCAACAGCTCCTCACAGCTTCTATCAGCTCGCAACAGCCTTTGTCAGCTCCCAACAGCCTGCTGCTTCTCCAGTTCTGCCTGTTACGCTGCTGGCAACAACCCTTAGGTGGGCCTCCCACACCCAGCACCACACTTACTCAGTTCTGCTGGCCGTTATAATTTGACCACCAGTTGTCAATCCACTGCAGCCCATCAATCCCTTACTCAACAATTAGTTTAAAAAGGGGGAGCTTAAAGTTTATCAGTCTAATTGCTCTAATTTTCTCTACACTACCCTTGTCAAGTATGTATGTAGATTGTGCAGAACGCTTCCAGTTCTTGTGAATAGTTGTGCTAAGTGATTAGAAATAAATGACTTAGACAGCTAGCTTCTTGGTAGAAAGGAAGAGATTCTTAACCCTGGAGTTATCCTTTGTCCTGTTTTTAAAAGGTCTACTTAAGTTTTCAGTTGGTGTTTGTAAGTGGTCAAGCCTGACGAAATCTAAGAAGCTTATTAAAATTGTATTTTGGGGCTGGGGATTTAGCTCAGCAACACAGCACCTGCCTGGCAAGCACAACATCATGAGTTCGATTCCCAGTACCGGAAAAAAAAAAAAAAAAATTGTATTTTGAAGGACTCATGGTTAAGATTTTTGTTTCCCTGTGCTATATTTAAGGACAGTTGTGGTCTTTTTTTGACTCAGGCTCCTCTGTAACTGAGTGAGCTTGTGTTACCCGTGTATGTGGCCTGGGTTGCTCATGAGTTGCTTGAGAGTTACTGAGTAGATCATTAGCCACAGGAGAACAAGGACTGTAATACATTTGTTTATCGTTTCTTGTTGGTCTGATGTTCTGAGTACTAGATTCACATAGGTGGTGTCTGCATATACGATTTGTGGCATTGTCTTTAGTCTTTAAATAGGATGATAGGATGTGTTGGAATGAGATGACTGCCTGTTTGGAAGAGGCTGGGAAACCAATTCTGAGAGACCACAGAGGTCTAGGCTGGGCCTGACAGCTCCCTTAGGGGCCTACAGGGGTATTATGAGGGCTCAGCTTCAAGGGTAACATAACTCAGTATTGAGTTCTATGTTTTTAAAGCATCAGTTCATAAAAGAAGTACTTTTTCTGAAAATGGAGCCACATGTGATCTCAAAGATCTTACGTGAGGGCACACCTGAGATAATTTGTGGAAGTCAGGAGAACCTGGCTTGGTTGACTTGTTGAGCCAGCATTGCTGGTCAGCATGCTTACAGTTTTAAATCATTCTCATATGTGGCTTTATATTGGTTATTGCACACCCATATTGGACTTAAATTTAAAGATAGGAAGCATACAGAACACTAGAGGAGACCATACTGCAGTGAAAACTATAAAACTCATACGTTGACACCAGCAGACATGTCAAGGCCATCAGGCTCAGAGTTTTCCTCCATGTGTCAGAATGTTGCTGAAACTTGAAGTTTAATACTTTCGAATCATTCATTTAAAAGGAAAACAATCATTGAATCTAATTTGTCTATTATATAAAGAATAGTCACAGTTTTAATAAATCAGTTACTTTAAATTGAAAACAAATTTTATTACTACATATTTGCAAAATGAAGTTTATATTCATTTTAGGGAGTAGGTGCAAGTAAGTATATAACACATCTTGATTCTTTTCAATAGGTTATTTCTTGAGAGGTGCTTACTAATATCTACATAATTCAAATTCATTTAGAAAGCACAAAAGATATTTCTGTATTTTGTTTAATTCAAATATAAGACCCATACTATAACACATAGTTTTGATGCTGTAGTAATTAAATTTTAGTCTACATATTATATATTGAGCCTCACAATCAAACCCAAGCTTTTTAAAAATGTATTTGCTTCGTGCCATGCTTTTTGTTCATAGTCAACATAGTGCATACAACACATTGAGGGAGGAGAAGATAAGTTTGCTCTGGATGAGTTTGAGACATCCAGGAAGCATCAGACACTCAAGACAGGTAAGCTGAAGTTGCAGAGGAAGAGTAGAAGAGAGGCCGCAGTTTACATGCAGGTGTGATAGGTGCAGTGTGAGCAAGAGTGAAATCCCGAGAATGGAATGGAGTATGTTGGTGGTCACCCCTCCCTCACTGGGACATAATGAATCCATAAGCGGGGATTGGTTTTGGCTCACGGTGGAGAGGGTTCAGTCCATAGTTATGGCCTGCAGCTTAGGTTTTGTGGCGAGACAGTAGGTGAGGAAGTGGCAGGGGACGCTGCGCCTCCCTGTGGCTGGGAAGCAGAGTGAGAGGAGGTATCCAGGCCCATTGACCCTCCCAGCATCCTCCAGTAACCCAGCTCCCTCCACGAGGCCCCACCTCCTTAGAGTTCCTCAGCTTCCTGCAGTGTCACAGACTTGAGACCAAGCCTTTCCTACGGAGGCCTATGGGGAATGCATCAGATCCAGATTAACACAGGAGAACCTGGAAAACAGTGGACCCAACCTTGGAAAGTGCCTGCTTACGGATGCAAGGTAAAGAGAAACAAGAGCTTGAATGTGTTCCATACTGGGGGAGGAGTCCCCAGCAATGGGTGTCCCAGTGTGAGGGAGAAGATGCCTTGTGAATGGCAGGTGAAGTGTACTGCTCATGAGAGGTCCATTGTAAGAGCTCACTCATCACAACTTCAGGAAGTGGTTAAGGGGTTAATTAGGAGTGATTGAAGCCACAGATTGATGGGTTTTACATTAGACACATATAAGCCAGGGATGGTGGTGTACACCTGTGACCTCACTGGTTGGGAGACTGATGCAGCAGGATTGCTGTAACTTTGAGGCCAGTCTGGGCTACATAGTGAGTTCAAGGTCATGCTGAACTACATAAAGAGACCCTGCCTCAAAAAAAAACCAAAATAAAGTAAGATTTGATATGCAAGATCCAGTCTGATATGGCACGGGCAAAATGGACAAATGCAAATAAGGCAGGGATTCATTTAAAATGTAGGCAAGTTAAATACGTACTCGGTAATGAAGTAGAAGGAGAATGAAGGGACAGATGCTTAGTTGACTACATGTCTATGTTCTTCATAGGCTTTGATCTGATTTACAGTATTTTTCACGTGTTATTTCTCATTTATGATGCTGAGATGGTAGCAGCAAATGCATGTCAGCATGCTGAAGAACCTGATACCCTGTCTCTTCTGTCACACGTTGCATCACTGTTTTGCCACGGAGGTCGTACTTTGTGGGACAACACATTACCTTCCTCCTCCAGTAAGACCACGCCTGAACATAACTCACAGGAGCCAGATGCCCTGCTGAATGCTGAGCCCTTGCTGCTTCATTGAAAGACTAGGGTAGAAACCCGCATGTCAGCTTCAGGCCTGTTTCTCCCAGGTGACAGTGCAGGTCTAATGTAAAGATGACACACAGTGGAAGTGGGTTGGGAGCGCACTTTAGCCACTTGTGCTTCTCTGCAAACAGCACATGGGCACCGCATCCAGGACTCAGCAAAGGACAAACCGATTGCAAGTCGTGTCTCATTCAGCAAAGCCCAGGTGTGAGCTTCTCTTGTCCTGTGTGCGTGGCCCTCACGGTCCCTGTGATCCAGACATGGCTCACAGTAGGACTCTTTCTTTTCTCTACCAACAGTCTTGCTTAGAAACACAGCTGATACCACAGCTTTAGCAGGTTTCCAGGGAAGCAGTGCTGGAAGGTTACCTGGAGGTCATTTTTAATATGGAAAAAGATAGAGGTTCTGTTAATCCTTTAGTTTGATAACAAACTACAGTATAGAGAAAACTCACAGAATACTGGCTGTAGGATCTCTGCAGTTGAGTTTATTAGAACCAGCATTTGTTTTCGTTGACTCAGAACATCTGGGTTTACATGCAAGTGTTAGTGCATCTCAACAGATTCCTGAGAGTAGTTGTGCTTTGCAGTTTTTACATGAAAAGATTCTGGCAGATACTAAGTTTGCTTGTCTCAGTTCTCAGCAGAGCATCTTTGAGGTGGAGGTACCATCCAGAGGAGGGAGCAGAAATTGACACATGCTGTGCATTGAAAATAAGGCACCTATGAGTAGAGGTTTCGGATAAGCCACCAGCATAGGAGAGTACCCTAAAGAGAAGGGCCTCAGGCACACGCACCCAGGGAAGCTTTCACTAACTTGATCTTAAACTTGGCATTATTCAGAAAGACGTGCCTGTCATTCCTGTTTCTGCAGTGAACAGCTCATTGTAAGAGAATGTTTAACACAAAGTCTTTTCAAACGACTATGCAGGGATATTTCATGGAAAACTCTTAATTTTATTTCTTAATCAATAATAGACACACACAAGCGCCAGCTTTTCTGGCATTATATTTTAAAACATATATGCCCACTTCTGTGTGTGTTCCTAGTCATCTGATAATTCAGATGCCTCACTGGACCATTTGTGTATGAAGCATTTTAGTCCTGCGTACCTGTAGCCATTAGGGTCACTGGAGTGAAGAGAGAAATCCAGCTCCTGGCCTTACAAATTTAAATTCAGTATCGTATGATGGTTGGAAATTACAGAGGATCTTTACAGTTGTAAATATAAATTTTCAATTTCAAAGTGTTTTATCCATATATTTTGAGCTCTATATTCTCGTTTCAGTAGCTTTTTAAACAAGAGCTTTGACTTGAAAACTAAGTTACCTTGTCTGATTATCCAAGTGGAAGAGCACTTCTTACTCTGTTGAAAAGAACATCACTCAGACAGGAAGTAGGTGATAAATAAATACAAAGTTACTAGGCAAAGACTTAGGATAGTGTGATGTTTATGTGCTTTTCCTACTGTATCACCAAATGATGTTGGAGTTACTCATCTTTGACACTTCTGATTGGCTTAACTGGAAGGAAAGTATGATTTCAATATTTCCAATAAAGAAATATCTTAAAACATTATCTTACCCGATGTTGCAGTGCTGCTATTGCGTTTGTACATGTGCACACAAATGCATGAATAATCACAAACCTTTTCCTCCTAATCATACACCGAAGTTGATGATGTTATTTTGGTATATGAAGTTAATGCCACTTCTCATATTTTTCTGACACAACTTTTAGACACAAACCAAAATCATTCAGATACTATTTACATTTTAAACAACAGCAACAACAAAACAAGGAACGTTAGATGGGAAGTCTGGGTGACCAGAAACTTTGAGACTTCGCTAGAAAGGCATAAGTTGTTAGCAGATGGCAATGGCGGATAATAAAACGTTAAATCATTCAGCACAATAGCGTTATTCTTTGGTTCCTGTATTGTAATGCCTTTAATTTAATTTTCACCAGATTTAATTTTCCTTTTAAGCCTGCATTTTTACTTTGAACTCTGCTTGCCTTTGTCTAGAGAGCTGATAGTGTCCCTGCAGTAACCCTTACTGCCCCTGGATGGCAGTGTTGATTTCTCGGCTGTGGTTTCTCTTTAGACGTTTCATTTGAATTCATTTGAATAAGAATTCAAATGTGAAAGTCTGTGTTTTGTGAAGGAACAGCAAAAAGTCCAATTTATTAAATCATTAAGTCATTAATATTATTTATGAACGTTAGAATACCTTCCTTGTGGAAGTTCTGTTAGTGTGTAAAGGAAACTTAAAAATTTTAGAAATAAGCATACATAGATGAATAGTACATAAAAAACTTGTGCACTGTTTCAAGTTCTTTTGACATTTTAAGACAACAGCCATAAACTTTGATAAATGTAAAATTGTCTTTGATACCTTTTCTTATTTTCTTTGTGTCAGTTATATGTTGTAATCTTTTGAAATGTGTGAGTAGTTCATTTTGCTTCATGTATTTCAGAGTTCTGTGCATTCTCACTTCTCCCTCAAGTACCTTGTCATTACATCACAGCAGCGTGTCACACTTGTGTCCAAGTATCTTATCGTTACATCACAGCAGTCTGGCACACTTGTATCCAGGTATCTTATCATTACATCACAGCAATTGGTGTCACACTCATCCCCAAGTGTCTTATTACATCTCAGCAATCTGTCACACTCATCCCCAAGTATCTTATATCACAGCAATCTGTGTTACGCTCATCCCCAGGTACCTTATCATTGCATCCCAGCAGTCTGTCACACTTGTATCCAGGTATCTTATCATTACATCACAGCAGTCTGTGTCACACTCATCTCCCAAGTATTGCTATCATTATGCCTTACCAGTCTGGTCAGACTTATCCTGAAGTATTATTTATCACTACATCATAGCAATCTGTGCTGACCCCATGGTGTAAAAACCTTAGCAGGGCTTATGTGAAATATACTGAATAGCTCAGGATGCCAGCAATCTGAAATGTACTTCAAGTTGGATGTGAAAAGCAAATCACTGTATTTAACTTTTTCTTAAAGATAATGTAATTTTGGAATCTATTGATTAAATGAATTATTTAAGTTTATGAAAATGTCAGGGAGGTATTTTTATTTATTTTTTTGTCCATTTTTTTTCCCCCCCGGTACCGGGAATCGAACTCATGACCTTGTGCTTGCCAGGCAGGCGCTGTGCTGCTGAACTAAATCCCCAGCCCCTGTCCATTTTGGTCAGTCATAATTTTTTCTATCATATGGAAAAGGAAATTGAAAATAAATTCTATTCAGTTGCTCTGGCTAGATTAGAATTTATTAGCATGGGTCAGCGGTAGATGGACCATGAGCTTTGGAATTTCATCTCTTTGCCTCCTAACTCTTCTCCCTGGGATAATGGCAAATCCACGTGGGCCCTTGTGTCGCTGTCTCTACATAGTATAATCGGAGTGCCGTCAGCGTATTTTCCTGTTAGATCACTGGGAATGCCTGAATGAAGGTGCTTTGCAGGAAATAAGCACTTTTAGAAACATGAGTGAATTCAAGGTATCTTTATATTTCATGAACATGGCGTGGTAGGAGTACAGTAGACAGAGGGCTACTGAGAATAGAAGGTGACGAAGTTAAGCAACATTTCATGGGTAGAGTGATGCAGGTGTCCCAAGGGTACTGAGTTTCGTACATCATGTGCCTTACTTTAACAATACTAAGCATATAATTTCTGGTCTTCTCTGTCTTTCTCTAGGGTACTTACGGAGAGCTATCATGGAAAAGTCCTGGATGCTGTGGAGCGTCATTGAACGATGGCTAATTGCCTTGGCATCGTGGTCTTGGGCTCTCTGTCGTATTTCTCTTTTACCGTTAATAGTAACTTTTCATCTTTATGGCGGCATTCTTTTGCTTTTGTTGATATTCATATCAATAGCAGGTATTCTCTATAAATTTCAGGATGTTTTGCTTTATTTTCCAGAGCAGCCATCCTCCTCACGCCTTTATGTTCCTATGCCCACTGGCATTCCACATGAAAACATTTTCATCAGAACCAAAGATGGAGTACGTCTGAATCTTATTTTGATAAGATACACTGGAGACAGTTCACCCTATTCCCCAACTATAATTTATTTTCATGGGAATGCGGGTAACATAGGTCACAGGTTACCAAATGCATTGCTTATGTTGGTTAACCTCAAAGTTAATCTTTTGCTGGTGGATTATCGCGGATATGGAAAAAGTGAAGGAGAAGCGAGTGAAGAAGGACTCTATTTAGATTCTGAAGCTGTGCTAGACTATGTGATGACTAGACCTGACATTGATAAAACGAAAATTTTTCTTTTTGGCCGTTCCTTGGGAGGAGCAGTGGCTGTTCATTTGGCTTCTGAAAATTCACATAGGATTTCAGCCATTATGGTGGAGAACACATTTTTAAGTATACCACATATGGCCAGCACTTTATTTTCCTTCTTTCCAATGCGTTACCTTCCTTTATGGTGCTACAAGAATAAATTTTTGTCCTACAGAAAAATCTCTCAGTGCAGAATGCCTTCTCTTTTCATCTCCGGACTTTCTGACCAGTTAATCCCACCAGTAATGATGAAGCAGCTATATGAGCTCTCCCCCTCTCGGACTAAGAGATTAGCTATTTTTCCAGATGGAACTCATAATGACACATGGCAGTGCCAAGGCTATTTCACTGCACTTGAACAGTTCATCAAAGAAGTCATCAAGAGTCATTCTCCTGAAGAAATGACGAAAACGTCATCCAGTGTAACGATTATATAGTATCTCCCTTTTTGACTAATGCATTGTATTTTAATTTGTGCAGAATGATAAAGAATGTTCCTTTCTAGAAGTGCGTTATGTCTTATTTGTCTGAAAGTGACATTAAACTTTGAAAGGACCTCAGTGCTCCTTTATGATGATCCAGATCATTTTTTACATTTCAAAAACTGTAATTCTTGGGATGATTTCACACATTTTCATCAGAACTTTGAATGTGGTTATGTATCCATAATTTTAGTTTAATATGTCAGTGTAATAGAAATTACTCAAAAGTTTCTTGTTGGTTAAGTGGTATAATCTGTTACACTTAGGTTACTAGCTGAACGGAAACAAGAAACCTTTGGATGTAATTCCTTTAGTAAATATTGGGACAATCATGGTAAGCAAACTTACTTCTGTAACTGTATTTTTCACCTTAAAAGTTAAAATGAAATGCATGATGGTATTTTATTCCTTGACTTATGCAATGCAACATTTTTAATGTAAATAGCACCGGTCATAGACCAATGTATATGGGTACCTGGGTTATATCTATTTTTATGTAAACTCTCTCTTGTTTTTGGCAGGAAGTGAAATGAAGCCTGTGTGCAGGTTGCCATTGAATTTTGCTCTGGTGAATACTGAGATCCAGCTTTTTCTTACAAATAAATGGGACCTTGTTTTCAAGTATAAATGTACCATGTTTTTGTGAGATACACTCTGGATCATGCCAGGTAGAAACAGAAACTTAGAATTTTACTGCAGCTTTCTGTGCACATTTGAACTTTTTAATATTTGTAATTTTGATGGCAAAGAGAATTTTAGCTTCTGTCAATTTTGTAAGTCTGCAGCTGAACCACTAATAGTGGTCATAGTGAAAATTAGAACTTGCTTAAGACTTAAGTTAGGAAGACTTATTTATGATTGTGCACAATATTTTAGTAATTCTCACATTTGACTTTTAAGTCCCAGTACATTGGCTACACCTAACCCACCAAAGGCCAAGATAACATTTATTGGGCGTTTTGAAGATAAGTAAAAATTGAAAAACCAAAACAAGCAATGTGCTTAGCTTAATGTTCCATTTGCTGTGAAATAGAACTGCATCAAAAGACAGCTTTAGAAAGTGATCTATTTTTATGTTCGAATTTTTTCTGTGTGGGATTGGAGGAAGTCTAGAGCGTTTTGATACAACTTACGACCGCATTTAATAGTTAAATGGCTGTAGGTGGGAAGTAGTATTTAGGTGCATAGGAAAGTAAGAAAAATCTTAGAGAAAGAAGTCTCTAAAACCTTGCAAGATTTAGCTGAATAAAACATGAACCACAGGGTAGAATTGTGCCAAGTTGTTTCAAGCAGTCTTCAAAACCTAGATGTAACTGAGGTCTGTGCATTATGATGTCAGCTCTAGCATAGGATATTTTTAATATTTTCGCTATATTTATTGGCTTTCGGCAAGCAGCTAAAGCAGAGAAATGAGTCAATCTTGACTTTAATATTATTTCTGTGGAGATAGGGCTAGAAATACTTTTGCCAAATAACATCTTTATCATTCACTTTATGCCAATATTTAGAAAAAAATAAATTATAGCCAATGTTGTTTCTAAAGAATAATGGTTTTCTATAAATTATTAATTGTAAAAAGTCTTGCTTTTTAAAAAGAGTTGGTAACGCGTATCATGGAAGGTGTATTTTTATGTATAAATTCACAATGATTAAAGGCTACTTTTTATCCTGTCAATCATTGCTATGTAGAATGACTGGTAAATAATAATGTATTAAAAAAGTAGTACAACAAAGTGTATAGTTAGACTTGAGCTTTCAGCGCACACCTACTTGTGTCACTTTGTAAAGTTTACAGTACTGTTACGTTTTCATGTGACCCTTCAGTCTCCAGCACTATGGAAGAGTTTATCAGCTTTAGTTGTGAACATGCTGAGGAAGTATGTACTAGTACTTTTCATCATTGTTACTTTATGCTGCGTTTTTCTTCTTTCTTTCTTTCTTTTTTTGATACTTGAGGTTTATGATTCACCCCCACCCCATTTTTAGGCCAGAACTTGAGAAGTTTTAGAGCACTGTATATGCCATCCTCTGTCCTCATTCTCATCTTAGTGAACCTTTCTTTCTGGAGCAAGGGACAGAGGCTCTGTTTAGGGTCACAGGATGTCTGCCTTTTACTGTCTTGTGTCTGAGACTTTCCTGCGACAGGAGGGGCTGGAAATAAGGTCCTACTTCCAGGGGCCTTAGAACCTGGAGCGTAGAGTTTGCAAACATTTCTGATTTGTGGGCTGGAGCACTTGCTCCTGGTAAAGCGTGGCTGTATGGCTGGCACCACCACTCCAGCCCATCTCTAGTGGGAGGGGAGTGTGTCCATGTCGATTGCTGATTTGTAGCCCGTTTATTCAAAAGCAACTAGAGACATTCCTCAGTGAATTTTGAGTTGTTACTATAAACTTAGAAATACTAAAATCTCAAATATTACAAGGTAAACTTGAGAAAAAAAAAATCCAGAGCTCCATTATTTTAAAGACAGTTACAGGGGTTGGAGGGAATTGATTTTTTAAAAAAGGAGCTAAAAAGCATACTACCAACTAAGGAAGAAAATAATTTGTGACCAGTAAAGCAGTACTATAACATAGAAACAGCTAGACGAGAAATATAACACAGTCCTTAGAGGAGTAATTAACGAATGAAAGTGCTGGAAAAAAATTTCCAAACAACTTCTAAATACAAACCCTTTCTAACAAAGGAAGTGACTGGGCGCCCGCCTTACAGTTTCGTAGGCTGGGAACTTGGTAGGTTTTTAAGTACTGCTCCGAGTTTGTCCCAGAGAAACTTCAGTTTATGGTGAACTGTCGCTCCACAGCTCAGCTGCGTGGTAATGTTTTGCCGGAGTAAGTAGGGTGCAATACTTACTTTTGAGCATTCCTACCACGTGATGTTTATTTGCTTCTCATTTTTAAGATTTGGCTTGGGTGAAGTCGGTTTGGTGGATTTAAGAATGAAGGCCATATTCCGTCAATTTCATGTGAATTGTCTTGCAAGCCGGCACAGCCCAGTGGTCCTTACAGCTTGTGACTCCGCTCCCTCCTGAGGTTGGGAGTAAATCTGTGAACTTTGTGGAAGGGTGTCACGGGAGTCACTTTTTCATTTTGGTCATGCTTGAGAGCTGAAGTCATCCATCTTCCTCTATCTCTTTTCCTGTTGTGTTTGGTAATTCTGGAAAAACAACTGTGAAAGGAAAAATTAGTTATAAATAGCTGTTTTGGATTATTCACTTAGATTTGTGTATTTTCATATTACTCAGGTAAAGTTGGAAATGACAGAGCACAGACATCTATTTTTTAAATTGAGAGAGTAGAAAATGGAAAGTACTTCTGTTTATTCTTCCTACCT
The DNA here is from genome assembly GCF_000276665.1 of Chinchilla lanigera. Classification (NCBI taxonomy): domain Eukaryota; kingdom Metazoa; phylum Chordata; class Mammalia; order Rodentia; family Chinchillidae; genus Chinchilla; species Chinchilla lanigera. The sequence goes on along the minus strand of NW_004955404.1, from coordinate 3,587,892 downwards.
GTGCCACACATCACTTTAGCTAGTCAGAAATAATACCTTTGTATGGCGAAATAAATACTCATCCTAATTCTAGTGGATACAGTTTTGCCGAGTGGCACAAATATACCTCCATTTATATTTTATATCTTAAAAATAGTTTAAAAACAGGACTGTATAAGCGACACTTCTTTTTAGAGAGAAAGTGCCATATATACATATGTAACGGGTGTATGTTGAACATAATTTACAGTGGAATTTCTGTTGGTACACCGTATACTGAAAATTCACATTGTTTTCAACATACTGAAGTACATTCAGGATAAAGTAGGTTGATCCAACTTCATAATGTAAATCACTTGTTATTTGCCATATTTTATTTGAAATAGTAACATTTTATATCTCAGATTTGAATGTCATCGTACATTGTGTGCTAACCATGGCAAGCAAACATTTACATTTGTTTTTTCTATAAATTTCTTTTAAAATATACTTTCTATTTTCTGTACTGACATATGCAATAAATTGGTACATTAAAAGTTTGATTAATGTCAAGATAGTTTGTATTCAGTCTTTTAAAAATTTTTCTGTTATTGTGATATCATAAGACATTAAAGTTTCTTCTAATGGTTAAATAAAATTCTTGAGTTTTCACTGAAGTGAATTTTCTATTAATGGTATATATAAAAAGTGGAAGTTAGATTGTATATCCTTCACCAAGAATATTATCTTGCATTTAATACTAGCTATTATCAAAAAGATTTTCTATATCTAAAACGGCTAGTGACTACACCCAGTGTATTTCTTTATTTGAATGTAAGTGTGAGTAGATTTAACTGTTACAGTCATGTTGCCCTCAGATTTTGTAAAGTGCTTTTTCAAAAAATTCTGATTTTTTTCCCCTCTTCTATATATGTTTTATTAATGGCTTGTGTTAGACTGATTTGGCCCTTTAGGGCTGTACTCTTTGGCCGGCCGCAAGTGGTCCAGAGGTGGGAAGGAGTGCTCCTCAAGCAGACCTTCTTTGTTTGGGTAGGATTAGTGGGAAGGAGCAGCTCTCATGTGCTCCTCTGAAGCCCAACAACCTGAGCCCAAGGGGAAGTAGGTTTTAAGTCACTATTTTCAAAAGGTTTTCTCTTCATCTTCTCATTTCACTCTCCTTCTCTTCCTTTCCATTTTGCTACTTCCTAAAAACTAAACAAAGATGTGGTTAGAGAATATAACTTGGGTCTTACTGGGCAAAGGAGGTGGAGGAGAGGCTTTGTGAAATCCTACAGACCCAGGGCCCAGAATTGTGGAAGGTGTTGATGTCATTGAGTCCTCATCAGCAACCTTGGATTAACCTGTGATCCCATTTCATAAGAACCAGCGCCAGTCATGCACCCAGGGTCACCCTGAAGGAAGCTAGATTTTCACCGGGACCTCTCATTCTTAACCATTCATTTGCTCATTCTTTCAGTAAAACAGTTGGGAAGTTTTTCTTCATGTTGGAGTAGATTTGAAATGTTGAAATGGAATTGAAAATGGACCAGTTCGGAGTCACTCCCAAGGAATTGCTCTGGACAGGCGGTGAGAAGTATCGTGCAGTTAATGACATTGCCTTCAGGGTAGTTAAATGTGTATCCCTGTGGGAAAATCTAGATGTTACCCTCATAAAGCTTGTCCTCTCTCCTTAACTTCATAAATAACCATGGCGCAGAAAATCTTGGATGAAACTAACCTTTCTTTTCCCAGTTCAGATTTAGGTCTCAGTAGATTAAAGTGGGACTTCTGTCCAGAGGGTCTTTGACATGTGGCTGAGTTCAAGGCTTCTATGCCGTAACTGCAAGCTTCCGAACGTGGGACACATTGAAGTGGGAGGGGTGGACAAAGGGAGAAGTATTTGAACGTCTTGGGAAGTGTTAAATACACTTTGCTCTTCTATGCACTGTCTCATACCTGGTGCTCCAGCTTGAGGCTGAATGCTTTCTCATCTCTCCCGGATTCTGTCTCTGATGCATTCTTGGGAGCTCTAAGCAACACTTTCCTCTCCTTGCTGAATATCCATTGTCCTTGATACTTGGTTGTATTCAGTTTAGTTCTTCATTACACACTCTTATTTTCCTTTTGTGTATCTTACTCCTGCAACAAGCCAAGCTTTGATGACAGTCATGTGATTCTTTTCTATCTTGCATAGCACCTAGCACAGTGCTGAGCACCTCATACTCATCAACTGTGAAGTTGGTCCACTTTCTCCCCTTTAAGGAGAAATAAAGACAATTTCTATATTTAAGGTAATTACTATATATTTGCTTAGTTACAACTAAGGTAAGATTCGCACCTACACCTACATCAGTCTGTAAGGTAGATGCATACAGATCCAAAATCAGTGAAATAGCAATGTAGGGAGTTAAGTCACTTCAGAATATAAAAGGAGTGATGGATCATTTTGCAGATCATGTCACTGGAGGAAGGTATAAGCTGAGGAAAGTCTGGAGCAGAGACGCTCTATATGGACTGGACAAGATCAGTGGCAATCGGGAAGCCAAGCAGTAGCCAGTAGAATGGGTGTTTAATAAGATCAAAAGAATGATAAAGTCAGGAGGCAGATCAGGGGAAGACCAAAACCTCGTTCTAGGCCATCGTAATTGTGTCCCAGCTTTGATCTCGTCTATGCTCTTTTTAACCCCATACCTGTAGCTACCCTTTAAAACAGATCAGCAGCATAATCATCATCATTAATTTTAAAATGAGGGGCCAGAGACGCTAGAATTAATGTAACGCATAGCATTTTCCTTGGTCTTCCTTTCCAGGGAGTCTGTCTTGGACTATGAGTTTAGGACTCCTGTATGCAAAGAGCATGCTGCTGCCAACACAGGTCAGACTGGACTGGACTGGACTAGGAGGGATGGGGGAAGGAGGGACGCATAAAATCTTTAGAGACAGACAGCATGAAAACTAAATACAGCCTTAACCACCTCAAGTGGGATGGCATTCGGCAGTGGGGTGCTTGGGATGACAGGATTAGTGTCCTCGGAAAGGAGGAAAGCTAGCTGCATGAAGACACAAAGACACTGCAGCCGCCTAAAACCAGGAAGCAGTGCCTGCTGGCACCTTGATGTTGGACTTTCCACCATCCACAACTGTGAGAAATAAATTTCTGTTGTTCTAGCCACAGAGTCCATTTTAAATTTTGTTACAATAGCCCAAATAGAACAAGAAACAAATAGGTAATTTTTCTTTCAAAGTGAACCTGCAGATGAATAAAAATGAATTGCCTTTTAAAATTCATCCCTGCATCCCTCCCAGCGTATTACTGTTTCTCACCATTATTTGAGTATCTCGTACTTAAGCCGTTAGTTACAGACGGATGGACACCAAGGGTACAGTTTCACTCACTAGATCAGGGGTGGTGAACCTTTTAGAGCTTTCAATGATAAACTCACCACAGTTGGTCTAGAGTACAAATTTTATGAATGTGAGAACAATTCTTTCTCCTCAGTGGTAAGACCAGTGTTGGTGGACACATCACTGGCATTGAGTAAACATTTAATAAGGAAAAAGTCATGCTATATAGTAAGTGCTCCACTATACGAAGATAGACGTGGGAAACACTCCAGGAAGGTCCTCAACCCTCATGAGTCTGTGGAGTCTGTTTTTGTATCACTGTGCCGAAAGCACAGAAAGGGTGCAGTATGCAGGTCACGGTTAAAGTAGCTATTAAAGTTGAGATGATCATAAAGTATAAATGATGGCTATACTTATTTAAACAATCATAATTTAAACACTTTAGTAATTAACCATTAAAGCTTAAGTCATGGCGTATTTTATTCACTATAATACCAGATAGTTGGGGTAGGTAGCTAATGTTTTTTTCTTTCGTGTTGAAATTTTTTTGCAGATAATTCAGGCTTTTTCATACTCAAATTTATTTCCCATTTAGTATAGATATATAGCATATTGTTATTATTTGTGTCCTATTTTCTAAGGGGAGTAACTAATTAAAATATAAGCCATTTGTGTTCTAATAGTACATTTCATTTCCCTTGTCAGAATAATTGATTCTTGGAGTCTGAAATTCAAGAAAACCTATCACTGAATAATTCATTGCCCTTTATTTCTCATTTGTGTGAATAAAACTGGAAGAAGAAAAAGGCAGAAGACAAACTTAAGGATATCTTTGTAAGAAAGTCATTTTAGCAAAGTGTGTGCTACCAAGAGACAGAAAAAAATAAATTCAGGGAATAGGAATACTGGAACATGAGAAAAGTACACACTAGATTAAAATGTGGCTCTAAAGTACTTTTTTACCTTTAAAATTAAATATCCTGTTGCATCTTGTTCACTTTCTTCTGAATCTCTTGCTTTCCTTCTGGAGGTATCAGAACTTCCTCAGTCCTGCCCTTCTTTATTTTCTACTCTGCCCACTTTCATTCTCCTGTGTCTTTCATTCTCCTGTGCTTGTTTTATGCAATCATGAATTTACCGAAAAATTGGAGGTTCATTACAAAGAACTTAAAAATTTATTCTGCAAATAAGTTCCCAAGCAAGTATACTCTTCTCTGTGAAAATTTCAGGTGTACATTTTCTGCAAGCATTCTCCCCAAGAACCCACGATGCAGTACAATCATTAAAATCAAGAGGTAAACAGATGCGTGATTACCCCTGAATCCTTGTGTATCTTTCAGATCTGCCCAGTTACCTCAGTAATGTCCTTCACAGCCAAACTGAATAGTTTTAAACCACATGTTGCGTTTAGTTGACAGTTCTCTTCAGTTTCTGTTCGGCTGAACAGTGGCTTCAGAGAGTACGGTCTAACCCTGGAAAGCTGCTGCTTATAAAGAATGGGTATTTCCAGACATAATTAGAGTGAAACTCTTGGGAAGACTGTCCTAGGGTATCTAGGTAAAATCACAGGTGTTGAATGTGAAGCAGAGGGAGGATTAATATACTCAAAGAGAGGGGTATGACAGTAGAAGCAGAGATGGTAGCGGTGCGACCACAAACCAAGGAAGGCAAATGATAGCAGCAGCCCTCACCGGGGTGGACAGATTCTCTCCACCTGCTCACATCCAGAATTGTCAGAGAATAAATAACTGTTGCAGTTCCCCAAGGTTGTGGTAATTTTTTACAGCTTTCACCGGCAACTGATCCTTTTTTTGATACAGGGAAAGAGGGTGTTGCTGTAACAAACACCTAAAACTGGAGAAGTTGCTTTGGGATTGGATAAGTAGAAGCTGGAAGAATTTTGATAAGTAGATCACAGAAAGTTTAGATTACTTTCTGACAAGACTGTTCATAGAACTGTAATCATAAATGTGGTTCTGTTAAGGATTCAAAAGCAAGGAGGATGAAAGAGAAAGCCTGTATCAACCTGACAATTTAGAGAGCTGTCTAGGCCTAGAGTTGCTCCGATGACATTACATGGTCCCTTTGATTCGAGTATCACCGGACTCTGCCACAGGGCTTATGCCTTGCAGCTGTAATATAAAGGAAGGCACATGGAGCATTACTTTATCTTAGATCATCAATAAGTATGTATTACAAATCAGGTGCATCTGAAATTAAAGCACCTTCAACCTAGTCTGTTATGTCAATTACAGAATTTGAAATTTAAGAATTTGTATTGAGAAAGCCATTGTAAGTATTTTTACCCGTCTTTGAGAATTTTCAATATAATGATGTAGTTTATAATTTAAGGTCAAGATCTAAAAATGTTCCTACCAAGTGTTACAGTTTCTTCCGAAAGCACTCGTTTCCCCCAGTCATCTTAGAAACAGTTGAACTGCTATTAAAAGTGATTCTTCTGCAGTTCAAGGAGTTCTGATTTGGGGATATGTTGCTGTTTAAGAACTTGGTCTCTTCATATGCAAAATGAGAATTTGGCTGGTTAGATCTAATAGTCTCTGTCAGCAAGGCCCCTCTCTTATAATAACAATAGAGAAGTCGAAGGCTGTATTAGGTTCCCATAATGTTCAAAAGCAGAGACTGTCTTCGTACAAATATAGATATTTTCTTTGAATAAAAGAGCTCATAAATACATACATGTACTTTGATGGACAAAGCCAGTTCCACCTTCCACTGTTCTTTATCCAGTCAAATGAAGTGGAAGACAACTTGTCAGCAGGGTGCACATAGGTATGTTTGGATTAGTTTAAATGGTATAACTTCATGTATGAAAGAACTATAACATTTTATTTCCACATGTTAATTGAATATTTAATTTAGCAAGCTATTCTCACAGACCGCCTGCAACATCAGTGTAGGTAATTTGAATTATGGTGTGTCTAACTTGGATTTATACACTCAGTTTTACTCAGAACACTTTTCTGGGTGCTAAAACACAAATCCTGTTGCCTGGGTGACACATGGAGGGTATGATTATGCAAAAATAGTAAGAAGAAAGTCACCGTATTAATAACTTCAGTATTGCCTAAGCCATAGACAGCAAAATTTTAGAGTGACTTATAACTACATTCTTCATTGGGCTAAAAAAAAAATACTAACTGCGCAGAAGTGAAAACATAAATATCAGGAAAAATACCCTTATGTGTGTGTTTCAACAGTAGGGTCTGCGTCCAGCGTGGCTGAGCTGAACTTCCACTGTATTTACCCAGCGTCGATTCCTAAGCAGGGTCAGCACTGGGGAAGACTGTTGTGTCCCTGGATTATTTCTTATTTTTAAATAGTATTTGACTCATCAAATAAAGAATATCAAAGAGATAGAAATTATTTTTTTAAAAATGAACCAAATGGTAACTCCAGAGTTAAAAAGTACAATATCTCAAATGAAAAATCACTAGACAGGCTTAACGATAGACTCAAATTGGTAGAAGAGGCATTAGTAACTTGAATATAGATTGAGAGACTTAATGCAATCCAAAACACAGAAAATGAGGAAAAGTGAACAGGACCCCAGATAATTGTACCCCTGTGCATAGTGGGAGCGCCAGAAAGAGTAGGGAGAAAGGAGCGGAAGATTATCCAAAGAAACAATGGTTGGAAACAGAAAATTTGCTGGAAAATATCTAACACCCTCCAATTGAGAGTTTTCCACATAAGATAAGCACGAAGTGATCCACACCTGGACATAGAGAAGAAATGCTGAAAGACAGGGAAAATTACAGAAGCCGCAGGACCAAAACAACTCGTGCATGCAAGAAAACCCCAATAAGATCAGTAGCTGGCTCACCGTCAGGAATAGTGGAAGAGAGAGACTGTGGGATGGCATACTCAATGCTGGCAGAATCATCAGAGAACCTTACATTTGGCAAAACTCAGAAATGAGGGTGAAAGAAAATATTTCTGGAAAGGAAAACAATTTATTGCTATTAGCCCTGCTTCACAGAAAATACTAAAGCAAGTGATTCACTCTGAAAGCAAGTAATTATATATGAAAATTTAAATCACAGATGCACAAAGAGCGCTGGTAAAGATAGTTACGCAGTCAGAAACAGTAAATTCGTATTGCTTCTGTCCTCTCTAAAATTATTTTAGAAGCCATTGTACAACTTGGGAAGTTGCTCCATTAGTACAGGACTTGCCTACCATGAGTGAGGCCCTGAGTTTAATCCCCAGCACCTCAAAACAAACAAAAACCCATTGTAGAAAATGTGTTACTATATTGTTAGTCTTATATAACATATTTGACAATAACGCAACACTGAAAGTAGGTGGAAGCAAACCTGGGTTGGATTAATGAGTGACACCAGATAGTATAACCGATCCTATGCACATCTCAACTAGAGCATGCTTTCCTGAGAGCTAGGCTAGTGTTTCACTTCTCACACCTATTAGCGCGTTCTGTTCTGTGATAATGGAACCTTAGAGACTGGATAACTGAGAAGAAAATAAACGTATATACTAGTAGTCTTACATTCAAGTCCACTCTTGTTTCGCTCTTGTGGACTCGGATTACTCTGTGGTGTCGTTCTGTAGGCTGCGAAGTACAAAATCGAGGCTGCATCTGATGCCTTCTGTTTTCCCATGGCAAGAGGCAGAAAGGTGAGAGAGAAGGTACATGAGGATAAGAGACCATACACAGCCTCAAGCCCATTTACAACCTGCATTATCGCCTTCACCAGGGTGGAGTTCTCCCAGCCCAAACACCTACGAGCGCCAGTTCCTACCATTACACTGACAAGTTTTCTGCCATTATTTCTGTGGATATTGTTTCTTTTCCTTGCTGTCTGGCTGGCTCTCCCATTATTCGTATGTTGATGCAGTTCTCTTAAGATTTGTTCCCGATTCATTTTCTTCTTTTGGTTTCAAATTGCATTGTATCTGTCCCTTTATCTTCAAGTTTCTAATGCCATCTTCTGCCAGTCTTGTCTTGGGGAGTAAGTTTCCATCCTGTAATTTGTGGGAAATATTTAGACCGTAGCACACACTTTGATAACTCTGTTAGTCCATTTACTGTTGCCATGAGAATACCTGATACCAGGTGTGGTGCCTCACACCTGTAATCCCAGCACTTAGGAAGCTGAGGCAGGAGGATTGCTGTGAGTTCGAAGCCAGCCTGGACTACATAACGAGTTGAAGGCATCTTGAAGTACATAGTGAGACCCTGTCTCAAACAAACAAAAAAAAATCAATATGTGAGAGTAGGTAATTTATAAGGAAAGATTATTTTTGCTCAGTGTTCTAGAAATTCAAGAACATGGTGCTGGCTTGTGCTGTTTCTAATAAGAGTTCAGTGGTAGAAAAGGAGCTCGTGGGTGAGAGGGAGACAGGAGGTGATAGGCTGCATTTCTCACAGCCGCCTCATGAAGGCTGTCCAGTCCTGCAAGAGGGAGAACTCACCCCTATAGGAGAGGCACTGACCCCTCCTCAGGACCTCCTACAGATCATGCCTCTGATTCATGGAGAGAGGGTGCCGCCACATTAAACCGTAACAATGTGCATGCCCTCGGGGCTGCAAGGGTGTCACCTGCAGAGGTTTACAAACTGGGATGTATCCCACTGTGTGGGCTGGGGTGATGGTTGCTGAAGGAAGTTGACCACTGCCGTTCTGCTCTGAAGAGATCACGTTAATCCTCTCCCCACGCTGTGCTGTGTGCCTGCCAGAACTGCGTCATCAGGGGTGGAGAAGGCCCAGCGCTTGACCAGTAACCGCAACTACCTGTGTGTTCTCAAGCCTTGTCTCTACCGGACAACCACTACCGGAGAACTCCTCTTCACTGACGCTCCCCAGCCCTGCTTATGCCCACGACCTTATAAAAAGCCCTATAGCCTGCAGGGGAGAAGCCGGTGTGGGCTCTAGTGCCAGGGCGGTCCCTCTCAGGTTTGTTCTGCAATATGCCTGTCCTGTCAGCCCATACCTCTGTTTTTCCCTTGCCTAACAACTACCAGTTCGCAAGTCAGTGACATTAAATAGAAATTGAATGATCACAAATTGGTTAAGATGGTGAATGAGGGGCTGAGGATCTACCTCAGTGGAGATTGCTTGCTTAGCAGGTACAATGCCTTGGGTTGAATACAAAAAGAAAAATTTGTTCAGTAGTGGGGAGGAACCCAGGCACTGACACTGACCCACATCCCCAGCCCCGCCTCCCCCTTTTTTTAGTTTTTGTTTTGAGACAGGCTCTTGCTAAATCGCAAACTTCCCCAGGGTTGGTTGGAGCTGGTGGTCCTCCTGCCTCAGTCTTCCAGATTACTGGGATTACAGGTTCATGCCAACATAAATTTTATATTAGGTGATTTTAATAGTTTTTTTTTTAAAAGCTGAAAATTGTTTATTGTAGAGATTTTAAGATAAGTGTTTTATATGTTGAAGTATTCTAATAGTCATGAGCAGGGTACACTTCATTTTATTTGACTTGTTATCCTTTGCTAATTATTGCTATTGTTGGCGGGGAAGTGGTCATGAGAATTTCACATGCATTGTGCACTGCATTAGGAGTTTCTTGTCCTGAGTGCAGAAAGAGCAAGGATCTGGATTATGTTTAATTTTGAAATTTTTGGAAGATCATCATTCAGTTTAAACTATGTAAACAACTGTAGCCATGGAATAACATATTACGCTTTTGTTTAGAATTCTGGAAATCACCCCCTTTTTATACTAGTGATGGAACAAAAAAGGCTTATATTTAAAATGAATAGACAGAAAAGTCAGCAAGTTTATTTTAAATTCAGTGAATTCAGGAGTGATTAACAGTAAGTACAGTTATTTACTAGCTCCTGTCTTTGACGTGTCTTATGAATATCTACAAGTATATAAACCAGTGTTTATAAATTTTCTTACAAAATTGTATTTCTGTAGGGAATCAGCCTTGGTAAAAAACAATTTGAGACAAAGTTCTTAGCTTTATATTTTGTAGCAGAAGTGCTCAAAAGAGAAGTCCACTTGCTGATAGAGGACTAAACAAAATAGAACGAGAGTTTACTTGAGACTGTACAGCCTCTCTGAGATGATGAAATGTTGATGCGTTTTCAGTGTTCCTAAGTGCTGGTAGATCAGTTTCCAAAAGAACTTCATTGTTTCACAATTTCAAAGAAAATCCTTGCTCACAACCTGTATTAGCAAGTTTTCCATCATCATCATAATAAATTACTTGAGACTAGGAAATTTTCTGAAGAAGAGAGGCTTGTCCACGTCCTAGTTCTGAAAGTTTCAGCGATTCCACTTTGCTCTGATAAAATGCTTTTAGCAGAGAGCATTACAATTGTCAGAGTGAGCTGATCACCAAAGACAATAATGACAAAACTAATACATTTTAAATATTTTTATAAAAAAGGGTGAAATCCACATGGTCTTTAAAAACACAGTTAACTACAGATACAATGGAAACTGAAAATCAGATGTAAAACTCTAAAAATACAAGAAGATAATCACAGATAAACAAGAAATTGAATGAGATAAGAAACTATTGTGCATTAATCTATCAGTTAGAAATCGCTTGAAATGATTTCGCACAATAGGATTTAAGCTCTATGCGAGAGGAGGTCTCAGTTGTTTCCTTCCTGCATTTTCTGTTCTCTATTTTTATTTTATTGATCATATCTCAGTATCCAGAACGTTATTGGAATGAGCGATCAATAGCCTTCCTCTGACAATTTCTTTTCCTGTTTTATTTCTCTTGGACTTAGGAGAAATGTATATATATGCTCCAATTCCCTTATTTTTAGTGCATAAGTTTGTTCATAATATTCTCTTATTACCATTTTAGCCTCTGTTATTGCTGTAGCACCATTTTTCATTTGTTACTGAAGCTTTGTAATGTCTTTTCTCTATCTTCCTAAAAATTAACAATTTTGTAACGTTTCAAAAAGCAAATTTTTATCCTAGTTATTATCTATTTTATTTCTTTTCTTTTTGTAGTTTTACTTCTACATTTGAGCTTTATTTACTTTAACATCTTATATTTTTTGGAACTTTATGAACTGTGTGCTCTGCTTATTGCTTCCTGTGCTTCTTTCCTAAAATCCACAATTAAAGTTATTATGTTCCTGTAAAATGAGCTTTTAATACAGTTCACAGTTGTGATACGTTTTGGTTTCAGCATCTCACAGCTCTTTCTTTCTACAGGGGTCTTATCCACATCTCCTTTGGTCTAATATTACCACATCCCCACGCACACTTCCTGAGTGCCTCCAAACTCTAGTTACAGGCCTTTCTTAGGTCAAAAATGCCTTTTTCCCTACAAGTTTTTATGCCACTGCCCCTCTTTATTCTGTGCCACCTTTGTTACATCTCCTGTTTTTGCAGTTTGAGTGAAAACACTCTGTCCTTTGAGGTTTTACTTCCTTTTGGATCTGCGTATCAGTAATGAAGAGCTCAAAAGTGATCACCCTTTCTGTCAGTTCATGTATTATATAATTGTAACAGCAAGGTCCACATATATATGGCTACAGAAAGTTGAGGTTCAGATCCACACCAACAGAGGAGATCCACATCATGCTTTTAAAAAGATGTAAGTTTGCTACAGCAGATACGAGTGTATTCAAGTAATTCGTTATCATATGTTGAGGCAGGAGACAGCATCAACGGTGAAGGGGAACGCTGTGGGAAAAGATCTTGCATGACTCAAAGCCCTTGGCAGGCAAGAGAAAGAATGGCATGCTGTATCCGTTTCGTTAGTTTCTTAAGTACTGTGTTCAGAAAAAGTGACTTGGTGTCAACAGTCCTGCGTGGCTGGAAGGATTATTCCTAGCCTTGGCTCGAGTCAAGGACACACACACCAATAGCACACTCTAGGCTATCTGTAAATCACATTTCTCTCCCAGTGAAGGGGTTTGCTAGCCCAACATTAGCCAGCTTCACCTAGCGAACAAATACATTGCACTGACTCCTTATTTTACACTTTTCTTGACAGTAACAGAAAAACTGTGAGGACTTTGTTTAGGTTCTAAAAGTTGTTTCTGCAGTTGAATCTCTACAACTCTGTTGTATTCCAGTTGTCTTTGTCCCATTTTGCTTGTGTTGAGCATTCTGTGCTCGGTCCTGTGAGTACCTGGCTCTCCCGACTATCTGCTTAGCTGTCTTTCACGGCTCAGTTGACGGGAAATCCGGCCACCTTTAACATCAGGAGGCAGCACCGAGCTGACAAGGAAGTGCCCAGTCTTGGAGCACAAAGGGCTGCTTCGTTTCCTCTGAGCCCTTCCTGAAGGCTCCTGCCCTTAGAGACAAAGGGGTCCAGCCCTAAGCAAGGATCCAGGAAACGTGGCACACAGGTGAGACAGATGGTGACCTGTTCACACTTTCTGCCCTGCATCCACTGAGACTCTCGTCTCAGGTGCAGTTTCATAAATTCTTACATTGGAGAAAAAGAACACATGTCATTTTTCTCTGTCCAGAGCCAACTCAAGCCTAATGACTCACTGACATGCAGTTGCCTCTGGGCTCCATTGCAGTGTGGCTCTGAAAGCAGATTTACATTTGTGTGCGGAGATGAATTCATACTGAATATTTTCAGAATACCCTGGGCTTGGTTTGTATTTTGGTTGGAGGTGTTTCCTTACCTATGAGAATACTCTCAGTTCTGATTTCATGTACTTCTTTTGAAAGAGATAATTAAAGTTACTCTTGTTCCTTGGAGAAAAGACAGATTCATTAAAAACATCTTCATATAATAGTTTAAAAGATGTTGTTGTCTTAAGTTATCAAAATAAATCTTACCAGAAATAACTACTGTCCAACTGGAAGACATAATCTTAAGGAAGTAATGACTTCCCTTCTCCTATGTCCTTTCCTCTTAACATGGCACTTCTAAAAATGGGGACATTTGGAAAAATTCTGAAAGAACATAAAAAACCACTGTACACAGTACTTTGGTTAGAGAAATACAGTTCTCAAAGTACAGAATTAGAACCTTGTTGGGTACTTCTGCATCTAATCCTGCCTTACGTTGGCCCACCCAATAAGGGAAAAGCTTGGTGCACGGGGTGAGCGTGGAGAGCTGTGAATTCATCAGGACAGCAGCGTCCTCGAAGGCCTGTGCGTCTCCCGGAACCCAGCCTCCAGCAGCAGCCTTTCAGCCTGGCCGACACAGCAACAGCACGCCGTGGTTTCAGGTAACCACGTGCGCACTGGGAATGTCCCGGACCCTTGTTCTTGCAATTCTTCAGAGTAGAGGAGCTCTCAGAAAAATGACCTCATATACAAGCCTGGTCAAAAATACGGTGTGTCTGGGCTGAGGATTTAGCTCAGTGGCACAGTGCCTGCCTGGCAAGTGCAAGGTCGTGAGTTCGATTCCTGCTACTGGAAGAAAAAACAAAACAAAAACATGGTGTGTTTAAATTTTTTAAAAATTCACAGTAAAGTTACATTGCCATTAGTCACCCTCAGACCACCCCCACTCCTGGCCTCCAACACACTTATCCCATTGTTCTTGCACTTTCTGAAGCAGATCCACAGGTTCTCTCTAATAGGTGTTCTCATGAGGTATGATAAAACATACACAGTGAATGCCGCTGCTGAGTGCCATCCCCTGGAAAGGCAGGCTTGTGAGAGCGTGCACTTACCACATCTGGCACTGTGTGACTCTGGCTCTTTCCCAAGTCAAAATGAAAAGTAGGTGTTTGGAATCAGTTCAGGACACAGGCAGCCACGGCAGCACAGCTAGAGACACTCAGGCAGGAGGACGCCAGAGCCGCTGCAGGACGTGGCGAGAGCGATGGCGGAAGTGTTCAAAGTGGGAGGATTTTTTGGAGGGCGTAATAGCAGTGTGTCTTTTTTAAAATTTACATGTCACCGTGTATTTTTCAATCGTGCCTTCTGTGGAAGAAATTCTTCCTCACAGTGTGTCCAGCCTCACATTGATGGCTGCGGATGTGGATGGAGTCGCCAGGAATGGATTTGATAGATGAAGCTTTCGCTGAAGTGTGAGAACTTGGCTGCCGCCTGCAAAGACGGGTATCGGAACACAGTCCACTCCTGGATTTGAGCGAGGCAGGAAGGAGATGGTGAACGGGAAGAAAACTAGGCCTACCCTGACATGTGCTAGTCAAGACTTCATATAAATTTAGATACTCATCAAGTCTGCTTTATTACCTTTTAAAGGTAGAAGGGATTGCATAGGTAGCACTGCCTGGATAGGTAAAACTAATTGCACATTTCTTCAGTGTTTGAGAAGATCCAATCTGACCGGGTGTTACTGACATGTCCCCCTGGGTCCCTGTGCATTCATTTTGCTTGAAAAGTAGAAAACATCACTCATATATTTGACAGAAGCAGATGATCACATGGGCTGATACATGTTCATTTTAATACTGGCAGTATCTTTGCATTGTCAAAGTAAAGAATAACAAAGTAAATCATACTCGACATGAAAATAGTATTGAAGTAAACAGAAATTTCTTTAAAACACGTGTTTAAACACTGTGATTCATGAGAATTTACTCTGAAAGCAATTGCACAATAAATTGAGGACATAACCACAAACAGATCTGATACATAAAACCCTTGGGTTTAAGCTTCCCAGCAGTGACAAAGCTGCAGCCTCACTAAATACGTTCACATAACTCTTTAGTATTATTATTAGGAAATAGAAGGGAGCACCTCCAGTCCCCTACATTATCCTCCTGTGTAAGAAATGACCCTGCTTGCTTATTTTAAATAACATGTCATTACTTTGTGGTTAAAACTACAGGGACTGGTCGGCATTTAGCCTTCCAAGTCAAATTTAGCTAAAAATGTCATAGTCACAGATACCCATATGTGTGTGTGAGAGAGACACGGAAAGAAAACTATGATTTTTTTATTCTGAAATGTAATAATCATTTATAGCAAACCTTTGTCTCTGTCTTGAGCATTTCAGCTGCCAGTTTCAGGTAATTTCCACACTCAGAAGACCTGTTGTCTCTGGGCTAACAGGCCAAGCCCTCCTGAGCGATCCTTCTTTCCTCAAAGAAGAGGGTATAGAGAGAACCCCCAAACTGGCTAATGCCTTATAATACTGTCAGGCAGACATTGGTAACTGAGCTTTTTAAATATTTTTGGAATTGTCTGTGTAAGAAGCAGATCATCATGGAGGGAACATTTGCTTCACCCTGCCGTTCTGTCCTTTGGATAAACTCCTGGCTTATAACCTTTTCAGTCCTGTATGCTGCTCTTGAGTGGCGGAGACAGTGGCACAATCCCCACAACACAGCATCTCGGTGTCTCAGAGCAGCACTGCAGTGCCTCTTACAGAGTGAGTGCTTCACAAATGTGCACCGAGCTACTGACAGTGCGGAATGCGTTCTGCCGTCCAGGTCTGGGATCTTTTCCTCCCTGAGCACAAGTGTGAGGTACGTTATTCAATGAATATGAATATGCTCTTTGTTTAACAGGTAAAGTTATTATCAAACCATTTCCTCTGGTGAAAATTTGTCTTTGATTTATAGAGCAGTAATTTCCTTTTGTTCACCTAAGGAATTCGGGAGCCATGCACACCACTTAGATTCCTAGCTGTCTGTAGAGAAAGTGTAATTGTGTGAGCTCTACATAAGACATACAAATGGAATTCCCACTTCCCTCCGCCCTGGGTCAGCTGGAGGCCACCTGGCTGCCTTTCCAGGAAGAGGCAGTGGCCCGTCTGTCCTCAGGACTCCCTCCTGCACCAGCCAACCATGGAGCCTTTACAATGGCCTGTGAAGATCCAGGTCAGGAACTCTGGAGGTGCTCAGGCATGAAGGTCTCTGTTCAGTAGAGCAAGGAAGGCAGAGTTCACTCTCCAAAGCAGCTCCACCAATGCGTCTGCATAAATGTCAGTGAAGGATATGGACAGAGGTGGCAGCCTGCCTTGATCACTTGATTCCTGTATGTATTCGGGTAATATTAGCACATGCAAGCACACACAGTGTGTGTGTGTCAGTGACCTCCAGTGTAAGGGTGTATTGCATTTGCCACGGCAAGGTCTTCCTGGGTGCTTCACCTGATTTAGCTCCAGTGGGACAGTGACAATTGTGTTGGTGATGTCTGACTCAAAAGAGCATACATACATGTTCATGGAAGAAGATTCCCCGTGAGAAATTAGCAAATTTCTGGGTGTCAGTGAGGATACTATCAAGATGTTTAAAAAGGCCTTTGGAGAAGTGAAGAGAAATTTGCAGAAGTGAAGAGAAAATAGCACAATCCCAGTGGACAAAAGTGACAGAGTCTGATGACATCCCTGGTGGAAGAGATGAGATGTAGGTGACGGTGACATTGGAGGGTTGGCTGGAAAACACTGGCGGTTACAAGGGCACTTGTTCCAAGATGCCTGTGGCAGTCTAATCCTGACAGCAGTTCATTGGTCCTGTAACTGTAGTGAGTTACAGCGAATGAAAAGCACAAACATCACAAGCGTCATTCACTGCCGCCTCCCCGTTAGCCTTCCTCAGGGAGCGTGACCCTCACCATCCTATTTTACACAAGAGGAAACTGAGTCACACAGGGTCTCTAACTCGCTAAGGAGGGCAAGAGGCGGAAGCAGCATTTGCACCTGGAATCCCGGCTCTAGAGTTCTTGCCGTCCCATTGCTTTATTTCTGCAGCTTTCTTCCTAAAGTTGCGTGGAGGTGCGGCGTGAGACCGAGCTGCCGCCCAGCAGTCTGAGCACAGACGGGGGAGCACCCGCTCAGGCGGGGAAAGGGCCTCGGGAATGCCGAAAGGCCGCCCAGTATTTAGCTGCTCAGGCAAAGCTGCTGGAAAACGGTGCCGGTCCTGGAACCAGCCAGGAAGAACGGGCAGGAGCGGAGTGAGAAGCTCCGTACCGCAAGCCCGGTCACTGACTAGAGGCAGAGTGACTCCGTTAGCTCAGGACTGTTGGTCCCCCTGCGTGTCAGCAGGGGGACAGTGCGCGCGGGATGGTAGATGCGCCCAGCTCTGGGGCACAGTTCTGGTGGAGTGAGGCCTTCAGGGCAGGAGGTAGGGCCGAGTCCCTTCCAGAGGGCAGGGACTGGGAGCTTCTACGGGGAGAGTGAGGGGAGGTGGGCCCCTCCGGACCGGCTCCTCCTCGGGTTTGCATCTCAGAAGCTCACCGGTGACGCGCGCTTCCCTGAACGTGCCTACCACGTTTAAAGCGCTCTCCGTATCTGCTCTGTCTGTACACTTTTCACCGTGTTGTGAAGATAAGAAGAATAATTCATCCCAAGTGGACTCCCATGCCTCCTTTAAGGGTACTTCATTTTTTCTTACTTAAGGGCTGTTAATAAATCACCCTGCGGCTAAACCCACTCCAGAGCTGCAGCCCTTGGCTCATCTGACCTCCCATAAATTATCTTCCTTACGCCCCTGGCAGCTTTCTATGATCCCTCTCCCCTTCCTTAGAAGGGGAGCCCCCCCGGGGCCCCCTAGCACGCAGCTCTGCCTGATGCTGGAGGGTGAGCCCCTCGACAGGTGCCTGTCTTAAAAGTGCCCTCCGGAGGGACTCGCTGGACGCTCCAAGTCTGCCCCCTAGACTCCAGGGCCTCCAGTCTGCCCTAGCAGCGATGTTTCCGAGCTGGCATTAAAATTCTTGCAAAAACTGAAAGTGAAATGAGGCAGGCGGATTGAGCAATCCGCAGACGGGTAACCGCCAGCCAGTGACCCGGGTGCAGAGCAGGGCAGAGATGCCCGGCGCTAGAAAGAGGAAAATCGGGAGCGCGCTCCTGCCCCTGGGGGGCCGAGCCGGGCGCTGCCCGGGAGTCAGTCCGGGCCGGGCCGCCAGGGCCACCGATACAGGAAATGGTCCGGGCCCTGCGGTCGCTTACTCCAGGGCCCCGACCTTCCAAGTGCGAGTCGTGGAGTGGATGAGTCCGCAGCGCAGTCCCGCCTTTCCTCCCGTCCCGAGCCAGCCGGAGAAATGAAAGCGGCGCCGGACGGACGCCCCTGGGCGCGGCGCTCCAGAGACGCGGCGCTGCTGGCGGCGACCCTGCTGCTGGCGCTGCTGTCGGGCGGCCTCACGCTGCTGTCCCTCCGCCG
>NW_004955404.1:3496234-3569184 GCF_000276665.1 Chinchilla lanigera | reverse complement strand
CGCCGCGCCCTCGAGCCGGGAGCCCTCTTCGCAAAGGTCCCTGCGCGCTGGGAGATCGGTGCAAGCCCCGCGCGGCGTGCGCGTCTCCCGGAGCCGGAGCGCCCCGCACACGCTCGCGCTCCCGCTGGAGCTTCGAGGGGAAGGAGCGCGTGTGCTGCGCTCCCGCACGTCCCGGCCCCGTCTGCGTCTCGCTCGAACGGGAGAGCGTTTCCGAGCGCCCGCAGCGCGCCGGGCGGAGCGGGCGGGCGTTTCTCGCGCTCCGAGCGCCGCAGCGCCGCGGACGCCCTTGCTCTTCTCTCTCCTTTGAGAGTCTGTGCGAGCGCGTGTTCGCAGTGCGCAGGGGTCTCCGGGGGAGGCGGGCGCGGACCGACGCGGCTTCGCTCCTTCACGTCCTGCCCCTCCTCGCCCTCCTGGTCCCCTTTCCTTTCGGAAAAGGGCCGGGGGATGCAGAGAGAGCGGCAGCTCTCTCCCTCTGTCTGTCTCTCCCTCCCTCTCTCTCATGCACCGGCTGTCCTGGCTCCGAAGTTATTTTCTTGCACTCTTTGCCTTCTTTGGGAAAAATTCTTCCTTAGTTTATAAAATTGAATTTTTTTGTGTCTGATTACTGCATCTTTGGACCATTTATGAATAACAATTGGGGTTAGATATTTTTTAAACTAAGACACACTCACTTTTTTCGCCCTTTAATATTTCAGTTGTTTTTATCTTTTATATTTTATCCTCTATATTTTCTGCATAGTTGAAAATGCAGCACATATCCTATCCAATATGTTTTTGTTCTCACTTTTACAGGAAGCATTTCGCCTGTTTTTAAATAATTCTTATACTTGTGCTAAATTGTTATAAATTTTAACATGGCTATTCTTTTGGTCTTAATGGAACATGCAATACTTTTGTACATCTCTTGTTTCTGAGGAATTGTATATTCAATATAAATTCCATATTGTGGAATTTCTGAGGTAAATAGGACAGGTAAATATGTATATTGCCCTACTATTTCTAAAATGAATTATAAGTGATGCATTAAAGTGTGGTGTATAAAATCTCCACATTCTTACTACCATTTTGTCTTTAAAAATTTATATTTGTATATAAAGAATTCCAAAATTATTAGCTCTTCCAAAACGAATATCACAGCAATATATGCACACCCAGTTTGTAATAGCTAAATCTTAGAAGCAACCCAAATGCCCATCAACCGAGGAATGGATAAAAAAAGATGTGTTTTTTATGCAGTCCAGTACTACTCCGCCGTAAAGAAGGATAAACTTGAGACCTTTCTAGGTAAATGGGTGCATACTCTCACCCGAACTAAACTGGACCCATGTAAATGTCACATCATTTCTTTAGTGTGAGATACCAAATGTCTAAATAAGAACCAAAGTGTATAAAAGGTATTGTGAAATAGGAAGAAATTGTTCAAAAGAAAGGGGAACTAGCCAGTGGGGAGGGAAAGACGGGAAAAGAAAAAATAAAAAAAACAACTCCATATTTTTAAGTGAAATAAGCCAGGCACGCATGTTTAAATATCACATTATTTCTCTGGTGTGAGAAATTGAAAGGGTAAATCAGGACTAAAATGTTTAATCTGTACTGGGAGATAGGAAGAGGATATTCAAATGGGAAGGAGAACAAGGGATAGGGGAATGGGAAAGGAAAGAAGGGAAAAGAAAAAAGGCAATAGAAAAAAGAAAATGGAAAGAAAGCTTTTGTAAATAAGGAGGGGAAGAGGGGCTGAAAGAGGGAGAGGAGATTGGGGAAGAAGAAGAACCAAGGTACAGCACGTGCGGGTACAAATTCCTCTGGTGGCTGTACATCATTGTGTACATCTAAGATACACCAAAATTAATCCAAATTAAAAAATAAGTAAACGAGCAATCCCGAGGATTGGAGATGGATTTAAGGAATGAGATAATACTTTATGGAAATAAAGTGCTTGAAAGCAAACAAAACAAAGTAAAAATGAGCCAGTGAAAAAAAGGGGCAAATGAACTACATAGACACTTCTCAAAAGAAATACAAAAGGCCAACGATTACATGAAAAACTCCCATCCTTAGTCATTAGGGAAGTGCCAATCAAGATAACTCTGACAGACCATCTTGCCCCAGTCAGAATGGCTACCATCAAACACACACACACACACACACACACACACACACACACACACACACGAAAGAATTCTGGTGAGGATGCGGGGAATAGGAACCCTTCTACACTGCTTGTGGGAGCATTAACTAATACAACCGCTATGAAAATCAGCATGGCGAGTCCTTGGGAAATCAGAAATAGGAATTTCACGTGGCCCAGCTGTACCTGTGTATACCGTGGGTGTAATCCCCAGCGAGTCAAGGACATCGTACTATAGTGATCCCTGCGTGCCTATGTCCACAGCAGCAAAATTCACAGCAGCTGAGCTCTGTTTACAACACCTTGGGTGCCTGCCGATGAATAGCTCAATAAAGAAAATGTGCATTTGTAGGATGAGATATACATATGAATTTTTCTCAACGATAAGGATGAATGAAATCATGTCATGTTCAGGAAAATGCGCCGAGCTTGAGACCATAGTCCTATGTGAAATAAGTCAGACACAGAAAGTTAAATATCGCATGGTTTCCCTTATGTGAGAAACCTAAAATGTAAATAAATAAGGGAGTAAAGAAAGACAGAAATGACAGGAAGCAAGAAGGCGGCCTTTTGGGACCTGAGGAAGAGGAAGCGGGGAGGGATGGGGCCAGGACGGCGGAGGGGTCGGGAGGGATCAGGGTCTGCGATACGCATGCGCCCATTTCCTGAAATGAGTATTGCTGTTTTATTTTGCAAACATACACTAGTAGAAAATTTTATTTTATTTGGCTTTGTAGCTGTAAAAATAGTATCTGTGATTTAATATGTTGCTTGTTTATGCCTAATAATGAACATCTTTGTAAGTATTTTGATAGATAACGTCTAACTGTATCTTCTGGGAACTTTGATTTCTAATTTCCCACTGCCCTCATTTTTTTAAAGGAGTTTGAAAAACTACATTCTAATGGGACATATTGTCTATCAAAAATTTGATGTAAATATTTTCAAGGAAACTTGCTGCACTTCAAAATTTGTACAGATTTTGCATCAGTATTAACAAAATCATTTCTTCATTTTCTCTCACCTGTCAAAGCCAAACATAGATTTGCTCATGATCTATATGTCTTGTGGTTTTGATTTGATCATGACTTCATGTTTTACTTGTTTTTAACTCGTTTTAATCCTTCTAGAATTTATTTCAGCGAATCATGTGTTGCTTAACTTCCTCCTTTCTCATTTTAAATTTTTTCCTTCCCGACGTCAACCCCATGTATTGAAAGTTTCTGGCAAACTCCTTTGTGCTGGAAAACTACTTATATATATGTTATACATTCAGTGGTACCTCAGTTCACAAACTTGACTATTTCCACAAATTCTGGTCACAAACTGAATTAGTCACAAACTTCCCCATACTGTCAACCTTGAACCTAATCGTTGAATTTCGTTCGGTTCTCATTCGGTTTGGTTTGTGACCAGAATTGTGGAAAGAATTAAGTGCATGAACCAAAGTACCATTGTACTGTGTGCAGTATAATGTATCTGAGACTTTGTTTCTAGCATTAGCTTATCATTCTGTTTATTTGCCTTAAATAAGCATGTAAAGTAGCTTGGTATTATTATTGACCCTTCCGTATCTAGTAGGGTCAGTATTCCTCAATCATTTTTCATCTTGTCTGTTTCTGTTTCCCTACTTCTAAATATCAGCTTTAAGAGTAAACTAACTTTCTAAAGGTGATAGAGACTCATTTCAACAGATTTATTTATTTATATATTTAACATTTTTTGTCTTTTGGGGACAGGGTCTCACTCTGCAGTTCAGGCTGCTCCTGAACTCACTTTGTTGCCCAGGCTGGTCTTGAACTCGCAACATTCCTCCTGCCTCAGCTTCTCCAGTGCTGTCTACAGATTTAAGAAGAAAAAGGACGAAGAGTTAAAAATAAATAGCGTTTTGAGTCACATTCAGCTAATATTTGCTGTCTTAATGTTTTAAAATTTCCTCCCACTTGCCTGTTTTTATATTCTTATGTTTTTAGGGTATCAAAAAATTGTACATCAATGAAAAAATTTTTGTCAAATAATGGCAATCTGCAAAAAGTTTAGAGAATAGCAGGTTCTAACAAAGTGAATACAATTTACCCAGATTTCATGGTCCAAATCCAATCCATTCTTTAATTAGAATCTTTTAAAACCTGTAGTATGGTGTAAGTACATATTTTAATATATTCCATTTAAAGACATATTATCCTATATGTTATATCCATCAATTCATAGGCCTGAGGGTTTGAAGCTAAGGCTCTCCGGACAGGTGCCAACTGCTGCGCCTTGTCTGTGAAACCAGCCTCCGTGTTGCATCACATACTGTCCTTTGCTGGACAAAAAACTTACTGTGCTTAGCATTATGGCAAAATTAATGTTTATGCACCCAAGAATATTGTCTGAGACTCAATGACGTATTTCCTTTTTCTGTTCAGTAGGGCTTCTATTTGGAACTAAGAACAGTCTCTGCCTCTTAAATCTGAGCACCATTTAAATGTTTGTTTCCTTTCTGGTTCTGATTTATCGTCTTTACAGCTAGATGACCCGAGCTGCTCCTTTTCACCTCCAGAGTGTGCATTTATGTCCTTACTGACCGAGTGTCCGTGCGTGTTCCAGAACCATGTATTTCTGTTGCACTTCCACGAACACAGTAGCTGAGGGGGGACCCAGCTCGCACTCCCAGTGTAAGGGTGAACACTGCTTTTGCTGAATTTTGAAGCCAAGTCCTTTGCCTGAACTTCATTTCTTAATTATTTTGTGTTTCCAATTAAAGTTTTAATAAGTTTATTGTATTTCAAAAGATCATTTGTGGTTACCGTATAATAAACAAAAATGTGGGGAAATCCAGGATAAAAAAATTGCCAAATAGCTCATCAGAGCTAAATAGTCACTTTTAGGACCCTAAGTGTCTCAATTTAGAAAAGTAACTGAAGCAATATGGCTTTGAAAATATTACACAGCACAGCTTCTGCACAGTTAGATTCATGAGGGTTTGTGATTTAAACAGGCCTCTAACTATAGTTTCATTCATTTAAAAAAACCCTGAAGATAAGCTTCCTGAGTCCATCAAGGAAGTGCATTCTTTCCAATGATTTGCCACTGAACTAGGATATTTATGGGTGAAATCATTAACCTTTCCATTTTCTCCCTTGTTAGTAAATGAAGCTATTTAAAGGCTGTTAGAAATATATATATATATATATATATATATATATATATATTAGATTATAAAAAGACAAAAGTTATTTTGCTAACTTTTTAATAATCATTTTTAGTGATGTTTGTTATAGTTGTCTCAACTGCAGTAGCAAAATAATGGTGAAATTATCCAAAGATATACAAACAAGAGTGGAAAGATCGCCCGGTGTTTTGTCTTTCAAATCGTAAGATTCTGGGGAATCTCATTTAAATTATTTATCTCCATGGTTTGAAAAACTTTTTAGCTTCATTCTGGAGTTACAGGACAGTTGTGAAGACAGCACAGAGAGTTGTCAGGGACTCCTCCGTCTGCTTCCGCTGAGGTTACGATCTTACGTGACCTTGGGACCAGGTCACAGGAAAGAAACCAGCACTGAGGCTCCACTGCTAACTCAACCCCGGAGCTCCAGGCTTGAGGTGGCTGCTCCAGGTCCATCCAGGATGCCACACGCATCTGATTAGTAAAGGCTAAGCACTGCTAGTATTTTCCAGTCTCCTTTCTTGAAACCCGTAGTCCAGCTCATTGGCAAGGAAGCAGGAGACATCTGACAGGTTTCTAACACCAAGCTGTCCTCGCACGGCTTTCTGGCTCGGCTCTGATGTGCAGTGCTGGGCAGTGAGTGCTGACTGCTTGCAGTGCAGAACTAGATCGCTAACCTGGCAGCGCCAGTCCCTGCTGAACCTCTGACCCAAGGAGGTCGAGCTCCTTCCTGGAACTGCTGGCTGCTGCCAGGTGATCTCTGACCGCAGCCTTCCCTGACTGCTGTCTTTCTTCTCCCTGCTTCAGTCTGTTTCGGTTGTGAGACTTCTTGTTTTCAGTGTTGCAAGAGCTGGCTTCTGCTCAGTTTCCAAAAGGCCCGTTTGGAATTGATAGTAGTGACCCGACACCAAATCTTTGAACTCTGTTCTTGTTAAGCCTCAAGTTTTGGGAAACAGCAGAACCAGGAAACAAGTCAGTCCCCGCAGCCAAATGTGATGCTGCGTCCACAGATTCCTTCCGTGGAGTGAACTGGAGAGAGGGGTAGGGAAGACAGTGAATGAGTAAACTACAGTACTCAGACATGCGAGGATGGTTTTTGTTGTTGTTTTTGTTTTTTTTTTTCCAGTACCGGGAATCGAACTCACGACCTCACGCTTGCCAGGCGAGCGCTGTGCCGCTGAGCTAAATCCCCAGCCCCCAGACGTGCTAGTATGTTGAAAAAGAGAAAAAAGACAGTGTGATTGAGTGTCAGGAGTGAGGAGGATGAGGGAAGGAAAGGGGGTGTATTTATATTTTAAATCGAAAGGCTAGGAGAAGCCTTTCTACCTTCTTGAAAGCTCAGTATTTTTTCAGACTTCCAACTTTTTTTGTTGCTCAGACGTGAACAGGTGTCCTTTGACAAAGGCATAGTAACGCTGAGGGACGCGCTGTTCCCGTGAATAATCCCGCGCGAACGGGTAATACTAGTTGCGATATTTGCTTACTGTTTGTATAGGTCGGCTCCTGCTTAAAAGAAGTCCATGGGACAGCTGTACATTTGTGTGGCACCATTTTCCTTTAAAGGTCATTCTCATTTCTGAAGAGTTAGAGGAAGAGAAGACAGAGGTCTTCTTCGAAATAGGTGGATCAGCGCTGTTTGGGCAATCGGCTGATGTAGAAAACGCAGAAGGGAGAGAGGCTTACACTGCAGCGGGGGTCAGGCGCTGTGCTGATGTCACTCACCCCTCCGTAATCACGTGCCCTGAACAGTCTTCATTTTAAATGAGAAAATCGAACCACACAGACGGACGGAGTCAGCGCCCTCTCTCAGTAAGCTAAGTGTTTAGTTGGGGAAGTTAAACGAACTTAACATAAATTTTAAAACCGTCCTAAAATAACAATGAAATAAATACGTTTCTTATACTTTACTACAAAGCACATCTAAGTTATGGCATCAATAGATTTTTTTTCAGTGCTAGAGATCCAAGCTCAAGCCTTGAGCATCCTCAGCAAGCACTCTGCCATCGAGCTATAGCCTGATATCAAGAGATTTTGATAACGCTATCAAGTATATATTATTATTTCCATTATAAAGATAAAAGTATTTCAGAATGAAGTTATCAGACTCACGGTTACACAGCTAATTGATAGGAGAAAGAAGGTTTGTGTTCATTGCCTGTTTATTATAAACTCTGACTTTTTAGTTACAGATGACATCTATGTCTGGTTTTGAAGTAAATCACCAGGATCTGGGAGAGACTGACAGTGTTATTTTCATTATAGTGGATTAGAGGAGCGTCGGGTGAAGAAGTAGCAGAATGCAGTTAGTTGTGGCTGTCACAGAAAGATTGCCTAGGCTATGGTCAGGAAGAGTTGAAGTGGGTTTGCAAATTGAGTAGACTGGGTAAGAGAACAGAGTATTGCAGGTTGTGAGAACTCTAACGAAACAATTAGAGAAAAGTTTGAGAAGCGGGGGCTGGGGATTTAGCTCAGCGGCAAAAGCACCTGCCTGGCAAGTGCAAGGTCGTGAGTTCGGTTCCTGGTACTGGAGAAAAACCAAAAACCAGCCTAGACTACAGAGTGAGCTCAACGCCAGCCTGAACTGCATAGAGAGACCGTGAAAAACCAAAAACAAAAAAAAAAAAAAAAAAAAAGAGAAGCGGACTTATTTTATCATGCATAGTGACTCTATCACGTGCAGACAGGCCTCTCTAGATTTTTCTTTTACTTTTCTAAATATTTAGATTTTCTCTGAATTAGTGATCTGTTCAAGTGCTTTTGCAAGCTCAGCGTGCACCTAGCCAAATGCACCTGTCGGTTTCTCCGCCTGGACACCGTACACTGTGGGGGCAGAGGCCCTGCCTGCTCTTATTGGCTGTCCTGGGCACAGCACTTGACATAAGCTAATTGCTCAGTAAGTTCATTGGATAAGTTGAATGAGAAATGGAAACTAAATTCAACAAAAAGTTAGATTCCAACTGTGTGTACCTAAGTATTAGTTGAGTTTAAAGACTAAAGGGGAAGGAATGAGGCATGTTCAGGAGTTTCTAAGTTGCACTATTCAGAGGCTGTTATACACCCACTAAGAGAGCAAATACGCAAGGAAGAGAAGGGAACTCACCTGTGGCAGATGACAGCTTGGACCTGGGCATGCTGAAGTTGGGCATCATTATGGTACCCAAGCAGGAGTGTCCAGGGGGAAATTGAGGATGTAGTAGTTGACCGTACAATTCATTGGTACTTTTGTAGACAGCAAAGTGCGTTTCTATTTTTGGCTTACCTCACTAGACCCATGGTTGGTTTGTGTGTGTTACTGTCAAACTTCTGCTCTTCCCTGGCAAGTTGTTGATATCAGTACCTTCTGTGGTCTTGTTATTAATATCTCCCAGTAGCACAGATCTCTTCCCCCATGGTCCTTGCTGCTTTCTGTAGCAGTTCTGCAAGTCCCCTTTTCTAAGTGTCTTTTGTGGCTGCCTCAGTGCCCTGAATGGATTCTAAATATTGACCCTTCATGGTCACTTTCACTTTGGGGAAGAGTCAGAAGTTGCACAGGGCTAGATCCAGTGCATACGGTGGATGATGACTCGCAGCTGTGTGTTTTGGAGCCTGCCTTTCTGTAGATGGCCCTGGGCAGCAGCATTCATCATAGTTTTGAGCACATCTTTTAAAGACACACATGGGGGCTGGGGATTTAGCTCAGCGGCAAAGCACTTGCCTGGCAAGCGCAAGGTCGTGAGTTCGATTCCTGGTACCGGAAAAAAACAAAAAAAACAAAAAAATAAAATAAAGACACACATGAAAGAGGACTTCTGGAACTGCTTCAGAAATTTTCAAGGATGGTGGGATAAGTATATCTGAAACAGGTAAGGATTTTGAAGGGGCTTGGTTTTAATGTGTCATTGACTGCAATAACTTTTGAAAAAATATATGCATTCTCTAAATAGTTTGACCACACCACATACACACAATGACAAAAGGAAGATGGGAAACGTGCAGCTCTCCCTCTGACATCTTTGGTGTGGGAGAAAGGTTACATTCTGTGTGCTATGGCCGGTCCTTGCAGTCTTCACAAAACCCGCCAGGGTGTTTTGTGAATAGTAGCTACTTAAGCAGAATTTGTTTGAAAAATAAGGATGTATTTGAAATAGGTTTATTATGGCTCCTCCAGATGCAACATGCGGCTTTGGACACTGGGTCCTTCCTTTCTCGTGAGGTATCCTTACTTGTACCCCTTCCGCCATATTGTTTATCATGGGGCTTTATGGATTTTTATTAGAAGAGCATCCTCCCAAGGTACTGTACTCTTAGACCCCACTGTCCCTATGGCACAGGTGTGGCTGCCTTTGGTTCACAAGATCAGTAAAATAATCCACAGAGCAGAACCAAATACACTGCTGCAATCAAAATGAAGACCTCGACAGACGTTAGACAAGTTC
The DNA here is from genome assembly GCF_000276665.1 of Chinchilla lanigera. Taxonomy (NCBI): domain Eukaryota; kingdom Metazoa; phylum Chordata; class Mammalia; order Rodentia; family Chinchillidae; genus Chinchilla; species Chinchilla lanigera. Next base: position 3,559,487 of record NW_004955404.1, on the reverse strand, counting down.
TGTGACTGCAAATAAATTCTAGTTTTTATTATATTTTCATCTCTAAAGGCCAAGGAAAAAATTTTTAAGACTTGCTTATGCAATCAGTCTTCAGTAGTTTGTACTCAACCGCCTGACTACTACATGAGTGTTACTTTGTTATTCAAGTTTTAAATGTTAGAAAATTTTCAACTATGAAGATATCAATATGTAATACAACCACCATTGTTAATTCCCTACCACTTTGTTTGTAACTCTGTATTGTCTGTATTGTGCTTGTGATATGTTGTAAAATGTTGTATGTCTGTTAATGTTTCCCTCCCTTTATCCTTAAAAAAAAAAAAAAAAATTCATATGGAACCACAAAAAAAAAAAGAAAAAAAAGAAAATTTTCAACTAAACACTAACATAGAAGTACCCTGTGCCCACTTCTTAAGATGCATACATTGAGAAGCACATGTTTAAAGTGTTTCTTCAACTCTGAGTAGAAAATCAGCTATTGAAAATTTTGGCTAAATGTTGGCTAATCTTGGCTTTTAATTAAAACATGCAAGTTTAGATTTAGGCTCCATATTTCACTCAGGTATTTATTAGTTTTCTTTTTTTTCTGCACATACAACAAATAGTGTGCTTTTGCCTGAGATATTTCTTTAGTTAATGCAACCATTTTTTATTCCTCTGCACATTTTCTGAAATATTTCACATGTTGTATGTAGATGCTTTCCTGAGGAAGAAGTCTTACAAAACTCTTACCTTTTATTTTTAAAAGTTATTCTTTCTTTCTTGCTTCCACCCAAAATATTTCACCAGAAAAGTTGGCTTTGGTTTCCAAGTAGATCCGAATGGATGTAAATTTTGATCTGGTCACTTTCTATCTCTGAGGCCTTAACCACGCTGCTTACACTCCCTAATCCTGTTTCCGCTGCCTAAATTGTGGACTCTGTACGAAAGGAGGTAAGCTGTCCTCAGCTTCGGTGTTCTCTCCGCAGTCACGTCCGCTCAGTAAGTGTGAGCAGTTAGTTCTCTTTTCTGTGGCAGAAGTCCTGTTTTCAGTAGCAGTAAGTCAATGTTTAATGTTAGACTTTCAAAAAATGAATGTTTTGGAATGATTTGGTAAGTTTAACTGTTCCATGTGTTTGGTAGACTTGGAAAAAATAAACCTGCTTTCTATTTAACAATCATATGTCAAAGCAAATTAGATTCACCTGTACAGAAGGAGTGCTTGCTGTATTCAGACAGCTGATAATGCTTTCTAAAGTATCATGAATTTCAATCATACATCGAAATGGATGAGCATATTCTATAAATTACTTTAAAGTAATTACTCTAAAGTAATTTTTAGAGTAATATCCTGCAAAACAATGTAAAATGTTGAATTGATTTAGCATTCTGGGAGAATGAGTTCGTAGCATTACAGGAATAGTCTTCTTAGCTCCCTCGTTATTCGTACTCTAGTAACTAAAATGATGCATTTTTGGTTTTCAGTAACCCAAGACTGCTTGCAGCTGATTGCAGACAGTGACACGCCGACTATAAGAAAAGGTAATGAAATCGCTCCAGTGCTTTTCAACTCCAGATTCAGTCCACAGCATCTTAGACTTGCAAGTAGGAGGTCTGCAGGGTGTACTGGAACTGCCTCTCAGATCAGGCATCTGCCTCAAAACTTCTTGGTATCAGATGCAGTAAAACAAAATGTGTTCAAAACGTCTGGGTAATAAACATTGAAACTAGCATCCTAATCTAACCAACAGAATTACCTTAGAGGAACTGATATTTAGAAGGTGTAAATAATTACATTTCAATAAAACTAAATTAAATCAAATACTAAATCAAATTTAAGTTATGTAGAAATCATTTTGGCTTCAACAATGATGTAAGAGTCTCTTCACAAATCTCAATTCTCTTATGTTTTGTTGTAGAAATCATAATGGGATGAAAATAAAACTGAATATAGCCTATAAACTATATTTTTATGACAATTCTCCAATGTCAAATTAATGCATGATAATTTATCATTTTCTCATAGCCACACAGTGTATTAAACTGTTTTCATTGTGTGAAGTTTTTGTTAGCTTTAACTCTAGACAACTTCTTTCTATAATAGTAGCCAGAAATAATGTTCACAGAGAATAACCTTTAAATGCCATTTCCAAAAAAGTATCACCCAGAATATTAAGTCAGAGAAATGGCCCAGGAAATAAGTGTTTCATTGTCAAATAAGTTTGGAAACATAGCATCCTGTATATTTTCTTGAGAGTCACAAGGCACTTGAACAAATTATTGAATCTGAGACGAGTTACCATGAAAAAAATTTTTTCTTTACTTTTTTTTAAATCCAATTTTTCACAAATTCATGTGACCCTGCCACTGTCACCTGTACCAACACCTCCTTGAAAGCAAACTATTTGGGGAATTGCTGTAGTACAGCTGCTTCTGTTTAGAGAAAATGATAAATGAACAAAACTGTATTAGAAAAGAGCAGTTCATTCTTTCACTGTGGTAGATTTGCTCATTTTCTGAGTGCTGGCAAGGAACATAAGACCATCCAGCGCCTGGAGGGTAACCAGGGTGACGGCAGGGTGTGAGCTTGTGTTTTTGAGGGAGCTTGCCTCCTGATCAAGAGAAAAAGGGGAAAACCCTACCAATGAACAAGTAAAATGTAAAATGATGAAGTGAATGCTGTGGGGGAAATCAAGCAGACAGGGCAGGGGGTTTCTGAGTTGTGACCCACAGTAGGAGCCCTGGATGATCAGGAAATGAACAAGGGGACCCGAAAAGGGGAGAGCTACTGTCGCTGGCGATGAATGTGGACTGTCCTTCCCGAAGAGCTCTCAGATGCTGCTCCGCATCTGTCTTTTTCTGTGTAACTTTGATTCCCGAAATAGCAAGCAAGAAACAAACTCTTTAAAAGCGTGTTATTGCTCTACATTTTCCAAAATTCTGTTTGCAACTTTTAAAACTATTTCCTAAGAATTAAAGTAGAGCCAGAAGAATACCCTAAGGACCCAAGATAAAATTTTTTTTTAAAACAATTACTTGGGAAGAAAGCTTTCTTTACAAATGCAAAGTAATGTAGCTGTTACTCCCAGGCTGAACGCGACTTGTACAGTGTGTTGTGACCCTCTTGGAGTGTTGAGTGTCGCCCACAGGTGCAGGTGTGCTGCCCTGGGGTGTGATCCCAGAGTGCTTGGGTCCCTTTCACACGTGAGCAGGCTGAGTGGTGCCAGCAAACCCCATGAACAATATTCATCTGTTAGTGTGCATGGACATTTTAGCAGGGAAACCAGGGTAGATGGCACGTTGTTAAGAAAGGTTGCACCCAGTGGAACATTTTCACATGCAAGGGTCCATCAGTCTTTGTAAGTGATAATGTATGGTCATCTTACTGCATTTCATATAATCCCAGTCCCGAGTATGTAGAACCTCAGTCCTGGGCTGAAATCATGTTCCCTGTTCCAGAGGCAGGGAAGCTCCAACAAGAGAACCTCTTTTCATCTGATATTTCGAGTCTCGTCTTTGTTGCTTTTGTTCAGGTGGTCTCCGGAAGGGAGGCTGCTCGAAGCAGAGGTAGGCAAGAGGGTTCTTGGCGTAGGCTCCCTCCCCTCCTGTTTCTGTCTTTGGAATGTTAATTGACTTTTTTTAAAAAGTAGCACATTCACCTGTTGGAAACAAATTTTCCAGCACAAGTGTGGACTGAGCACTCTTGCTCCCCTTCAAGTCTGTCCCTAACCCTCTCTGCCTCGTGACTTACCATTTTCATTGTTAGTCACTGCAGACTCTACTGCTCTGTTTTTATAAATACAGAGAATTTAGAATGCAGTTCTGATTTACTTCATTCTTTGTGTGTGTGTGTGTGTGTGTGTGTGTGTGTGTGTCTTTCTGAGACAGTCTTGCTATGCAGTTCAGGCTGGCCTTGAGCTCATTTTATAGCCCAGGCTGGTCTTGAACTTGCAAGGATTCTCCTGCCTCAGCCTCCTGAGCACTGGGATTACAGACATGTGCCGCCACCCCTGGCTGATTATATGTATCATACCTGCACTATATATTATATATATTACTGGAAACAAGTTTATAACCTGTTTGTCTTTAACTGGATATGTGTTAAGGTATTTTGATGTCTATAAATAGGAAGCTTACATGTGAACTCAGCATAGGATTCCATTGTATGAACATTATTCACTTAGTCAGTTTCTTACTGCTGGACTTGGTGACGATCTTTTGCAAGGGTGGCACGTCGGAGCAAAACCGCGTACGTTCATAACTCCGCACACGGCCCCTGTGTGCAGGCTGCATTTTCAGTTTGCGCAGCTGTCGCCAGGGCTTCCAGAAGGTGACTGAGAGCTGCGCTGGCGCAAGGCGGTATCTCTGAGTCTGCTTTCTTTTATCGCAAAATGTGTGGGTCACCTCTTTGCATGTTTTAAGAGCCATTTGTCTTTCTGTGCTCATGTTCTCGTGATTTGTACATTGTATTTCCTCTTCTCAGAGCTACCTGCTCATCTTCTTTGCGTTTTTCACTGGCTGCGGGCCGCCGTCAGCTGACTTCTGTGAGCGCTCTGTTTGTTACACACGTTGCTCCTTTATGTTATGAATCACAACCCCTTCGCATTACAGTGCCATTGCTTGGCTAATTTTGCGTAAGGGAAGGTTCTGTGTGTGTTTGGGTCAAATTTGTCAAGCTTTTGAAGGACTCTGGACTTTGAGTGTCAATTAGAAAGCCCTCCAACCATTCAAAGATATCCTTTCTTTCTGTGTTTCTTTCTTTCTTTCTTTCTTTCTTTCTTTCTTTCTTTCTTTCTTTCTTTCTTTCTTTCTCTTTCTTTCTTTCTTTTTCTTTCTTTCTTTCTTTCTTTCTTTCTCTTTCTTTCTTTCTTTCTTTCTTTCTTTCTTTCTTTCTTTCTTTCTTTCTTTCTTTCTTTCTTTCTTTCCTTCTTTCTTTCTTGGTCCTGGGAATCGAACTCAGGACTTTGTGCTTGTGAGGCAGGCAGTTGTGCCAGTGTACTTTATCCCCGGCCCAATACCCTTTATTGTTGTTGTTTATATGTAAGTATTTTCCTTATTTGCTACCTTTATTAGTAGAGGATGCGAGCTGTGCAGCTGACATACTATGTTCCCTTGGAGTGCGGTCAGTTGCACCGAAAATTTTTTAAAACATACCTTATCATTCCAAGGCCACTGGGGGATGTTAGCTTTAACTTATATTAAATTACTATATTGGAGCCAATTTGGTTTTTTTCAGGCTTTTCTATTATGTTCATTTATGTCTGTTTGAGGACCAAAAAAAATCCATTTTTATTATTAGGGTTTTATCTGATAAGTCCGTTTCCCTCCTCAGCTTGTACTTTAAAGTTTTTTTGTTTTTTACTTTTCCAGTGAGAACGGTGGACTCGCTAAGTAAAAAGAAAAAAATGCCTGCTTGTAAATTTATTTACTCTTTTATGCTTATAAATTAAAGTATAGAATATATGCTTATGCTAACAGATGTTCTAGTCAAATCCGATCACAGAACATAATATACATTTTATATTTTTCTGTCTTTCTTTCTTTCCTTCAGTATGTATTGATATTTTCTTAATTATGTCTTGCATATTTCTTGTTAATATTTTTGCAAAGTATTTATCCATTCAATTGCTCTTATATAGGGATACATTTTCTTTTCTTATATTTTCTAGCAGCTATTCTTTTTGTATATAAAGAGGTCTTGTTGATGTGTCTTTACTTAACAATGTGTGTGCAGATATTTCCATAGTGTGTCTTTTCTGCATTAAGGTTGAAATACTTTATTTCTTCATTTATAATTTCTTAGTATGCTTTTTCTCAAATTTCATTTTTAACCTTTCTGAAAGAAATTGTTTTACATGTACCCCATGTATACAGAATGAACTTGGCATTTACTTTTTAATCCCATCTTAATGTTTATGTATTGAGTGATATAATTTCTTTTACATTTACTTATTTCAGTAATCACTGGCTTTTACTTATCATATTGTGATATATTGCATATCCTCTTATACCTTAACAAAAGAATTTCTGCTTTGTAGTAAACAAAGAGTGCTTTGCTCTTTCTCTGTACAGAGCTCTGGTATTTATGTTTACAATTATAGCTTTTCATTAAGGTCCATTCACATAGTATAAAATCAAAGGGTACAAGTCACTGACATTTCACTCATTCACAGTATTTGGCAACCACCAACTTTTTTTGGTGTCACAACATTTTCAAGAGCCGGGTAGAAACCTCTAAACCCATCAAGCAGTTATGTAGCAGTTCTCCATCTCCCTCACCCCTGAGAACTACCAACATGCTTTCTACTTCCTTGGTCCACCTGTTCTGGATAATTCACACAAATGTCGTCATACAGTTTGTGACTTTCAGTGTCTGGCTGTTTTCGCCGAGTGTCATCCTTGGAGGTTCATCCACATCACAGCACACACACATTACTACTTCATTGCTCAGTACGGATGCAGAATATTCTATTGGATGTAACCTGTGACTTGACAATCCTTTTGTCTTGTTTCCACATTTCCACGTTTTGGTTGTTGTGCATAGTGACCCTATGGACATTCATGGAAAATATTTATTTGAGTAAGTCTTTACAATTCTTTGGGGTGCATACAGGATGAAAACTGTTGAGAAACTGCCCAAGTGTTATCTACAGTGGCTGAACCACTTCCCATTTCTACCAGCAATGACTGTTCTAATTTCCCAAAGCCCCTCCTCCCCAACATGTGGTACGTTCATGACTATTTTCCTTAGTGTTACTTTCTTACTGGGTGTGAAGGAGAGCTTCGCTGTGGTGTTGATTTGCGTCAACTAACAGAGACTAACAATATTGAGTTTATTTTCATGTGTTCACTGGGTTTTCTGTTTATGTTCTTCGAAAAATGCCCGTTCAGGTGCCTTGACTGTATTTTCCTTGGATCATTTGTCTTGTTGTTGTTGAGCTATGGAATTGTTTGACATATTAGGAGCCCTTACAGATGACCTGATTGAACACATTTTCTCCTATTTGAGATGCTAGCTCTTCAATTTCTTTGACAATGTCCTTTGATGGACAGCAGCATTTGGTTTTGTGGAAGTCATTTTATGTACTTTTCCTTTTGTTTCTTACCCTTTGGGTGTGAGTACTGAAGAATACACTGTTCAGTCCAGCATGCTAATTTTCCACGTGCTTTCTTCCAAGGGTCTTAGAGTGTTTTGTATTTCAGTCATTGCACTTTTTACACTTAGTTTTGTGTATGGTCTGTGACAGGGGCCCAGTATCACCTATTAACATGTGACTATTCAGTTATCACATATTGCGGTTTGTGTCTGGATGTCCCCCCCAGAAGCCTCATGTGGTCATGGAGGGCAGGCTTTTCAGAGGTGGCTGAATCTAGAGTTTGTGATTGATTCATTGTCTGGTGCTGGCATTGGGGGTGTGAGTGCTACATCTGGGTAGCATAGGTGGTTAGCCTGCATAAGGGGGGAAAAGAAGCTTCCTCCTCCTTCTTGCCTGTTGCTTTTGCTGTTTTCTTCCACCATGAACTGTTGCCTCTCTGCCACATGTCACTCTGCTTTGGAGCCAGCTGATTATGAACTGAAAGCTCCACAAACTGTGAGCTATTTCTTCCTTTAACTTGGGGTGTCAGGTATTTTGTCTCAGCAATGAGAGAAAGGTAGCTAAGACATCACAATACTGTTTGTGACAATGAGAAAGACTGTTTTTTCCTCACTGAACAGTCTGTTCATAATTGTCACACATTAATTGGCCATAAACATATAGGTTTGTTTCTGCAACCGTGATTATATTTTGTTGGTTTATATGCCTGTCCTTATGCTGTGCTACCATGCTATTTTGATTACTGTAGCTTCATAGTGAGTTTTGAAATTTGGGAGAGTGAATTTTCCAACTTTCTTCTTCATTTTCATGATTATTTTGGTGATTTGGGAGCCCTTCCCAATGCAAGAGTTTTAAGAGTTGAATTTTTTTCCATTTTGGAAAAAGCAGCCATTGAAATTTGTACAGGGGTTGTACTGAATATGTGGATAACACTGGCCAGTGTTGTCATCTGAATGATATTAAATCTATCAATTCATGAATGAGACATAGTTTCCCATTGTGTCTGTTGTAATTTGTTTTAGTGATTTGTTTTGTAGTTTTCGGTATGTCGTACTTTTATCACCTTAGGTAAATTCATTCCTTGGCATTTTCTTGGTTTGGATGCTGTCTTTGCTCAGATTGCTGTAATAAATTAGACAGACTGGGCAACTTAAATGAGAGAAATTCATTGCTCACAGTTCTGAGTACTGGAAAAGTAAATCATAGTGGTGACATTTTCTAGTTTCAGTTTTTTCATTGTGGCTTTGTAGTGAAGAGCAGAGACAAGAGCAAATCTGTGACTCTTCTTCTAAGGGTGCTGATAACCTGCCAAAGGCCTCACCTCCCAGACCCTTACCCTGGGAGATAATATCTCTGCACACAAAGTTTGGGGGTCACGTGCATGTAGACTATAGCAACTGATATTTGAAAGAAAGTGATTTCTTATTTCATTTTAGATTACTTACTCTGGTGTATTGAAAGACAGCTGGTTTTTGAATGTTGATTTTTAAACCCTGCAACTTAGCTGAACTCATTTTTTTAGTTCTTATGGGTTTGGCTGGATTTGGGTGGATTCTTTAAGATGTTCTACACATGAGGTAATGTTATCTGGAAACACTTCCAACTGGATCCTGCCAATGGGCGCTCTGTTTTCTTTCTCTTGCCTTTTGGTTCTTATTTGGGCTTTCAGTGCAGGGCTGAGAGCAGTGGGTAAAGCAGGTGCTGCCTTCTCTGATCTTCCTGTGGTCTGGAGGGAACTGCGCCGCGGTCCTGATGGCTGAGCTCTCTCCGTAGTGTGCTTGTGGAGTCTGGCTTTGGAACCAGCGTGACTGCAGTTTCCTAGAGTGAGTTCAGAGTCAGTCCCTCCTTTTGTACTTTTAGAAAATGTTAAGAAGGACTGGTTTTAAATTTATTTAAGTGTTAAATAGAATTCAGCAGTGAAGACATTTAGGGATATTTTTTCCAAAGAAGATTTTGATTAACTCAGACTCTGTACTTATTATGTGCCTGTTCAGAATTTCTGTTTATTCTTGAGTCAGTTTTGGTAGTTTGTGTGTTTGTGGTGCTTTGCCTATTTCATCTAGATTAATCAACTTGTTGGAATACAATTATTGTAATCAATAAACAATATAATTGCTGATAAACTCATAAAAATGTAATCATTTTTTTGTTTTTTAGAATTAGAGTCTTCCCCCCCGTTATCAGTATAGTTAAACATTTCTCATTTTTGCTGATATTTTAAAAAATCAACTTTAGTGTTATTAATTGTATGCATTATATTTCTGTTGCCCATCACATTTACCTTCCCTCTCGTTTATTATTTCCTCCATGGTGTCGGCTTCCAGTTTAGTTTGTTCTCTTCTGTTTCCTTAAGTTGTAAATGTGGCTTAATGAGTCAAGGCCTTTTGTCAATGTAAACACTGTCAGCTGTATCATTCTTCGTGAGCCCCACTTTCTCTGCTTCTCATGAGTTTTGCTACATTGTACTTTCAACTTCCTCCTATTATTCATTCATAGATCCAATGACTGCTTAAAAGTGTGCTGTTCAACTTTCCACATATTTGTGAATTTTCCATATATTATTGATTGTGTTGTGCTTCGAGAAAATATTTTTAAGGATCTAATCTTTTACAATTTGTTAAACATCATTTTGTTTCATTTAACATGATTTGTCTTAGAGAATGTTCTGTGTGCATTGGTGGAGAATGTGTTCTACCTTTTTCTGTGGAGAGCTTTCTATTTGTCTGCTAGGTTTGTTTACTTTATAGTGCTGTTCAAGTCCTCTAGTAATTTATAGCTCTTTTATCTAGATTGTCTCAATTGTTACTGTAGAAGTGGCTTTTTCTCCCTTCAGTTCAGCCAGTGTCTGCTTATAGTTTGAGATTCTGTTCTGTGGTATACTTCTGTTTATAATTGTTAGGTCTTATTGATTAATTGATCCTTTCATGGATATATAATATTCCTTTTGTAATAATTTTTACTTGATTTATATTTTGTCTAGTAACAGGATAGCAACCTCATTAATCCTTTAGTAAATGCAAAGATGCATATTTTCCCAGTAGTTTCCATTATTTTACATTCAGCCCATTTGTGTATATGGATCTAAAGTGTATCTCTTAGCCATGTTATTGAATGATAAGTTCTTTTGTTATTTCATTTGTTTTGCCATTCTGTGTATTTTAATTGGCAAATTTGACCCATTTATATTTAAAGTGATTATTGATGGGGAAAGCGTTCTGTTATTTTGATCCTTTCTATTCCTTTCTTCTTTTATTTTGCTTAATAGACATTAACATGTATGCTATTTGTTTTCCTCTTAATTTCCTTCTCTGTGTATTTTCAGTGATTTTAATTCTCACTCTGAAAATTATAATAAACATCCTACATTTGTAATATCCTGGTTTGAATTGATTCTAATACTTCCTTTATGTTACTACTGTCACAACATGTGACTTCTACTGAGTAACTACTTTGAAGATAATGTTGTTTTTGGTTTTGGTTTTTCTCTGGTACCGGGAACCGAACTCACGACCTTGCGCTTGCCAGGCAGGCACTTTTGCCGCTGAGCTAAATCCCCAGCCCCGAAGATAATGTTATAAAATGTAATAACTAGTATTATTTTCTTCTTGCTTGGCTATAAAAATCTGTTTTACTTTCTCATAAAATAAAAAAGAAAATATATCCTTATATGTCCTTGACTTTTTCTCAAAATTTGCTGATTCTATTCACCTGTTCAAGTCTGTAATTTAACGTCTTTAGCAGTATTTTTCATTTTAGCTACTTTAAATCAGGCTCCAAATCTTCTGTGTTCCTTTCAATACTTTCTACCTTTTTATTGAAATTATCTACTTGTTTATACATATTAGCCTAGTTTTCTTAATTTATTTATCTATGCTTTCTTTTTAACTGCTTAGGCATATTTAAAACGTCGAAAGACTGTTTAGTGAGTCCACTGTCTGTATTTTCTCAAGGGTGGCTTCTGTTAATTAGTCTCCTCTGTGATTGTTCTGTAATTTTGTTTTCTCTCCAAGCCTTACAATTCTTTTTGAAAGTTGGACAGTTCGAATACAGCAGTGTGTTAATTCTTGAAGTCAGAGTTACCTGCATCTCCAGAACTTTCTGTTGTATTGTTGTGGGTTGCAGTTGTTCATTTAATTTAAGACTTTTCCAACAACATGTCTTCCTTGTCTTGTGTGGCCCCGAAGTCCTAGTTCTATTATCTCTGTAGTTGCACTGTTAGAGATTTCCTTTTCTTTAATTGTAAGCCTGATGGGTATTTTCTTAAGCACTAGAAACCGAAAATATAATAAAATGAAGTGCTGCCCTGGTCTTCACGTTGGCTTGACCCTGGCGTATCTCTTCAACTCTAGCCCGGTTGTGTGCAGCCCTGCCTGTCTTCACTCTTTGTATGCATGGACTCCAAAGGTCAGCCACAGGTACAGACCCAGCACCTTCTTGGGTCATTTCCAGCCTTCCTCTGGCCCTGGCCATGCTGCTCACACCCCAGATTCCTGGAACATATGCAGGAGCTTTCCAAAATGTGTTTCCCCAAGCTCCTCCCTCAGGAGTTTTGATCAGCCTGTTACTTGCCTGTCTTCTGTCTCATGTGTGGGGGGCTGGGGTTGTATGTTGATGCTGGGGGCTGGGGATGTAGCTCAGTGGCATAAGTGCCTGCTTGGCAGGTGTAAGGTCATGAGTTTGATCCCTGTACCGCAAAAATAACAATAAAAAAATGTTGATGCTGGCTGGGGATGTTTCTGTCTGAACAGAGTCGGCCGAGTAATAAAAATGTTCAGTTGCGAGGTTTCACAAGCCGTGTGAAATTGCTCTTTCCCTGGCACGGTAAGCTGCCACCAGGAATGCGGGTTGTTACCTCCATGGCTGCTGCCAGCACTAAATGGGTGAGAAAGAAGGCCACAGTTTCACAATGAAATTTTGATGCTTTTCTTTCTTCATTAAACACTCCCTTAGGTGCTACAAGGTTTTATGCAGACCCTTTCCGCAGGGCCAGGTATCAGGGACCACTGCAGTGAGTCCCAGATTGCCTGCCAAGTGTTACAGCACCTGGCGCAGGAAGGAAGAGCCAGAGACGAAATGGAGGTGCTGGCAGGGGTCCGGGATGCCCCGTTGTTTGCTGGCAACGAAGGGCCAGGAGGCACCCAGACCGTGGTGTTTCTTCGTCACATCTGCGTGGACAGTGGGTGGAGGGCGGGGAGCGTTTCCGGGAGCAGTACAGGTGACTGCAGTGGGCTGCTGAGAAGGACACAGCAGTCTTGCAAGGATGAGGAAGAGACGGGGGCAGTGAGGAAACTGCAGTTTCCCCGGGTGCCTGATCGCCTCCAGCAGGGCTTACCTTGCCCTGTGAGCCCACCGCAGTCGCCGGCCCTAGGCTTCCAGCTATGACCAGGAGAGTGGGGAGTTTCCAGGTTCCAATCTCGCCCTCAGGGCAGGACAGACAGGCCTGGACGTCCCCTAGACTCAATTTATAGTTTGTGGTCCCCCAACAAGATTCCTTTAAATTACACTGCTCACATACAAAACATCGATCGTATCAGTTTTACCAGTTTCATTGCCGACCCAGTGAAGGGACTGATGCTTTGTCACAGTATCAGTCTAACACCTGCACTGATTTCTTTAGATGCCATCTATTGCTTCTCTTCTCTTGTCTAAGACAAGTAAATATTATTCGTCTTCTTTTTTCTCTCCTGTTCCCCACCACACATTTTTTTGTTAATATGATATTTCTCGATGTTAATCTATGTACTGTTAAAATATTTATATTTCTATTACTTGATCTGTCGATTTTAAATTACATCAGTTGAGCCCCCGCTGTGACAAATAAGGCAAATGATGAATTTATTACCAATATATCTTAACCGCTACTTTCCACTGTTCGTTAGTTTTCGTGAAGGCTTAAAACAAATTTATTCTTTTTCTGTCAAACTGCTTTCTGTCTGTGTTCTGGTCTTGATTTCTCTTTTTTTTCTTTCTTTTTTTTTTGCGGGGGTGGGAGGTGCGTCCTGGGAATCAAACTCAGGACCTTGTGCTTGCCAGGCAGGCACTTGTGTCACTGAGCTATATTCCCGGCCCTGGTCTTGGTTTCATAGGTGAGTGTATTCAATAAGTGTGGCAGCACTTTCACTGTAGTTGTCTTGTTCATTTATTGTTTGTCTGAACTTTGTTCTGTTGCGTTCTCAAAATGGGCTGACGAGAACAGTGCTCACCAGACATTCACATCTGCACAGCTCTTGTGAGCTGTCTTTATGCCGGAGAGACAGGTGGTCGGATGCCCTTCATCTCCTAGAATGTTTGTGGGAATGTCCCCTCTGTCTGCTGGGTTCGTACGCACTGTGGATGAAACAGAAGCAGGAACAATATTTCTCTTCAGCAGTGGCTTGACTTTCTGGCCTAATCCCATGAGGATTATCTCTTTACTTTTAAAATTCAGCAGTCATTTTTTTATGTCTTGGCACGGACTGTTATGGTGGGTAAATAATGACCCCACCAGATGTGCACACCTGGATCCCTGACTCCTGTGGTTCTGTCACCTGGATGGCAGGTGGGACCCAGTGTTGGACCTCAGGCAGGCTCTCCTGATGAGAAGCGAGGCCCCGTGCAATTCTGAAGGTCCTTCCATTGGAGGATCAGACTCGGTGAAGGCCTTGTGCTGTGGAGGCAGATTTCAGAGTGACAGGGCAGCTGGTCGTGAAGGTGGGAGAGGCTGTGGGCCAGGAACACAGTCTTTCAAGACTGGAAAGGGAAGAGTGAGGAAACAGATTCCCCCAGGGCCCCCGAAGCAACTGGCCCCGCCAGCACCTTGATTTCAGCCCTTGTTTAAAATCGGGAGATAGTAAATCTGTGCTGCTGTAAGGCACTGTGTTTGGGGCGATTTGTTATAGCAGCAACAGGAAACTAATACAGCTAACCTCAGCCGGCCTTTCCAGGCACCAGCGTTTCACACTCTCCCACCACCCTTTGTGCCGAAGATGCCGGGGGCCCTGATTGTTTCTCATCTGAGGTTCAAGTGCTGGCTGCCCTCTGACTGACTTTTAATTCTATATTTTGCGCAAATCCTTCCTTCTTTCTTTATTTCCATCTCATTTTGTTTTGGACACAGCCTCTTGAAGTTCCTTTTATTTTAATTGAATGAGTTTTTTCTCGCTCTTACAATTTCTCAGATTCCCCGAGCTGATTCTGAAAATTCCTGGATTGTGGGTATGTGAGTATTCGAGATGAGGTAGGGCAGGGGCTTTGGTGCTTTCTTCACCGTTTGGAGTTGGTTTTCATCAAACAGTTGTGAGGCTGCCACTGGTGAGCCCTTCCACATTTTTACGCTTTTACGCTTCACTCACCTAGTGTGATTCCAGACACTCTCACAGCCAGCAAGGATGTCTTGGAGAACGTGTGTCTGTTTCTCTGACATCACTTTCAGGAGGTAGAGGGGGAGAGAGGTAATTTCCACAGTCATGCTGATGTCTCTTGTTTGCTGTTTCAGTATTGTTAGTTCATGGAGGTTGTTGTGAACTTTACTTTTAATGTCTCAGAATTTGACATTCAATGTTTCCCTTCTCTCAGCGGTGCCTTCTTCTATGGGTTGTTTCTCTGGCCCATTTTCCTGTACTGTTGGCTAGACGTGCAAATGACTCCTAGCTGCACACTCTAAATCTTGATTTTCACACCTCCGGCACCCCCCGTCCTCCGGCTTCAGCGCTCTGCAGTCTTCCTGCGGTGTCTCCTGACCTCTGCCTGAGCCCATGTTACCGCCATCCCTCTCTGAGCCCCTGCATGCCGAGCTCTGTCCCCTGAGCATCTCTCCTTGAATACCTTGGGGTGTCACAGCCTAAGCTCTTGCTCGTGGCCCCCGTTCTGCCCACCCTCCAGTGCCCCCTGTTGTGGGGGTTTGTTCCAGAACTCCGGGTCCTGTTCTTCATGTTTTCTGACTCAGCAGACTGATCTGAGAACTGCCACTTCTTCTTCCTCAGCGTATCCCGTTCATCTCCTCCTCTGCACTCACAGTGCACCTCTGCACCCCGGTGTGAAGCTGCTCTCTCTGGGCAGCCAGGTAGCTCCAGTTTAGATGTGACTGCTTCTTCCACTCTCTAAGCCCACGGTAGCCATGCTGGCGCTTCAGGTCTCCAGGTGGACCTGGCCCCAAACCTTATTTGCTGAACTGATTTATTTAATCTACCTTGAAGAAAGGTATTACCAATATTAGGTAGTTCCTTTCTTTCTTTTTTTCTTTTTTTCTTGTATGAGGAATTGAACTCACGACCTTGCACTTGCCAGGCAGGCACTGTGCTGCTGAGCTATATCCCCCCAGTATTTTCTTTCTTAAAACTATTTCAAGCATTTTTAAGATAATAAACGGAAACCAAGAGAAGCAAATCAATGCGATAAATAGCCCTGAGAGACCCCTGCTGTGTGCAGTTAACCCAGGAGTGTGAATGTGTTAGGGGGAACCTCCCATCCAGAACTAGAGTAAAAATAATATTAATATTAATTAAATGTATGTTTAGAAACCTGCACCCCAAAATGTAGTATTTATAATTCTTCAGTAGATATTAGAAGAGGAAAGATAGTACCCTGTCAAGGCAAGACATGTTTACAAATACATGCATATTATATTCACAGATGAACACTGGATTTTTAATTTCACATGTATATTTTACTGTCTTAAAAATTTTGAAAACATTGAACTATGTCAAAGATTTAAATCTGAGTGAAGCTAGAAATTCCAAACCCTTTATATGAAGGTACATCAGCATTTTATCTGTTTTACTGACAATAAGTATTTACAGTCCAGGAGTTTAGTTCCAAATTCCTAAATATCTTCCAGAAGAAAAGATGTCTGTTATTTTAGAGAAACACTCTACAGTTCAGGCATTGATGCATATTTTATTATTTGCACTTGTCTATTGTCTAACACACTAAAAGCCAAAGTGCATTTTAAGACATAGAAATACATTAGAATATTTATGCTAAAGTTTATAATTACATTGGTTTTAATATTTTCTTTAGTGTATTTTCTTAAAGGATTTAGGATCTATTCATCAGCACATATTTATTTAGTGCTAGGATGTATTATTGGCATTGTCAAACACACCTATAACTGTAGCAAACTCTCTGAACTTGTGGAGTATAATCATGTGTGTGTGCGTGTGTCTGTGTGTGTTTGTGTGTGTGTGTCTCAATGGTGAATGTGGGTGCACAGCAGAAGAAGAATATGGACAGTAAATAAAAAGATAAGCATGTACCCTATTTTCGTGGTGAGAATATTACCAGAAAGAGATGATAAAATGTCAGAAGAAAATAATTATGGAGTCAAGGAACAGGAAATAAATTTAAATTATTGCAAAAGAAATCTAATCAGCAGCTAGTCCAGGCAAATATTTTTAGAATTGGATATAAACAAATACTTCTAGAAATATATGTTTTCCTTTACTTTAGGAGTATGTACTAGCTTGAGATTTGATGATTGTGTTTGATTTTTCAGAATTTAAGTCAGTAGGTAGCAAAAATGCTTTTAAAAGAACAGCTGAATTCTTGTGACTAATTGTCATAGTACACATATCATTTTGAATTATTTTATGTTTATAGTTGAGTCAGTTAACTTAGTAAATATTTGCTTCGCATCTACTGTGAGCTAGTAATCACTTTAAGCCCTGGGGAAATGGCAGGGAAGCACACATAAAGAGTCCCTCAGCTCAGAGAAGTGAGAGGATGTCTGTTCGGAGGGGAAGAGGCTCTCCTTGATCTGCATATCAAGTCAATATTGCTAACACACGGACACAGTCACCTTTAATGTCATTAGTTTGTATTTTAGAATAAGTGATCATCATGTTAATTCTTCCTCATGTTTTTCAGCACGCAGTATTTAAAACTGCTTTGGAGACACCATCTCATTTAATAAAATTAAAGACTTTCATTACAATCTTTTTACCAAAAGATTGTCTTTGCTGACAAAGAGGTGAAGATGATTTTGCCCTTGTTTTTGTAAGGGAAGTGCTGTGTTTTGTTTGCTGTTATCATCCAGCACAACCCTGGGGGAATTTGTACTTCAGGAAGAGGGCTGAGAACCCCTCTGTGGGTTTAAAGCAAAGTAAGGTGTCCAGACCTGCCTCATCGGGGAGCTGTTGATGGAGGGCTCTCTGGAGTGGGCACAGAGCCGGGCCACACTGAAGAATGGGTTCTCCACACATCCGCCAAACATCCTCCCTCTGCTTCTGGGTGTCTGTCCAAAGGAAATGAAATCATTGCACCAAAAAGATCTTCACAACCCTGTGTCACTGAAACATTATTCACAGATGCCAAGATATGGAACCAATCTAGGGGTCTGTCAACAGAAAAATGCGTAACAATGACAAGGTAGACTCTCCACGGGACACTCTCCAGCCCTCCAAGAGAGAGTGGTACCTACTGGGGCTGAGGGCTGGGGATTGAGGGAATATGGGCTAAAGGTACATTTCAGTTAGGTAGGAGAAACGTACACGAGAGATCTGTCGCACAGTGTGGCTATATAATCCACGAGAACCACGGATTCTGTTCTTGAAAATGCTAAGAAATGAGTCTTTTAAAGTATTCTCACTACAAAAATAACACCGTATGGGACAATGAATGTGTTAATCACTTTGATTTGCCCGTCCCACGTGCATATACATTTACAAACATTGTGTGGTATGCAGTAAATGTATAGAATTTTAACTGTCAATTAAGAATAAAAGGAACTGAATCTCACTTGGGAAAAGTTCAAATGTGAGTGGTTTGCCTTGGAGACACTGCCTGCAGCAGGCCTGGCTGCGGCATCGTGAATATGGGATGCAAGAACTCAGCAGCCCCCGCCCCCTGCGGCGCCCGCTCCTGGGAGTCCTGGACACACTGTCTTTAAAGCTCATCCCAGGAAAAGCTGTTCTTTGCTTGAGCATTGCGAATCTGCACTTTATTATTACCTTTGTTCCATCTCTGCATGACCAAGGTAAAATCTGAACATGCATTCTGCTCCCCACTATGAATTATCTAGGAACCCTTTAAACATGATGAAACAGGGGATGGATCTTCTGCAGAAGTGAAGGAGAGCAAGGGATGGAAAGGAAGGGGAAGGCAGGGAGGGGAGAGGACGCAGACAGCACGCAGATGTGCTGCATCCGTGCACCAGCTCCCCGTGGTGCCTGTAATCACTACGTACTGCAAACATGCACTGATAATTAAAAAATAGGAAAAACCACATGGCTTTAGACTGCCACCTCCATGTTTTACTACTTTACCCTTATACTGCTGTTTCTCTAACCTTCTATTCAATTATTTTACACCCTTTTATTTGTACCTACTGAGATTCCCCAGGCTACCGTCTTAAGGTTTGCCTCAGCCCGAGAGTTTACGCCTGGGGGAATCCAGCGAGCTCACACCGAGTTTGCAGGACGGGAGCGTGTACTCTCACAGTGGGTTGTGGGCTCCAGGCGCACCCGCTTGATTCCGGCTCGCCCTGTGGGTAGCCTTTGCTCGCTCCCGCTGTGGCTGCTGTTTTCTGTCTGCCCCTCCACCCAGCTCTCGGTGTGCATCTTTCTGTCGCTTCCCAAGTGACTTCCAGGGCTGATGGAGGAGGATTCTAGGAACGTGAAGAGTACAGGCCGCTGTCCGGGGACGCTTGCATCTCAGCGGGGCCCCTCACTCTCCTGCTCCCTGCCCATCGCCAGGCTGTGGGGTGGGGGCTCGCTTCTTCCTGACTCCTTTCGCTGACCTCTTCTTCACACGACCATTCTCTCCTCTAGAAGAACCAGTGCAAAGCCTCTGCTAGAGAGTTACAGAACCGCTGTCCATTCTGCAACCAGACCCTCTTTTATTGTGAAATAAATGAAACAAAGAACAACGAAGAAAACTGAGACGCTCACGTGGCGCGTCATGGTTCGGCAGGTCAATGTACACGTGATCGCCGAGGATCCGCCGGAGCCCCGTGACTTTTCCTTCATCCTCTTCTTTACTTTCAAGGGATGGAAGTTTCCTGTAAATCACAGATTCCGGTTGGCGATGAAGAAATGTGAAAACTACTCTTCTCGGTTTCCTTTCTCACAAGCAATTCTCTTCTGTGTAGGATCATACACCTTTGTACCGTGGCTTCTCAGCTTTAAAAGAGGAAGAGCCTTGGAGGAGAAAGAGAATAAAATAGTGGTGAAGGAACCCGGTTACTTCTTTATCTATGGTCAGGTAGGCTCCAACGTAGCTCCGCTTCCGCGCCGAGGCCTCCCCTGCTGCACACGCTCCTGACAGTGCTCTCTGGTTTCTTTCCCAGGTTCTGTACACGGATAACACTTTCGCCATGGGACACCTAATACAGAGGAAAAAAGTCCACGTCTTTGGGGACGAGCTGAGTCTGGTGACTCTGTTCCGCTGCATTCAGAACATGCCTGAAACACTGCCCAACAATTCCTGCTACTCAGCTGGTAAATCACCCTTCTCAGATCTGCTTGCCGGGGAACACAGGCTGTGCTGAGAGGTCAGAGCTGCAGAGGCAGCGGCAGGGAGGACGGGGGGCTGGGCCGAAGGACGGCTGGAGACCCGCGCTTGGGGATCCGGGGCCGTTTCGGTCATGTTGAACGACAGCTGGTGTCTGTGCTGAGACCGCCGAAATCATCGTTAACCACTCGGACACTCACGTGGAAGGGGAGTAGCTTCCTCGGGTTCCTCCCTGGGACCCGTTCTCTGAGGTGTTTCCCCTCAGTCTTTTACAGTCACCATTACTTTCCAGGCCCCCTTGCATGCCCCCCCCCCATTGAACCTTACCATTTAGGGAGGTGGAGTCTGACAGGAGGCAGGTGACACGATCGTCCCAAGCTGCACAGCCACGAGGGTTAAGCCAGCCAGTCTGGCTCCGAGGTGTCAGCCACCCACACTGCACACTGCAGAGGAAGTGACCCCGGCGTGCCCGGGAGCAGGGGAGTGCCGCAGGGCTCAGGGGCGCCTGCGAGCCTGGGACAGGTGGCTGGGGGATGACAGTTGAGAGCTCTGCCTCTGAGCTCAGAAGCAGAGAAGTGGCGAAGAGATTTCAGACTGTCAATTCCCAACCCTTTTGGGGCTGTGACTGCTAGGATTTTCTTCATGAGGGTTGGGGTGAAGGGAGTAATTTCAAGTTAATCAAGGCTGGTTTTAGGAAATAGGGTAACTTGAACATACAGGTGGGTGTATTTTTCACCTTGATTGTGTGTTCTTGTCTCTGGTGATTTTGACAAATCTTTTTAGAAGTTTCAGGAACTGTCTTCAGGTCTTACTTGCCATGAATGGCAATGTGGAACGAAGGGTTGGGAAATACTTTTTAAGTATCCCAGAGTTTACAAACAAGCACCCAGTAAATCAGTTAGAAACCAAGGCAAATAGTTAGTACAAGCAGAGGTGATGTCATTCTGGGTTTGAAACCCTAAATAATTTCACCAGAGTATGAGGAAGTCTAGCACATTGGAATCCCCTAATTTTCATAAAGAAATTTTCTCTGTGGCCAGTGCTGATCAGCAGTTTGATATTGCAAAATATTTATAAATGGCGAGGCCACACCCATCTATTCTTCATTAGTGTGCGTTAGCACATAGTGATTTAGGACTAACTTAAAAATTTTTTTCTAATCCTCTGCTCCTCTCCATTTCCTTCCTATGAGAGTGCTCAGCCAAGTTCTCAGGTGTCTCACTTTGTGAGAATAATTACCTTGACTTCACAGCTATTACTCAATACTTGTAACTCAGTGGGGTGCATGTAAGCATCCTCCAAGAAGTTTCAGGCTTCCAGTTTTTAATCTATTTTAGGGAAAATTTGTTTAAAGCTGCTAAAAACTATCTGCTGGTATGTAAGTGCAAAAAGTACTTCCATAGTAGCCTTAAAAAATAGTCGATTTAAGAAGACCACCAAGTACTAAGGAACCAGTTTTATATCAAAGTTAAATATTACTCTTTTGTCCATTAATAAATTGTGAATATGCCTATTGTGAAAAGAAGTTAGAGCTGATACTGTAGTCTGGCATAGCTGAAATAAGCAGTGGCTCGGGGTTGGAATTTTACATTGAAGTTAGTGCTGCTCAAAGCCACTTCGTCTCAAGAGCTAATATTTCTCAATGCTCTGTGACCTCTTAAGAAATTAATATCTCTTAGAGCTCCTTTTCCAAAATATTAGATCCCTTTCAATCTCTCTGATAATGGCAAATCTATTCAATAAACAAATCCTGAGCTTTTTACAAAAATGTTGTTTTTCAAGCTATGTAAGGCTGTCAATCCTCAAATGCTTTGCCATCTCTACAAAAAGTATATATTACTCTAAACGATATCCACAAAGGTAGGGCTTGTCTATCCGGGCCCACTGCAAAAAACAAGACTTTAGGACAGCAACTTTGCCATTCCTGATCACCGGTCCATGCCTGCCTCGATGGCTGACTGGAACATGATAAATATTTAATCGATAAACCCTGCCTGTTGCAGGTGTGTTGGGCTTTAGGACATAGCAGACATTAACACCCTTGCATAAGTAAATGTTTTTACTGCTGGTGAAACAATGTGACTGCTTCCTAAATTGTTAGTCACTACTCACTTTGTTCGTTAACTTCTTCGTTTCTTCTCCACCCCTTGCTCTTCCTCTTTTTCTCCTTCATATTTTTCTTTTGGAGTGTGGCCAGCAATTACCCATACAGTAAAAGAAGTCTGTGAACTGTGCTTTGTTCCCTCCATTCACAGAATACCTCGCTGTGCATCAGGCGCACACTGATGTGGTTGTCATGTGTAAGGAGCTAACTGCTTTGTTGCTTTTGTTATAAAGGTAAACATGGTCATTTGAGAAAACCTAAAATATAGATGTAAAAAGTGATCTAAATGACCCTTAAACTCATAGTTGAGAGTTTAGAGAAAAGCAATATTAAATGTGCTTTGTTAGTAAAGCGTTTGGTTTTCTTTCTCTGATTTTTTCTTTTTAATTTTTATACTTTAATTTGCATATTTAAAGCAAAATCGAGACTGTTCAGTATACATACATGTGTGGTGTTTTGCATTGTTATTGAACATTATCGTAAGAAGTTCCCATTGTTAATAAAATTAAGCAAAGCCCACCTTGAACTATGTGATAATCTGTCAAGGAACATACTCTGATTTGATATACTCAGCTTGACATACCTTTGACATACTCAGCTTGATATTTGGGTCTTTTACACAGTATATACTTTATGAGTAGTGGGTGCTAACGCCATTGTATTTGTTGTGTCTCCTCCTGTTTATTTATTTAATTTTATTTTATTTCGTGTCATGTCATGTCATGTCATGTTCAAGGCTAACAGATCTGTGCCTGGCTTAGAAGTCTACTAGTGCATCCTTAAATGTGAATGTCTCTGTTAACCTTGTTTCCAAAGAAAGACCATTTGCTTTAAGATTATTACTGTCTTCCCTTTCCTGCTGAACAACCACTTAAAGCTCTTGTAAACCCTTCTTTGCCAGGCATTGCGAAGCTAGAAGAGGGAGATGAGCTCCAACTTGCGATACCAAGAGAAAACGCACAGATCTCTCGCGACGGAGACGGCACCTTTTTTGGTGCCCTGAAACTGCTGTGACCCAAGTGCTCCACGCTTGTGACTCTTTCCCTGCCTTTCTCTGCACCTCTAAAAGGAAAACCCTTAAGTGGAAATGCCAAGAGGGGAAAAAAGTAGTCACCATAGACTTCTCTTGAGCTATTTGTTTTGGTTTGCAGAATCTGGTCCCAAACAGGAAATTTAACAGACAACCACAGCCAAAGCATGTCACGTGAGTTACGAGAATCAGAGCCTGCAGTCAGAAAGTTAGAAGTAGGAAGACTTCACGAGGACTCTGTGTCAAGTGATGCGATTGTATTTCTTGTCTTGGGGAAAGTGCAGAGTTCAGAGGGCAGTAAGTGGTATTCCTCGATTTACTATGAAAAGTGTACCCACATCTGTAGGACATTAAGACATTTGTGAGAAATCTCAGGATTCATCTTCCCTTTTCATATAAATGTGCTCCTCTCCTTTTTAGCTAATCTTACGGAAAATTAAAAAAAAATCTTGCATTAGATACATGAAAATAATAATTACAAATTTATGTATTGGCTAGAAATTAATTTTAAAAGTCTAAATTTAAATATTATACAAGTGGACTGAAAATAAGGTACATGTACTATTTAAGTCTTTGGTTTATTTCAAGTTGGAACATTTTAACTCTAATATCTGTTATGAGACATTTTTCACAATAAGGAAAGAATTTTCTCATTTGTATATGCATATATATATATTTTTTTCCTATGGTTTCAGTTGCTTCAGGAATTTTCAGTGTAGGGCAATTCCAATTAATACATACGAATCAATAATTAAAAGATAACTAAAATTGCACTTACGTGAAATAAAATCTCCACTGAAGTTAATGTGTACATCTATGATAAAGTAATATCATTTCCTTTTTTTCAAGTTCTTCTGTTTCAGACTACTACTCTTGTAGCTTATGTATCCCAGGCAACAAAAGCAGTCAAGTTATTTGCTTTACAGAAGTTGAAGTTTTACTGAAGTCTTTCGCATCTAGAAGTGTGGAAAGTGCACAGGTTCTTTCTAAAGATTGTAATGTTTTGGAAGACATCACCTTCGCTTTCATTTCATAAACAATCATACTTGAGAATGTTGTAATATGTCTCTTTTACAACATCTGTTTCCCTTGCATTTTGCCTTGTTTTTAGGTCATTAAGTTTCAATTTCATTAAACAATTTACTTCATTAGCAGTAATAGTAGATGAAACAACAGAGCTAAGCTGACATTACTGTCCCTTTACATTAAAGTAATTTTAAAGATACTTCTGAAGGAAGAAAAGCTCTCAAACTTTGCACCTAAAATCAAACTCTATTCAAATGTCTAGTTCCGGGGCTGGGGATTTAGCTCAGCGGCAAAAGCGCCTGCCTGGCAAGCGCAAGGTCGTGAGTTCGGTTCCCGGTACCGGAGAAAAACCAAAACCAAAAAAAAAAAAAACAACAAAACAAATGTCTAGTTCCTATAATTGCATTTTGGATCAACTAAAATGTATCTAGCAATGTGTTTTGTTTTATAGCATAATTAAAAAACAAGAAGCAATAGGTAGAGAAGAGGTTTTGACATCGGAGGAGCGGTTAGTGATTTTCCTTGTATGCTGCTAACTTAGATCGACAAGTAGAAAGACGCAGTGCCTTCTGCCTCACTATCTGGCTGCCCTTGCCCATGAAACTCATCTTTTGGTTTCTCTCTGTATGATGTCACCCTAAAGACAAGGTGAGAAACTGTGAGATACTGTAAAGTAATATGTGTTCGTTTATGACAATAAAGTATTTGAAACCTGAGTCTTACCTGTACTTGGAAAGGAATCTGTTCATATCTTCACTGGCATATTATTATTATTTCTTCAAACATAAATTTAAAAACACTGGGTTGTAATAGGCTTAGTCAGTACACTGTTGTCATCTATAGCTCCTGCCACTATTCTTTATAAACAATTTAACACGTTTTATCGGCAGATGTAGTTTAGCCATGTGAGATACTCTTGTTATTTTGCTTTTGGTTTACACCAATGTTAAAAAGTGAGTATTATCTTCCCCCTATGTGAAATTATGAGGAAACTAGTCTGTGACTAAATAAAAGTTCACTTAAATACCATAAAACAGAATTAGGATTAGGTAACTGGTGACTCTGGGTGGGAATCTCCCTAGAGTTAGTTGTTGTCTGAGTTTGTTCCTCTCTACTTTTTCTCAAATTATTTTAGGAAAAAGAAGATGTCATTCTGGGTTTTCCTATACCAAAACATTAACTATGTGGATCCAGTCCAGATACTTTGTTACCTTAAATGCCAATCATAATTGTGATCGTAGGGAACTATTTGAGGCTACGTAAGTTCCATCTCCCTGTGTGCAGGAACTGAGTCACCAGAATGTCCATAGTGAAACAACTGGCAGCTCTGCGTGACAGGTGGAGAAATGGCTTTGAGTCGTGCAGAGCGAAGCTCTTCCCAGTGTGCTGTGTTGTGGGTATAGCAATTACTGATAGAGGCCTGCACGAACCCTTTGGTAATTTCAGTTAAGTTAAGTGCGTGTGATGTGCTTCTGTGAAGGGGACATATTCCTGTACACATTTTGGCAGATTATTTTAAAATTTTTTTACCACTACGTGTTTGTAGTACATGACTGCATTCACTGGGGGGAGCAAGCATGTGTACCTGTTCTGTGGCCCAGGACATGGACATTGCCGGCGTCTTAACATCTTTTTGTCCCGGCCGGTCTTCAAAGGCAATCTCCAGTCTGACTTCCGTCAGCCAGGGTGGCTTTCGTCTTTTCAGCGTTCCCACTACTGAAACAAAGTACCTGACGTAAGGAGGACAGTCCATGGACAGTCGGCTCTGTTGCTTTGGGCCTGGGGTGATGCAGAGTATCATGGGAACTTGTGGCTGGGGAGACTGGTCATCTCCTGGTGCCCAGAAAGCGGAGAGACTGGAAGATCTCCCTCAAGGACGCACCCATCCCCGGGCTCCCACTTGCAGCCTCTAGGCCCCATCTCCTAGACGCTGTGACACCTACCAAGGGTACCACAGGCTGGGGCCACGCTGCGGGGGGCCAGTGTGTGCAGCGATGGTTCTTCCTGTGTCCACCGCCCTTTTGCCCAGGAAGCTTCCTCATGCTACTGTGGGCAGCTGCCGTTCACTCCTGCTCCCGGCAAAGTGGAACTTCACTCCAGGGTGAACCACAGTGCATCTATCTCTTTCACCGTGGAAGGGCCTTGGGAGTATTTCCAGTTTGGGGTTCTGACGAATAACATTCCTGAGAACCTGTCCTTGCAGTATTTGGGGGAACTTACCAGTATGTACACGTTTCATGTGGTATGCACTGGAAGCAGAGTGGGTGCCATGTAGAAAACGTGTGTGCAGCTTTAGATGATACTGCCAAAATGATGAACGATTTGCAGGAAGTCTGACAGAACCAGCAGGATGGGGTCATTACTGTCCACCCACCCCCGACAGCAGCCCCTCCTCTCTCTGCTGCAGACCCCACTGAACTCCTTGTTCACCCACAGGCCCTCGGCCGGCGATGGCAATGCTTTGCAAAGTGGATTCTCCCTAGCTAACTGCAGGTACATCCATCTTCATAAATTAATTTCGTGACCTTTCATAGGTGTGGTCAGTGCTTGTACAATAACCGTGATTAAAAGGAGGCCGTGGCTCTCACAGCTGTTTCCTCTTTCGTGTTCCTCTTCTCCTGTGGTCACGGCACAGGGGGTGCGGGGCTGGTACAGTGACAGAGGATCATCGCTCCCGCCCCCAGAAGTGTGCGCGGCGTTGCCTGGAGCAGAGCGAGAGGTTACTTTCCACTTCGTTTCTCTCACTATAGCTATCAGAAGTGGACTGTCTGGTGTTATTTAAAAGTTAATGAAGCGGAACTGTATTCGGGATTATTTTAAAATGAAATAACAGAATAAAAACAGACAGCTTCAGTAGCAATAGAATAAGAGTGTAGATGTGTTGCTTTCTTTAAATGTCTTTCACAAACTCACACTACCATAATCCTTACAAATACTGGCTATATTTTGAATTGGTGATCTGTTCTCTGCATAATTTTGTACACATAATTTTGATCTGTTCTCTGCATAATTTTGTACACATGAAAATAAATTTGTTTTGTTTACTTAATTTTTATCTTTTTGCAGTTGTGCCTCAGTCACGCACTGTATTTAAAACTAACCACAAAGCGTGGAGCCTATGGACCGACTGGACGTGGAGCTGTGTCAGGAGCCCGAGAGGTGTGCTTTCCTGACATTTAGAGCTCTGTGACCAATTAGCCATTTCCGGGGAGTGAACAAACAAGATTAACAACACAAAGGCAATAATACACTGGGTACACAAAAACACAACCGGGTGAGTTTCCCTCTGTCCCATATTTTCATCTTTAGTATAAACACTGAAATATAATCTTTCACAAGTAAATGAATAAGGTCTCAAAATCTATTTTAAACTATGTAGGAGAAATTGGTTACGTCATTACCGTTAGGGTAATATTTGTAACAGTACAATATATTTTCTGTACTTTTTGTGAAGGCGTATGAATTCACACACGTACGTAAGACATTACGAACCAAAGGTTCTTTTCCTTAGGAACCGGTTATGAGATGTGAAATTCCCACCGCACGATGTACGGTAGTAGCCGCAGAGGGGGTCCCTGCGCATGTGCACAGCCTTCCCCCAGCGCGCCTAGGACCTGACCCTCATTTTCTGCCTGCACTAGGTGCAAAGGAGAACTCAGTGTGTTATGAATCCTCCTCTTCTGAAATTATGTGGTGGTAATGAAAAGACAAACCACGTGAGAGGTTACAGGTTTGAAGGAAGCAGGAAATTTTCACCGAGTTAATAGGTTCCGTGTTTTCCAACTTCCAACTTCTCATTTTGAAATAATTAAAGACCTTCAATATATGGGAAAATAAAAACAATACGCAGAATCCTCTTAGATTTTTCACTTATGAGTGTTTTCCTCAATCATTAACATCTTACACTACAAAGATCAAACTCAGGGCAATGATATTCATATAACTCTTAAATAAATTTCACATCTTGTGAAAATTCATCCACACTAGTCATGAAGCTCCTGGATTTAACAAATATTAAGTAGTTGGCTTTGCACCAATTATGATTTTTCGCAACAGTCTTTAATAACAGAAATCAGTAATTAAAAGGTAGACAAATATGCATTTAGAAATTAAAGCAGAAAAAATACTTCTATATAATTTAAAGTTTAAAGAAAAATATAGAAGTTAGAAATTATTTAAAACTAGATAATAAAGCACTTCTGTAAAAACATTAGGGTACAGCAAAATTAGTACTTACGTGGGATTTTATGAAGTAAAATACTTTTATTTGAAAAAAAGCCTCCATAACAAGAAACAGAAACAAAACAAGGCAAGACAGAGTAATCAAGAATGCCTAAGCCAAAGAAAATGAAAGACGGAAGTTAAAGAACAGAAATGCAGATAATAGAAAATGAAGGAAAGACAGATGACCACCATGTTCCCAAATCATTTATTAGACATATAACTGTGACAAAATAGTGGCCAAATTTTCAAACAAAGTTACAAACACCAATTTAGACAATATTAAATTTTAAAATGGAGACCAAACTGTAGGGGAAGCAGAGATAAAATGACCCAGGAAAATATTTTGAACAAAGTTTTTTCTCATAAACCCTTAAAATAATAGATGAAAGGCATATTCTTAGAAAATGAAAATTGCTAACCCTGATCAAGAAGAAATAAACTAGAAGGAATGTTTTAAACTATCCATACAGACATTGACCAGTAGTACAGGTTGAGTCTCTTTTCTCCAAAAATTCAAAATCCAAAATGCTCCAAAGTTCAAAACTTTGTGAGTTGCAAATGATACCACACATAGAAAATTCCATACTTGGCCTTGTGTAATGAGCTACATGTTATACTGAATGGACGTGACATTTCATCAATTCAAACAAATGTGTTGGCTGGGCGTTGAGGCCCATGGCTGTCATCCCAGCACTCAGGAGGCTGATGAAGGAGGATTGCTATGAGTTGGAGGCCAACCTGTACTACTTAGTGAGTTCAAGGCCAGTCTGGGCAACATAACAAACAGGGCTCTGTCTCAAAAAACCAAAAATAAAATAAAATAAAACAAATCTATTGACTGCCTATTGTGTACAAACCAGTATTCTTGGCAACACAGCCTGTGTTAGGTGGAGACAAATATTATGGAGTCCAATAAAGTAGCAAAGGCATACAGGGAGTTATTGGCACAAGGTGGGTCAATGGTATTTGTTAAACACTCATGTTTTGTTAAACCCAAATGCCTCATGAGCTCACAGGCAGGGGTTTGGGAAGGTGGCTGGATTATGGGAGCTTAGAGCCAACTTTCTGTTGGGAGGTGGAGTCTGGTTGGAAAAGTCCATCACAGGGTACCACTGGAAGAGCTCAGCCCCTTCCTTCATTCTCGGCTTCCTGTGCTCCACACCATGAGATGCTGTCTTCTGCCAGGCCCCTCTGCCCCAGTGCCCTGCCCTGGGGCAAGCTGAGCACAGGTGGAAACCCTTATAGATTGTGAGCCCCTCCTTCCTTAAATTGTGGGTGCCAGGTATTTTGTTCCAGAAAGGAGGGAAGTAACCAAGACACCTCACAAGTACTTACATTGTGTAGAGACTCTTCTAGACGTTAAGTTCCTTCAGTTCTTCAGTAACCACATCTGATTAGGTCACTAACAAATCTGCATTTCATAGGTGAGAAGACGGAGAGGTACAGGTGCCCCTGTGATGTAAACTGGGGTCCTCCGGCCCCAGTCCTGCTTCCTACAGCCTCACCCTTGGGAAGCTTCACTGCAGAAGGGCAGAGGACTCCAGAAAAAGCTCTAGGAAGAGTCCTTGAGCACATAGGGAAACAAAGGCCTGGGGTATGTTTCAGGCACATGGGCCTGGGCTGCCTGGAGACCGGGCTCCCAGGAGAAATCAGAAGGTGAGTGAGCAGGTGTGCACCGGGGTCCTGGTGTTTCTCAGGGTGCCATGCACCCAAGCCCACTCAGAAGGCTCTGCTGAGTTGGGTCCTGGTCTCTTGTCACCTTGACATTTTTAACTGCCTTTGGGCAGGGTCTCTGTTCTCCCCACTGGGTCCTGCCCTGATGCTGTGGTCCTCTTTGAAGGCATCAGTGGGGAAGAAAGGGGGTGACTGAAGGGCTTCCTGTCTCCAGCCAAAGTTCTCAAATTCAAATCTGAGTTCTCCTTAACTAATGTTATAATTGGGACTATGGGGAGATTAGTGCCTTTAAATTCTGGCATTGTCATTGGGAAAACTGAATACGCAAACGCACTTGAAACAGTTCCTCGCATATTACACTGGCTGAAGGGCTTTGCTTAGAAGACACGCATGGGAGGAGGGGCTGGAGCTGCAGTTCCAAGAACGGGAAGGGAAGTGCACTGTCTGGTTTTATTTTAGCAAGAAATCTAGATGTTACAATGGAGAGAAATTGTAAGAATATTTGGTTTTGTTAAGATGTTTTGAGTGCATCGGAGAAAGAGAGAGGGAATGGGCAGGGAGAAAGGATGAGGAGGAAGGAAAGAGGTAAAGGAGGGAGAATCAATGAAAGAAAGATAGGAGGGAGGAAGAAGGGAAGGAGGCAGCAACGCCTGGAGTCTGGCGGTGACTCTGGCCCTTCCCAAGTCGTAGCTGCCTCTTGCATCTCTCTGCCCAGCAGTGCAAGTGAAACAGCACGAGCATCCCACCCCGTCCACCCAGAGGCCAAACACTTCCCCGATGGAGCCAGGTGGGAGCAGAAAGGTGCTTGGACTTCATCTCCTAGAAGTGAAAGAAACCCAGGAGAGCAGAATGAGGGCAAGGAGGATGAGACAGGATGATCCAGGAAAGGCTCTTGGCAGGCCAGGGAGTGTCTGGAGGGGCCCCCTAGAAGGTAGCAGGCAGAGGAAGGACTGTGCTGCCCACAGTCTTGGGACGTATCTTACCAGGGCCTCCCTTCAGGTGTGGGGAGACCCAAGGATTCCCCAGGAGGGGCTGCATGGGGCTTGGACCCTCCTAGGTCAGGGTCTGCAGTCAGTGTGAAGAGCACTGTGGCCGGGGTGGGGTCCCGCAGGGAAGGCAGCCTCATTGGGTTTGCATTTCCAATAAGACTATTGCATAACACATGCAGCAGACTCTGGGGACTGAAGACAAGTTGTACTTATTTCTCAAGTATAAACCTCAAAGTCAACAGAGCTTTTGGACCAGAGTCCAAATGTCACAGTGAACGTGAACAAGGCAGTCCAGAGTGACATCCCGCCTCTCGGGGAATCCCCTGGGCTGGCCAGGGGTGGGTTTGGCCCAGATCTGAGCGAAGTCTGCGGGGTGCAAACCTACACCTCCCAGGGGGAGAAGGGAGCACCTAGCTCGTGCCTCCAGGACCCCGCTGCCCGGTCCCAGGTGTCCTGAGGCCTCCCACTCCGGTGTGCAGTGCGGGCGAGGGTTACTGGTGCGCATCTACAGGACACGGTGAATATGTTCCTTGCGCAGAGTTGGTGAGTGTATGGGACACATCTTCATTCTTTTCTCATGTCTTTTCCCTCCCCTCACCCCCTTACCTCTGTCTTGTGGTCTCCTTCCCATTTGCAAAAGATCATTTCCCTGTTCACCATTATCACTCATTTGTGTTGCTCTTTCTTTAATATTTTGGGTTTCCCATGTAAGAGAAACCATGTGATATTTAAGCTTGTGTGTCTGATTGACTTCACTTACCATTATGGTCTCAGGGCGCACTTATTTTTCGTACAAATGTCTCCAATGTACCCTCCTTTGTAGCAGAGTAGTACTCCACTGTATGCAAATACCACATTGTCTGCTGTTGATGGACATATAAGCTGTTTCCAAGCTTCAGCTCTTATGAGCTGTGCTGTTATACACATGGGTGTGCATGGATCACTGTGACATGATATCTTTAACTCTTTCAGGAAGATAGTAGAAGGGGAATCACTGGGTCTAGTGGAGTGTGCATGCACGTGTGTGTGTGTGTGTGTACACAGTATGAGTCAGAGGACTATTACTCACATATAAGACAGGATGTGTTTTATTGAGAAGGCTCAAAGTTTTGCAACGTGCCCCATTTATGAGGCAACACGTGAGCGGATCCAGTGGTCACTGCTGAGAAGGCGTAGAGTCTGGGGCACAAGACACAATGCCCAAAAAATGGAGGTCAAAGCTCAGACAGGCAGTGGCAGGTGCACAAGATCTGGGGAAGGAGGTTGGAGATTGAACCCAAGGCCTCACACACCCTGAGCTTAGTTCTACTGCTGAGCTGCATCCCCAGCCCAAGATGCCAGTAAGTTTGATTCAGATGCTCAATTTGTTTGGAATTATGTAGCTAGTAAACATTTTGGGTTTGTGCCTAAATGTCAGGATCACCCCATTCTATTACATTTTTTCTTCACTTTCTAGCACTGTGTTATGAAGACGTGGTGACAGCTTTCGTTTATGTTATCAGCTGTTCCTGGAACTGCAATCAGGGCTTTGGGTTTAGAGCCAGTCGATGCATTCCATCTACCGTGGACTGTTCACGAAGAGCGTTACCAGACGCTGGGATGCATCTGAGAGAGAATTACCCAATAGTGAAAAATACAGAAACTGTCAAAAAAGTGGAATGTAAAGACCTAAAATCTTCTGTACAAAAGAAAAGAAGGACATCCTCCCCCACAGATACAGGAGTCAAAAGCAAAGAAGAGAGGAAGGAAGGAGGAATAGAAGAAAGGAGAGAAAAGTGGAAGGAGGCGAGGAAGGACAGTAGGGTCCGGATGATGTTCAATATTTAAAGAGCTAAACCTGCTTGAGGGTAACTTAAATCAATGGACAGAATCTACAGATTCAAAAAAAATATTTCTTAGGATATACATATCATAAAATTGACCTATTGTGAGTAAAATTCAAGATTTTAATGCGTTTGTGGTTTGTGGTGTTGTCTGAGGAGTTATAAAATTCACTATACAATATTAGGAATTTTATATTCCTCTCCAAGAAAGGCAGGGACTTGGAAGAAGATGAAAGGTGAAAAGAAGACTTTTTAAGGGAAAGCCTGGAAGCAGCTTTTGAGAGCATCTTTTATTTCTGAATAGATCTGGGTGCACAGTGACGGGACCGAGCGCCCCCCACTCATCCTGCGGCTCGCACGTGGCTGCCGTGTCTGTCACAGAGCGGCCGGCACCGCGACACTGGAGACCTGAGCTCCGCGCTGCGTTCGGACTGTTGGCTTTTGTTGTGTCGTCTCCAGAGTGCAGC
Organism: Chinchilla lanigera; assembly: GCF_000276665.1. NCBI lineage: Eukaryota > Metazoa > Chordata > Mammalia > Rodentia > Chinchillidae > Chinchilla > Chinchilla lanigera. The sequence continues at coordinate 3,526,648 of NW_004955404.1, read as the reverse complement.
CCGGCGTGCTTCCCGCACTCGGAGCTCGGTTCCCTCGCCGTCTCCGGACCACGCAGTCCCCGTCTGTCCTTGTTCTCCGTGACCTTGACCGTCCTCAGGAGGACTGGCCGGCCGCTGGCTACCGCGCCCCTCCATTTGGGGCTGTCACACATTTTTCTCAGGGTTACAGCCTCGCTCTGTCTTCGGAGGCAGAACACAATACAGGTGAAGGGCCCTTTCTGTCTCTTCCTCTTCACCTGGTCAGGTAGGGTTTGCCCAATTCCCAAGAGGTGATTTTTAATTCAGATTTATTTTCTCTAGTCATGAAACTATTTTAATCACGCATGCTAGGTTCATTTGGAAATAAACCCACAAAATATCCAGGTTGCATTTCTCTCCTTGGTTTTGTACACACAAGGTGCCACTAGAGGGCGGCAGGTGAACAAGTAACGGGGAGACGTGGGTTAGTCTCAGAACGAAGAACGCACAAGTTATAAAACCATGACCTGAAAGAACGGTAAAAGACTACACAGACATTTTTAGTGTTTCCTCAACTCAGGTTCCTGACCTGATGAAAGTCCGAGACATGCCCCAGGTTCTGCTATTTGATGGAAACCTTAGTTCCGGATCTGTTGTATCAAGTGTGTGCCTGAGGACAGTGCCGCAGGCACCCACAAGACGTGAGGTCCAAGGCGAGGGACAGCGTAGGGAGCAGAAGACAGCCCCCACCCAAAGCCACCCGTTCTCTGTAGGAATCTCTTCTTGTCACTGATTTTAAGTAGCTACTTGCTGGCATTTACCAGTGAAGGGCGGGCAGGACTTCTTGGTCAGAAGTGTGCTGTTTTCTGATTCTTCAGCATCTTGTCTTTCCAATCCCTTTTTTATGTTCAGCCAAAACATGCACAGCCTGGACTGATGTAAAATGAAATACACACACTCTTCTAGTTATCATTAAAATACTAGTAATGTAGCTTGACAAATATATGCAGTGCGTATTTGTCTAAATGCTTTATTTACCTGTAAATCACTATACTAAAGCAATCACATCTACAGTCTAATTTTTAAAAAGTTTATCGACTTGATTGTTTTAAGAGGATTTTTGGTTTTAAAGAAAAACTGAACAGAAAGCAGAGTTCCAGGTACTCCCTCTTTGTGATGCATTTGCCTCTGCCGGAGTGTTATGCACATGGAACTGCACAGCAGGTGAACCTCTCAGAACGGCTCCTAGCAATTTGCATTTAATGTTCCTCTCTGTTTTCAGAGGTTAATGTTTCATTTCTGTTTATTGCTGAATAATATTCCACTGTGTGGGTGATCCAGAGTGTTCGCCCTCACCTTTAGCATGACCTCCTACTGTTCAGCAGTTATGAAGAAAACTGTACGCATTGATAGGGAGGGTTTTGTGTCGATGTGAGCTTTTAAAGTCAGTTGGAGGAATAGCTCTTAGCACAACTGCTGGTTATACTGTCAGGCCGTGCTCAGCTTTGTAACAACTGCACGCTTGCTGCCTTGTAAGGTGGCTGGCCCGCCCATGGTGAATGACACCTACGACCTCTGCATCCTCATCAGCACAGCGCTGCTTCTTGAGGGATCATGCAAAAATCTGTGGCCACCTTCAGACTGAAGGAGACATTAGGCTTTTCCTTTGTGGAAAGGAAAATGCGCCCTTGGGGGACAAGATCCTAGGGCTAACCAGCAGTATTAGCTTCCTGTCGCTGGGGGAAAGCTCCTGACGTCCACCACTTGAAAGAGAGGCTTCTTCAGGCTCATGATTTCGGTGAGCTTGGTCCATGGCTGGCTGGCTCCGATCCAGAGACAGCACGGTGCAAGGTCACGGCAGAGGAAATATGCTTCCATCGCTGCGGCCAGAGCAGATGGGGACAGGAATACACCCTTCCTGGTCAGGGTCCCAGTGACCCATTCTTCCTTCTAGGCTGCACCTCCTAAAAATATGCCTCTATAAACTCATCAGTGGGTTTATCATGTAGTGCCTTCATGATCCAATCATCTTCTGGATATATGAGACCTATGGGAGACATTTTAGCTGAAAGTATAATGCTACCCTCATTTAGATCTCATTAGTCACTTGCCCTGAAATACTCCAAGGGGAAGAGCGATGATGTTTCCTTAATTGAAAGACATCCACAGAAAGGCTGGGTAGGCAGCCTCAGGCATGCAACATCACCAGTGCATCTCAGAATGCTCTTGATCAGGTGATTGACTTCTTACAACATCAAATCCAATGACTCCTTTCAGGTCGCCCCCAGTTTAAATTCTGAAGCTTTAAACACTGTTACATAGGCATAGTTACATCTGTGCCTATCGGGCATGAGCATGTGTGAATACGTCTGCTCACCTGTGATCTGGAGAGAAGATGTACTCATCTTCCACCGGCCGCCACCCCTCCACCTGCTCAAAGCCAGCCAGAGCTCCCTGCCTTTCAGGAATCATCTGGCACCCCCTATAGCTCATTCCATGGTCCGGAATGGGACATCAGCCCCGTCTAGTTCCTCTTGTCTACACTTCGTCATGAGGCACTGTGACCTTCCCTCTAGCACTTTGGAGGCAGAGCTCAGTCCTGTTGGTCATATTCTACTGAAAACCCACTCCTCATACAGGGCTTGTGGCTTGGGCAGTCGTTTTCAAGAGATTGGCGTGTCATGAGGACTGGGGGTATTGCAGATCGTGGGTCTGTGGACAGTGGCTCCCACCGCCATGGCTATTCCCTTGCCGCTCTGTCCTTTCCAGTTGCCTCCCTGGTCTGCAGGCATCGGGGACAGGACACTGCTCTGTATTTTCTCCACAGAGCTGGCCCAGCCTCTCTGCATCTCAGTATCAAACACTTACCAGCATTTTCTCCACCAACATATTTTTGCCTTCCTCCAGTAATTCTGACAGCAAAGTATGCACGCGCACACACACATATATATTCTCCAGTGAGCCCATATTCACGAGACTTTTATAGCAGTAAGGCTGTCATTTCCACAGTGAATATGACGAAGTACATTTGTAGTTGTGTTTTGTCTTGAGCAGGCACCTGTACATCCTGATAACCATTAATCACTGTCCTCACAGGAAAACACCGGGTACAGTGTAAATGAAGACCCAAACTTTCCTTGAATTACCAGTCTTGTCCAGACGTCTGTCTGAGCTCTCAAGGCAGGGGTCACCTTGGGACAGTCATTGCTTATTATGTCTCCCCCTGAGTTTTTTCTTCCATAAATCTCCTTGAAATTCCTGTCCTTATTGCTTGCATAACTACATGGAGGTCCAAGCAATGTCTGTGGATTTTTACACTGTCAAAGCCTACACCAGTGTAAATCTTTGTTACACGTGTTCTCAGAAATAAATTAAATACAGGACATACATATCCCATGACCTGCTCAAATGCAACAAACAGCTTCCAACTCTAAAGGTACTTTGAAGCTTCCATTTCTATTTCTTATCTCATAAAAGAGACTTAAGGGACCTCGTAGAGAGAATGGTTTGCAATTTGTGTGGCTCTGGCTGTGAGTTACTTAACTCAGAAGGTATCTGCTCTCACCATCTCCCCCCTCTCTGGGATCTAAAGGAAGTTGGAAATGGAATGGGGGCGACCAGAGCGTGGGGAGGAAGGGGCTGGTGGGATGGAGGGTTGGTGAGTGTGTTCCAATGGTGAGTGTGTCCCAATGGTGAGTGTGTCCCAATGGTGAGTGTGTCCCAAGCCACTGTTAGGGGCACAGTGTTCTGGTGCACTACTGCACGGTAGGGTGACCATATGTCATCATAGCGTACTGCACATTGCAAAACACCTGGAGGAAAGATGCTTTTGCTGAAAAGAAATGGTAAGTGTTTGAGCAGGTTGGTACGCACATCCTGACTGGAACCTGCACAGTGCACACATGTACTGGAACATTCCTTGGTCCACTGTAGATGTGTTCAACTTTTATATATCGATTAAAAAGCATAAGGGCAAGTGACTAGGAAAGGGTGGAGGGCTCTGGGTAAGGAGATACTGGTCTAATGAATATTTCAATGGAATTGAATATAGATCATCAAAATAAATCTATATTTTTACAACCAACAGATATTTGAGAAAGATGCCAAAAGCATACTCTGGAGAAAGGACAGTCTCTTTAATAGTCATTTCTGGGAAAACTGGATATTGACACAAAGAAACTGCAGTTTGACCTCCGTCTCTCACATTGTACAAATCTCAATTCAAGTTGAATCAAAACCTAAATGTGAGCCTGGAAGCTATGAAAATATGAGAAGAAAACAGGGGAAGTACTTCAAGATATTGGTACAAACAACGAGATTTTTTTTTTTTTTTTGGAAAAGACCCCAAAAGCACAGGGAATAAATGCAAAAATAAACAAATGGGATTGTGTCAAACTAGAAAGCTTCGGCACATCCAAGGAAATAGCAGCGTAAAGAGATAACCTATAGAATGGAAGGACATATAGCTGTTTGTCCTACAAGGAATTCATTTCCAGAATATACAAGGAACTCAGACAATTCACTGACTACAGCAGAAACAACAACCAGACTTAAAAATATACAAGTGATCTAAAGTGACATTTCTCAAAAGAAGACACACAGATGGTCAGGGGGTATATGGAAAAAACATGCAACATCACTACATGAAAGTCAGAACCCAGAGGTGGTACCACGTATTTCCAAGCAGAACGGCTATCAATTATCGAAAAACAAAATAAATAACAAGTTTTGGTGAGGGCAAAGAGAAAAACTCTTTATAAATTATTGCTAGGAATGTACACTAGCATATTATGTGAGCAGTATAGAGATTCCTCAAAATTCTACGAATAGGACCCTCATGATCAGAAATTCCACTCGAGTATATATCCAAAAGAAATAAAATTATCAAATAGATACCAACATTTCCACGTTTACTGCAGCACTCTTGACAATAGACAACATATGGAATCAACTGAAGTGCTCATTGACAGGTAAATAGATGAAGAAGATGTGGGGGTCCACACAACAAGTGCTATTTGGCCTTCCATTTATAAAGGAGAATAAAACTCTGTGATTTGCAGGAAGATAGAACTGGAGGACATTGTGTTCAGTGAAATGAGTTACGTGAACTGCAAAGAAAAACAAGTGCCACAAGTCCTTATTCATATGTGGGGTGTCAGAGACTTTGATCTCGCCCAGTGTGGTGGTGCATGCCTGAACTCCCAGTAGTCCGGCACGCTGAGGCAGGAGGATCGCAAGTTCAAGCCCAGCCTGGACAGCTTAGCTACTTAGTGAGACCCTGTCTCAAAAGGGAGCGGGGCTGGGGATTTAGCTCAGTGTGAGTACCCTGGGTTCGATCCTCAGTACCTCAGGAAAGAGAAACAAACAAAACCTTGGTCTCGAAAGGTGTAGAATAGGGTGATGGAGGATGGGAGGAGACATGAGGGGCGCTAGAGGACGGTCAGATGGCAGGGCCTGAGCACCACAAGCCGTGTATGGCCGCCCTCGCGATCACGCGGGCGGGAGTTTCTTCTTGCAGCAGCTGAGCCGTGGGACGAGGGGCAGCCGGGGTGACAGTAGCTGGGGCATCGCAGCCGGGACGCAGGACTATCTCAGAGCCCAGAGGAAGGGCTGGAAGTAGAGAAGAGGGAGCAAGAGTGCAGGTGCAGTCTGGGTGCAGAGGGAGCCGGAGGTGGCGCTGGGGAGGAGAAGAGGCCAGAAGCTGAGCATGAGTGAACTGGGAAGGAGTCTGCGGGCTGTGCAGAGCGCTGCATCCGGGGCCCAGGGCTGTGGTACGTTCGGGCCCTTTCCTCGCGGGCACCTGTGCCCGCCTCACCGGGCTCTCAGGAGAACAGGCTGCATGCTCGTGCTGCTTTCCTGTTGCTGCAGCGGGTCCCTTCTCTCACGTCGACCTTCTTCCAGGGCCACACAGACCCCACACACACGCACGGGACACATGACCCCAACTTGCCCTTCACTGGGAAGAGATGTGGCCTCAGGAGCCCTGGGTAGCCCCGTGCCAACCTGCAGTGTGCTGGGCTCCGTGGAGAAGCGGGGCGCCCCTTTCGGACTGTGTCATGCCCCAGCCCAGCTCTGCGGCCTGGACACACTGGGAGCCAACACCCACTGCTCTGCCCTCCGCACCCCGCGATCAGGACTCTGTTCGCTTCTCCGTGCCGAGGGTGAGTGGGAGGAGCTCCCTTGGCCTTTGCTTCAACCCTTTTTTCCCATCAAGTCAATGTGACTCAGTCCTAGGGATTCTACGGGACTGGTCTTCCCCGTTGTAACTGTCAGCATAATGAAAGCAACCGTGAATGTGATTGCTTTTAATACATGATTTAAATGAACCATTTTGGGCGCTATAAAAATAACCTGTAGCCAGGAGAAAGAATTTTGAATGTTCCCAGCACCAGAAATGATAACTGTTGAGCTGTTGGAAATTTTGTTTTACCCTTATTTATCATGACACACTGTACATGTGTCAGCATTTTATGTCATACCCCCCAAACTGACAAAATTTACATGTCATTTAAAAAAAATTGAGCCATAGACCTTGCAAGATGGCGGGCTGGCCCTGTCCCACCGTTTGCCACCCACACACGCTCCCTGTCCCACTGGAGCACACCCACAGAGACAGTCACCTCACAGAGCTTCTTTCTCTGCCCCGTGAAAGGTGACAAAAGGTTTTCTTTGAATACTCACAAGTCTCACTGCAGTGCTTGGATGGGAACCTCCACTCAAGCTTACGTTATCATGACCTTCCCATTGTTTCCTGACCAAAACTGGTTTAATTCATGATAGAGAATGCATCTACACCACTCTTTCTTTTCATCTTTAATTAGCTTTTGAGTTTAAGAATGAATTGCGTTCCACAGGCCTGGAGCCCTCCAGGCAGCCCTGTTCAGTTTCACTGGTTTCTGTTTGAAGTAGATCAGCCAGGCATCACTAGCAGCAAAAGGGTTCATTTGCGTTGTGAACCTTATCAACAATGTACAACAGAAATAGTGGAATTTTAATGATTATGATCCTTATATCTAGAAATATAACTATAATGAATGTGCTATTCACACACATCTCAGATTTGCAAATCATTAATTTTCTTTTGAAATAATGCACCAGACCAAAGCAGTGTGATAATTCATGGCCAGTTAGATATTTCACGCACATTTAAGTTTTTAGGTAGGAATAAATCCTGTCCCACACACTTCTCCTTGACTTTAGGAGCTGTGAACTGATCACCGTGGAAAAGGGTGACCTGCTTCTAATTGTCAGCCAGGGTGAACCCTCTTCTAAGATTGCATTAAGTTATTGCAACTGGATATCAATATTTCTGCTTGTATAGAAAGTCATTTGCTTGACCATGGAGATTTTAGAGATCTCTGCATGTGATGGTGAATTGTGGTGCCAACTTGAATAAGAAATGCCTAGCAGATCGGGTTAGCAGAGTTCTGGGTGTGTCCTGATGATGAACTTACTGAGGAGGCGGGGATATGGGTAGTGCTAACCAATAGGCTTGTAGCCTGAATGGAATTAAAAGGGCAAGAAGAAGGAAGTCTTGCTTTTTGCTTCTTTGGAGGAGCTCCAGTCTTTACTATCACAGACTGTTGAACCTTTCAATGCAGACCCTTTGGCTTACTCATGTGGATTTACAGGGGGCTCTGCAGTGAGCTCTAGTCCTTTGACATTCGAGTGCATGCTCCACTCTCTCATGTACAGGTGGCCCTTTTGCAGGTAGCCACTGTAAGCCTACCTTGTACATCCGAAACCTGTGTATGTTATATTAAATCTGTTCCTCTAGTGAACCCTAACTCTTGTACGTATTTGGATCCCCTCTGCCTTCTTCTGAAAGACCACATCACTTTACACATTTTCTGTATCTTTTTCATGCCATTGACATGCTCTGAAGTGAAATGATAGCACTGTGGAAGCTGGACTGACTGGGAAACTGGCTTGAGTCCCAGCTGTGTTCATTTTAGATACTCATCTTGAGCACTGAATTCTCTGGTCTCGATTTCCTGGGCTGTGAAGCAGGAATATCAATCTACAGCAGAGTCAGTGTGAGAGACAGAGCTAAGTCTACAGAGGCCATCTTTCAATTCCTGCCCTGTGGTGGTATGGCAGATATCGGTACCACCGTGTCAACCTTTGTCACCAGACTGGTGTGGATGAGGGCAGAAGCTATTTCCGTCTTGGCCCCCTTTTTATCCCATTGCTGATCACAGTGTTTTGCTATCACTTGATGTTTCCTGCTTCAGAAAGGCAATTATGAAGGAACACATTGCCTTTACATATCTAACGGGAACTCTGGGTAGCTGTATCAATGTCTTTCTATACATGATGCCAATTTGTAGCTTGATGGAGCCTCTTTTATGAGCATTAGAGAAACACCTATTTTACATCTCAAGTAAAGAGAGGGAATTGACATGTCCTCCAAGTGTTTCTAAAGTGCCCATCTCCGTCCCGTGTTCCCCCCTCCTCCTCCTGTAAACACAGAGCTTTGATAGCATATGCTCTTGGTATGTGAACAACTGACAGCGACTGCATATAAATCACAATTCAGATCACCGCAATCAGATGTAAAGGTAGTGTGTTTTTCATTCCTCATGAGTAAACAATCCTTGTGAGAGGTTGTGATTTCTACTGAAAAGTGGATTCTTTGTTTTCTAGTCTCCTTCCCACATAAACGTGATAATGACACGTTTCATTATCACTGCCTCTGTTCTTGGCTTAAGCCGTGGTGGACCAGGGCTGCATGATAGAGTAATGCAGCCATCTACTCATTGTGTTGAAGCAAAACAGCTCGGGTACACACACTTGGCATCTCCCTGACCACGGTGTAAGCATTAGGATGAGTAGAATGAGACCCATGGTGGAGAATTTCTGCTTGCAGAAAACGCCATTAAGTCCTAGATGAAACAAACTATATCTCTATCAGACAAAGCTCCAAGAGAAGATGACTACAAACCTGCGACCTACGCAAAGGACCTACCCAGGGGCCGCATATAGCCCAATCCCAGGGTGCAGCACCCTCCTTGCACAGGGAAAGCAGCAGAGAAATTCTGTAAATATTATCTCAGGAGTGACGTGGCATGTGTAGAAACACCAAGTCTTCTTGTTCTAGAAAACCATAAAAGAGCTGAAAAACAGGACCATGAAGGAGAGTAAGAAATCCTTAAAGGAAATGACCTAAGAATAAGAAATGGGTTTCTAACTCTACGTGTCCACAGGTGGTTTTGTTTTGTTTCATTTTCCTTTATGTCTTGCTATGTTGTCTAGGCTGTCTTTGCACTCATGATCCTCTTGCCTCAGCCTCTGAAGTACTGGGATTATAGACATGCACACCCAAACCAACTCCTGCCCACATCTTTGATGGAGCCCTGAGACATACTGTGAAGAGCAGACTCAGAGTCTGAAGTTAAAACAAAATACCTGAGCCAAGACCAGAATTGCTGCCCTAGAAACCAAGTTTAGAGTTGAAACTCAGCCAACACTCTCTCAGACAATTACTAAAGTTCACCACCATATACACCCAAACTGGAAATGCTATTGCATGGAAATATTTTCACAAAAAGAATGGGGACAAATTAGAGCCAGACCAATCTAGTTTAAGTATAATTGATAAGTTTGTCTGCTTTGAGGGTTTTAGAGTAATTTAACCCCTTTATAATAATAATTATTATCGGGGCTGGAGATTTAGCTCAGCGGCAAAGCGCCTGCCTGGCAAGCGCAAGGTCGTGAGTTCGGTTCCCGGTACTGGAGAAAAACAAACAAACAAAAAATAATAATAATTATTATTATCAAATAAACAGCTTCCAAGGAAAATTTCCCTCAGTTGTCCTTTTAGATTTTCACTGCAGGTTGTTGGTGGATTTAAAATTTATGAAATCATCTGTCACACATTTGGTGCACATCAGTAGTTTCTTACACTTAGATAGATGCCATGCCTGTGCCCCAGCAAGCTGAGCCCGTGACAAAGAGAAAGCGCACTGCAGCCTACCATGCAGGGGGAGAGCCAGTCAGCTGTCCTTGCGGGGGCTTTGATAGGTAGTTGGCATGGAAAGTTTGAGTGAAAATTCAAAATGTTCTGAAGATAGGCGACATCAGGTATTTTGAAGTTTTTGGCCAGAGCATCAGTGGGAAGGTTAGACCATTAGCACCCTTTTCAGAGTTAACCTACTCACTTCCCAGGCTGTGTACACTTGCTGGGTGGACATGCATAGCTACTTTAGCAGCTATTACCTTGAACATCATTTCTCTGATGCACTATTGCTTATAACATCGTTAATCCTAAGCAATAATCTCCCGAGGAAGACACAGCCTGGCTTGCCTTAATCGGACAAAGTGGGGAGTCTCAGGGCCTCCAGCTGTCCATACTTGATTTCTTTCAATGCTGAGTCCCACCCCCTTGGCTGTGCTTTAAAGGTGAATTGTGCATACATGAGCTTCACTTTGTCTGCACTGACGTCTACGGAGGAAACTACCAACCACATAATCGTGTTGTCCTGTAGATTTGTACAGGAACAGGGAATGCAGCGCACTTCTGCTTGTCAGGGCCGGGAGGTTGGTTTCAGAGCTAGAGGCAGAGGAGCAGCGGTGGCAGTGGAACGTGGGGGTGAGGACTATGGGAGCGACTGCGGCCCCCAGGGGACAGGAGGCGATGGCATCCTATAGTAAGGACAGCAAAGCAGAAATCGTAACGCAGTTAAAGAGTAGGAATGAGAAGCTTCACCCTCCTTGTGAAAAATAAAAAAGAAGACATAGTTCCACCACCTCTCCTCACTTTTTCTTTAACAATTTTCTTTGGAAAACTTCTTTCTTCATGGCTTTGAAATGTCTGTAAATCACTGTAGAGGTTTCATTTGCTTGCTTCGCCGCTTAGGGCCATCTCTCTCGCCAAGGTCCTGGAAGGAATCCCTGGGAACATAACCAAGGAGATGAGCCATACACCTCCCTAGGCTCTGGGGAGGAGACCCTACAGCCAGCCCTGTCCTGCTCCAAGCTTCCAGCTCTGAAGATGGAAGACGTTCACTTCCTCTTTCATATGAACCCAAGTAACTAAGGGGTTTCTCTCCTGCTATACAAAAGACAACATTTTTTTTACTTTTAGAATCTAGCAGCTATTAGGTTAGCAACTCTTAGTTACTGCAGGCTGATCAGGCCTGCAATCTCCCAAACGAGTGTATGGAAAGGCTTAAATAAATGACATAACTGAAATGATTGTAGGGCTCCAGGAGGGTCTAACTCTCTTAAAGAATGCGAGATTCTCTGGGTTAAGACTAAGACTTCTCGGGGCAGCCTGTATTTATTAGGTTTTCAAACAAAGGAGGAGGATATTCAAGAAAAAGTGGGAATCTAGCAGGACCTTGGGAGATATTTTCCCAAGTAGTAAATTATGTCAATCAGAAGAACTACCTTATCTTTAGGTTGACCTTTATTGTAGGAGTATGGAGCCTGCAGCTGCAGTCTCCTTTTAGTTAACTGGGGTTAGAGCCAGACATCTTCAGCTATGGCCTTATCTTGTCTTTTGAGGTGTCACAGCTTCATAGGCCAATACAGGCCTCAGCAGGGACCAGTGACTCACAGAGGTTCACTTACTATGAGTCCACTGTCCATCTCCAGACTAAGGGCCTCAGCCTTGGACTGAGCTCACAAATGAACATGGAGAGCCAGTTGGTTAATATTAAATCCTACTCAGAGCCACTTCATAGCGGTTTTCATCAAGTAGCAGATCACCTGTTCTGAGCATCCAGTCTGGCTTTATCCTTATTTCACAATGACAGTTTCTCTACTATTTCTCTGTGGAGGATTTCCAGGTTGGACAGAAATTTTGTCTTAGCTTCTGTTTCCCCAGGGAAGGCTAAAACTTGTGGGGAATATTTATGAATTCTTTCTTTTTACTGTAGCATAAAGAGGACAAGAGTTGCTCTTGGAACATTTTATGCTTATAGAAATATAATTTATTTTCTAATGTGTGAACAAGTCAATCTTCTCAACTGTGGTGAAAGATCAGATTGTAGCTGCCCCTATGTTAACTTGACTTCTCTGGTCAACCTCCTTATTCTCTCCAGCCCTGTCCTTGGGCCTCTGGGTCCACTGTGGGTAATTGGATCAATATTGTTTAGTCACATGTAAACTGGGCCCCAGAACAATTTAATCAAAATAATAATGCACAGGTCTCTTCTCTGAATAATGATTATGTTGGCACATTAGTGGAGTTTATAATTCTGTCTGGAATATTTTCATCATGATTTCAGATCTTTATTGAGATTTGCAATTGCTTTTCTATACTTTCCCTAATCGGTTAACTATTTTTGATGGATCATTTAGTAAAATAAAATTGTCTTCTTTCAAAATAACATCCACAAAACTACCCAGAGCTTTATACTTTGCAGTGTCTGGGCATACAGATCTTTCCACATTTTTGTTGTTACAAAGATGAGAAAATAATAAACAGATATAATTTTTAAAACAAATTAAGAAGGAATAAAATAGAAACATCTCACCCCAAAATCTTAATAGCACTTACATATTTTAAGAAATCATATTAAGAAGCACTGTACTTTAAAAAAATCATTTGAAGAATATTCATTTTCAATTAGGCTTTTATGTTGAACATTTTACTTTCAGTTCAATTGCAGTCAGCCAAATTACCTTGGCTAAATTGCTTTCAGCCTAATCATACGCTATTTCTTAACACAGTGCCTCGTGTAACTACTACCAATTAATTGAAGCAATCTTAAAGAGTTCTTTCTCATTAGAGAAATTGTCTTCAGGGATCAATCCATCGTTTGCTTAGAGTTTTGTAGAAGAAGCAATTGGGATTGGAAAACAGTTAAAACACATGGAACCACCCCCACGCCCCCCACCTCCCCAACCAACTCCGCTGCTTGTTTTAAAATATTCAGCCTTGAGCAGCCTCTAAATCAACAATAGAGACTTGGGCAAACACCTGGGATGGTAACAGATTACTGGTCAGATGTCTACCTTCCACCATTAGGAAGTCATTTCTTCTGAGAAGAAAGAAGGGCTCGATGAAAAGGAAGTGAATATTTATTTAAGCTAATTGTGAACTATAATGACCTTTGAAAATGATCTTTTATCTCATTTTAATATTACAAGAAATACTTTTCTTCCTTAAGCATGAATATAGAGCCTCATTTTCTCACTAGTTAAAAATTACTGTAATTTTTAGGTGACTAATTTATCCTGGGAACAGTCAGAAACCCCAAGACAATTTGGCTTCAATCCCATCGACGTTCTTAATGTGGAATTCAAAGAACTGCTGTGCTTCTTTATAATGGCTACCACTAGATGGGGACAAGGAAACGCTGGCCTCTGCATCTTTCGGAGGCTAAGCACAGGGAGCTTTTCTTCCAGGGACTTCAAAGACTGTAATCCCAAACACTCATAGAATTGTAAACTGCCTCTTTAAAAGGCGCATAATGGTCATTTCGGCACAACTGACTCTCATCTCCTGCTTTGCTGCTCTGTGTTCTGGCTGGCCCATGGCCAGGTGCCTGTTCCACGTCCCACCGCATCCGCCCTTCCTGAGGAAGAGCCCACCTGCCCATGGTGCAGAGGCGGGGTGTCACGGTAGGACAGGGAAACCTGAGTGGTAGTGGCAGTCTTGGGAACCAGGAAGAGGGAGAGCACAGATCATGCTGAGTCTCCAGAGGGAGCCCTGGGCTTTAACATATCCAAAGCAAATATCGGTTTTGATGCCCTGTCCTTGTTGCCGAGGACAGAACAGAAAAAAAGTGGAAGCACAGGGGAAGGAAATGACATCGTTGCTTGCACTGTGAGAACACAAACTGATGCTGCCTCGCTTGTGATATGACCAGAACTCCAAGTGCCCCAACAGTCAGAAAAGCATGTGGATCTGGCGTTAAACCAAGCCTGATGGATCACCTTTACTCGTTCTGGTTTCCAAAACCATGCAACCTGGAGTATTTTGCATAAATATGGACTTCATAACAAAAAAATGTGATTCTTGAGTTTTTGCATGTTAAACATTGTGATATCATTACTGCTTGAGAAACTGCACATTCTATCTAGAGCAGACTCCTATGAACTTACTGAGCATGGTAATTTACAATCATTAAAAACATTTGTTGTGTTTTAAGCTTGGCAAGTCAGTCATTCTGAAGCCCAACTCCCCTAGAACTTTAATGAATAAAACATTTCCCTGCAGTTTCTGAGTGATTCTGTCTCTAAGTCTTCTTTGACAATTTTATCAACCAGGGCATGCAAAGATGTTTGATAAAGGTTACACAATGCCTTGTTTTCAGAAGTAACACTTGGATATTTATGTAATCCATAGGTTACAGTTTTTCAGTGGACTTCTTTAAGCAACAGCCCTTCTAAGTCTTTTCATGATTACTTCCAAACAAGTAGTAGAAACCACAACCCACAGTTCTGTAAAAGTTTTCAGTGTGGCACAGTTTGCTGGGCCACCTCCAGTACCTACCTCTTCTCTTGCTCTTTTGTAGTGGCAGAAGTTCTCACCAGGTTCTTTTCCTCTCCGAGGGAAGAACACGTCACTAAGCCCCTCACCCGGTAAGTCAGTGTAGTTACTTGATGCAGTTCCAGGCCACAGAGAAAACAAAAGCATAATGAAGAGTTTTAAGGAAACCTACAAGAGAGAGAAATACCTCTGCTCATTGCTCCTTTCTGCTTCACCCAAACCTCCTCCTCACCAGCTACAACACAGTTCTGGCTGGGGTTGGTTTTGATCCAACAGGTGAATTTGAGATGGACAACAACTCTACCCATTTGTGAAACAAGAGCTTGGTTGCATGAAGGTATTGCTGAACAGTGAATTGGTTGTGGTCATATTATTTCTGGATTACAAGAGAAAGAATCAATTTCAGTCTTGCACAAGTCACTGTTATTTGGAGTCTTTTATGGGGTGAACATTGTCTCCCCCAAGAAGATAATAATATGCCAAATTTGGCTTTTGATCTGTTGCCCACAGGACCAACTCATGTGACTGCCAAAAAGAGGTTTGGAAGCTACAGCTTCCTGGTGAGGCTCACAAGTCCACTGTTTGTTGATGGCACTATAGGGCCACTATTTATCTTCCTGCTGCCAGTATTCCTGTGAGTGGCCTCTCAGTGGGAATTTCTGGGAAATTCTCAGTGGGAAAACTCTGTTGGAAAAACAGGAAATGTACCTTTCAGACTTCCAGCCCCTCTAAATACAACGTACATTGCTCGCTTTCTGATTGCTGGAATAGAATACCCAACACAAACAATGTAAAGGAGGAAAGGGTTATTTCAGCCACAGTTTCAGTGGGGTCAGTCAATAGTTGGCTGGCTTCAAGAGAGAAACAGCACAATGGAATGGCCTGGTGGAGGAGAGCTGCTCACTCCAGGGCAGCCAAGAAGCAGAGAGAGAAGGAAGGATCCAGGGACAAGAATGTACCCTTCCAGTCACCCCAAGTGACCACCTCTTCTGATCAGGCTCTACCTCTGAACACATAAAGCTTTTGGGATACATTTGAGATCAACATTATAATACAAGGAAAACTATGGAAGTGGCCAAGAATATTCCTTACACAATGCTTTTTATTGACACCCAACACTAATCAACTTAGCACATATTCTACATCTGTACCTGTATCACTCATTTTCCCAGCACTAGGGCAAAATACCTGACAGCTACAACCTAAAAAATGGGTTTAGTTGGCTCAGGGATTTGTATGATTTCAGTCCATGGTCAGCTGGCTCCAAGGAAGAAATCGCATGGTGGACAAACATTGCTCACCTCACTGCTGCCAGAAAGCAGAGAGAGAAGGAAGGAGCTGAGGGCAAGAAGACATCATTCCACGTCATGGCCTCGGTGACTACTCCAACCAAGCTCTACCATGTCACAGCATACCCAGCCACGAGCTCGTCCCTGGATGAACCGAGTGATGAGCCCAGCACCCCCACGGCCTGATCGCCTTCCGTTCATGTGAGACTTTGGGGGACACTTCAGATCTAAACCATAACAGCACACAAATGGAGCATGTCCTTCCTTGTCATGTGTCCCTTTGGCTGTATTTACAAAGCATTGCCATACAATCAAGTCCAAATGTGCTGCATATGTTTTTTTTGACATAGAAGGTTTTGTAATCTGTTGATTTGAGGATCAAGCCCAGGTCCTCCATGCTGTAGTCTTATGACCTTGGATATTTACCTAGGGTCACATAATTGGCTCACATGTCTTAACATTGGGTAAATAACAACAGGCATCTTTAATAATTGTGAAGATTAAATGAAATGAAGTATATAAAATACTTTCATCTTGGACCATCACCAGTCCTCAGATAGTATTAGATATCTGTATTATGTTGTTATTTATTTCATCATTTTCATGTGAAATTACTTATGTGTCAGTCTGTCCAGTGAGATCTTTGGGAGCTCCATAAGACCAGAAGTCTAATACATTTTTAAAAAATCTTTTCTCAGTAAACAGCACAACATACAACATATACTTAGAATTTGTTAAATATTCCTGCTGAGGTTGTTCTTTTCAAATCATATCTACAGTTCTAAAGTTTTTCAAGTGATTAACTCAACCAATCATTCTTTCAATAAATTTGAACAATTACTCTTAACAGGTACTACAATATCTAACTTCTGGTATTTTCAAATTCTCCAATGAAGGAGATTTATTGAACAATGTGGTAAGACTTTAAAAGGGATTAAGTGTGGAGATGGGAGGAGGGGAGGCATAAAGTAGAAGGAGATTTAGGTCTGCCTGGAGAAGATAAGGACATTTTTGCTCACTGTGATACGTTAAGGAGTGTAGCATTCATCTTGGAGGCAAAGGGAATTAAATAATGATTTATTTTGAATAAGAATGTAGTGTTATTAGTTTTACTTGTAAGATTACATGGGCATCACTGCAGTAGGGGGCCTGCTGTGTGGGAGAGGAAACAGCAACATTAGTCAAGAACCTTCAACTCTGAACTTGGGTCAGGTGCAGTCTCTCTGGCTCCAAAGAAGCAGCTGAGGGAGGATAGCATGTGCGTTTCCTTCCCCCGACTGTACCAGAAAATAAGGTGTAAGGCTTCGGGGTGTCTCCTCTAGAGTACCGGGGCAGCAGCAGGGAGCCATGTCCTCCTTAAGCCCTGGTCTTGTTTCTGTCCTCAGCATCGCTTCTCCACTTGTTCCCTGGGGAGCTCAGTGGAGGCAACCTGCCTCCACATCCCAGTTGTCACTTCAGAGCCCTGGCCATTGCTTGTGGCTTGTCACATGTGCAACCATAGCTCCTAAGCCTGGCTAAGATGAGAACAAACATTTCTGACACTCAGCAATTAACAGGCCAAGATGCCTTAGTGAGGGCACCTTTAACCTTCGAGGAGCATCAGATGGCGAGAAGTGTGGAGGGTAGGGACATGGGAGGTGGAAGCTCTCACTTGGCGCAGTGAGCTCATCCACAAAGGAAGGACAGAGAAGGCAGAGGCGTCCTGAGGACATGTGTCTTCATATTGTCAATGCAGTGCTCCTCGCAGATCAGTTAGACGCATGGCTTTTTATGTTAACGCTTGGCTCTGAGCCACTTGGTTGCCTGATCAAGGATGAGATGCTGATAAAACTCACTTTCTATCCTGTTATTTATTGCTTTAAATCACCAAATCACCCACTGGCTATCAGTAATCGAAGTCCGAATATACCGACAATAACACAGTTTTTATTTAGGACATGATCTTGCATGAGGCCAGCCTCACTGAGTAAGTGAACACACTTTGCTCATTTCAAAATGTGTCTCCTGCCTCATCATTCATGAACAACAACAGCAAAAATTCCCCAGAGTGAAAAACCCAGGCGCACTTAACCAGCAACAAATCCTAAAAAATGGCTCAGCAGGAGCTGGGGAATGACACATTGGAATCTGAATGCTTGAGTAGTTCAAAATCATCTCTGGGTAGATTTTTTTAAAGAATAGTTCTTGATTTCCAGGGAAAAACGTTTCTCTTGTGCCAGGATCCCATCTAGGGTTCTGTGTGGCTTACTCTATTTTGTGTGTGCTGTGACTGAGTACCTCAGCCTGAGTAATGAATAGGCGCTTATTTGCTCATGGTTCTGCAGACTGGAAGTAGAAGGTTGAGGGGCACTTGCGGCGGGGTCTTCTTTTTGGGTCATGACCTGGTGGAAGTCATTACATGACAAGAGAGAGCTCCTGCGAGAAAGAAGGAGGCGGCCACATTCATCCTTGTACCAAGGAACCTACCCTCGACAGCGCATTCCCACTACCACAGTATCGATCCATAATTGTGAGGTTTTGTTTGTCGCTACAGTATTTTGGAGGATGTGTGAAGCAATTCAGATTCAAGTGCTACTTAACTCTGCTCCACAGAAATTCCCAGTCAGTATTTCTTTCTAACATTTAGCTTCCTTTCCTTGTGCTCCAAAAAGTAGAAAAAGGGAAAATATCATGGGGTATTCAAAATGGCTACTATGATTTATCATGTCCTTAGCGGAAAAGAATTAGTGAGGACTTTAATAATGAAATTTATATGTGTCTGGCATTTTCAAAAGGCCAATTATAATGAAAAGCATTGTTTATACCTCAACAGTTGCTTCCTTATTAATGAAATTAAAATTTTGGCCAAAAAGCTATCCCATTTAAAATTGGATGGATTTTCCAATTTATAGAAAGTGCAAAACTTTGGGAAAAACCATGAACACTCTTTTAAAACCCACTTAGCAGATGTCAGCAAATACTAAAAAGGACACTGGAGCCCCCTCAAAACGGTGTTGGCATGAGGGTGAATAAACAGATTAGTTTTACCAAATAGTAAACCAATTGGATCTAACAAAGTGGAATATTTAAAAAGAGCCCAGTACCCATGAGATGTTAGATAAATACACATTTTAGTTCAGTGGGAAGGGCAGACTTATTTAACAAATGGCATTGCCTGCTGCCTCTCCTTAGGAAAGAGAATGCTTCTGGCCTCAATGGAGGAAGGTGTCCGTGGGTGGCCTGGGTCCCTGTGTAACTGGGCAGAAAGGGAATGATGAGGCAATGCTGCCAGTTGGGGTGATTCCTAGGCTGTAGAATTCTTCACATGTCTCAGGAGAAGCCTCACTATTGTTGAAAAAACCAGGAATCACTGTTTCTATTGAGTAGAAGAAAGGAATTCTTATCTAGTTTAGGAAAAGGTTGGCAAAATGTGGACTTACTGGGCCAGGGAAGAAAGTTTAAAGTGTTGAATGAAGGTAGCTAGAGCGAGAGAGCCTGAGGAGCAGAGGGAGAGCCAAAGGGCCCAAGAAACCAGAGAGAAGCCTGGTCACCGAGGCGGCAAACCGAGTGAAACCTGGCTGCTTTCTCATCAGACCTGGAGCCGTGCACTCTCCGCCACACCATGTCCCTGTGGACGATGTGCTGCTTTTCCCTTTGGCTGTGGACTAAAGGCATTCAAAAGGTGCAGGGTTTGGGTTTACCTCCCACTACATCCTCCTCGTGCTCTCTTTCAGCTTCTGGAACCAGCTTTCATTCTATTATGTCCTGTCCCTCGTTGTGACCTGGTGGAAGCCCAGAAGCTCCCCGAGAAAAGACTCATCACGGGCACCTGAAGATCTTGTGGTTCAGAACCCAACCTGAGAGTCTCCAGGCACGAGGGACGCTCAGCTCCAAATCACTGCTGTGTCAGCAAATAGTGGCACCAGTTGTCGGGGCCAAGTTTCTGTCCACAGCACACAGTGCAGCTGTTAGTGGTCCGAGGTGGCAGATGGGATCCAGCTGGGAGGCAGGACTTACGCCTCTTTGATCAGGATGTGGAGGGGTCAATCCTTTAATGACAAAGACTATATGAAGCTTGACATCCGTTCAAATTGTGTAATGTGAAATGTCTATAAAAACACAGAACACAGACAAGTCTGAAACCCAGAATGAACATCAGTGTTTGCATGCAATGTCGGGTCCTCTGTTCATGTTCTGTGAATCTGCCATGACAGGGAAGATCTGGGTGACAGAGCTTTAGTTCTTTCATTACTGCAGCGATTACTATTGTTATAATTATAGCGATATCTTGATTCACAAAACTTAATTCTTTCCACAGCCCTGGTCACAAACCAAATTGGTGTTGAACAGAATCAAATTCAATGGTTAGGTTTCTATGTTGACCTTATGGGGAAATTTGATTCAGTTTTCAACCAGAATCATGGAAAGAACTGAGTTCATGAAACGGGTCACCATAGTACTATATTAATATTCAAGTACATGGAATGAAATATTTATTCTCACCTTATTTTTCATTCTGAAATCATTTGATTCTTAGAGAAGTCTCTATGTTATCAACAAGGATGCAGAGCGCTCAGCAAGGGTAAGTAGTTTTGCCAAAGTCACACACACGGGAAGTGAAAAATGTATAATTTGAGTCAAGTGTATAGGACTCCAAAACATGTTTTATTCACACTATAATTCTTTCTGAATTGGCTCAAGAAATTAGTTCGAGTCAAGAAAAAGGAGGGAAATTTTAGTGGTGCATTTTTACCTTTAATACACGTTGCCTCTGTGCTTATATTCTTCTTCAGTTGGAGGAATGAACTAGTCCTTTTCACATGAGCACTGGCTGAAGATGTGGAGCTGGCTCCCAGTGCTTTTCTTCATATCATTACAGACCAGGTTTAGGATCTGATAGTCACTAGATGGTTAAATAGAACAAGTTATTTCAATTTATAAAAGAAGCTGTTTCAGACATTAAAAGAGAATTGATGTAGTGGAGAGACTACTAACTATCTACTAAGCGAGAGCCTGGGTGGTTCTTATTCCTTCATACCTAGAGCATTCCTTCTTATATTTCAAATAAACCTTGGATATGGATGGCATCCAACCAAAGGATACCTATCTAAGGCTGGGATTTTGGTGCCATAGTGAACAAAGGGAAAAAGAGCTCTGAGTTGTAAGATCTAGAGTGCAGGAAATTGATGTCTACAGCCTTCAAAAGTGCTATGAAATCTCGGTTTTGATGAGTCTTCATGGACAAGGTCAGGCACTGCATATAAGGGAAGAAGTAACTGTGAAACTAGCACACATAGTGGTCAAAACATGTAGAAGTTTTGAAATGAACACATACAAACATTGTAAGGAAAAAGGAGAAATGAGTGACTAACAGGTCGTTTTGATAGAGAAGCTTGGTATTTGCATCTGATGCCATTTTTGATGATGCCATTATTATTTCTCTGATGTTAGTAGTAGCTGTTTAATCCATCTGGTTGGATATAAATGCACCAAGCAACGTGAGTCGGCTAAGTGAGGGGAGCAGGGGCTAGAAATGTGTAAAACATGTTTTAGAGTCCTATACACTTGACTCAGATTGCAGTTTTCACTTCCCATGTGTGTGACTTTGGCAAAATTATTTAACCTTGCTGGAGAAGAAGACCGATTGTTGGCACTGAGGCATAGAGGCCAGCAGCTCTCCCTGCTAAAAGCAACAACTTGAAAAGATTCTGGACAGTGCAAGGCTCAGAATCTCTCCTTCCTAAGTGTAATAGATGGACATTGTGACTAGTTGCTGAGGGAAATGGTTCAATTGTCTTTGTACAGATTTTGGCATGGTGCTGCCGGAAAACAATGTGCTACCCCCATCACAGATCTTCTTTCTGCCCTTTGGGGACGTGATCAAAGATCCCTGATCAAAGATCAAAGATTTCCTCCTGCTAAGTTCCAAGCAACTCCATGAGTACCATAGGAGAAGGAATATTACTGAGCTTCTGGAAGTTGTTAGACTGAAAATGCACCTCAAAGTCTTTATAAAGTGCACCTCCTTCTTAAATTGTCCCTGTAGATCCATTGTATTTTAAGTCAAAACAGGGTATTTAACCTCTCACTGATGACTAGAAGAGGTCTCTCTGCTGAGTAAGGTGCTTATGCCCAAAGAGATATACACAAATGTTCAAAACTACATAGTGTCAGAAAAGACAAATCATAGCAAGTGCCTGTCAGATTTTGAAATTTGATGTACAGGAAATGGGGTAATAAAGAATGTCCTGTCATTGGGAACAGGTAATTGAAGAATTGCTGAGTTAAAGCTT
This sequence comes from Chinchilla lanigera, assembly GCF_000276665.1. Taxonomy (NCBI): domain Eukaryota; kingdom Metazoa; phylum Chordata; class Mammalia; order Rodentia; family Chinchillidae; genus Chinchilla; species Chinchilla lanigera. Next base: position 3,504,686 of record NW_004955404.1, on the reverse strand, counting down.
GTACAGAAAAAGACAGGGAGATGAATTTAGCTTCATCTTCATCCATATGATATTGACAGAGTAGCTAACAACAAAGCTCTTGCATGAAAACTGCAAGCCAGGCTGACAAACATACCATGAGGTCTATTCATTTGTCTTAATGGGTTGGCTTGGGGGATACATCAGCTTTTATTTAACATATTAAATAGAAAATTGGGATGCAGTGGTTTATTGTAAATGCTTCCTGTCCCAGTCTATCCACACTCCTGTCTAAGTGCATGTGAAATATAGGTCAGACTAACACTTGAAGATGGAAAATGCTCTGCCCTGTTTTCCAGAAACCCTGTCTCTGAGGTTACCAGACTCCATTTCTGCAGGCAGGAAGTTGGTCAGTATTCATTAAATTTTAATCTAGGTCTTCCTCACAAGTATTCAGCAACAACAAGGTAGCAATACCTATACTTCAGATGAAAACAGAGAAGGGGTCATGTAGAAGATCCAACACACCTGTCTTAGTTATTTTCTTGATGCTGAGAAAAATACTGGACACCCAAGGTTACAGGAGGAAAGGTTTACCTAGCTCATGTTTTCCAGAGGTTTCAGTCCATAATTAGCTGGCTCCAAGGCAGAGTGGCACTCAGAGGGGCAACCTTGCATGAAGTCAGAAGATACAAAAGCAACAAGAGAGAAAGGGAGAAAGAGAGCCTCTTTCCATCCCTTATATTGTATGCAGGCTACCCACCCCAGAGCAAGTGTAGCACTCACACCCCCTGTCCCAACACTATACCACAAACCAATAACAAACTCTAGATTCAGACACCTCTGAAAAGCACTGCCCTCCCCCCAATGACCACATGAGACCTTGGAGAGAAATCTAAACACAAAACATAACATTCCACTCCTGGCCCCTCAAGGACTCATGTACATCCCTTAATGCAAAAGGCTTTTAGTCCATCTCTAAGAGTTACCAAATTCCTAACAGTTTTAGCATTTCTGAAAAGCCCAAGTTCCAAGTCTCTTCTGAGATGTAAGGCAAACTCTTAGCTGTGACATTCCATATAAATGAAAAGAAAGTTAAATACGCCCAACATTCAATAGCACAAGATAAACATTTTCATTCCAAAAGTTACAAATGGGGATACAAAGAAAGGAGACAAAAGCAAGTCCAAAATCCAGCAGGGAAAATATTATGTCCTGTAGTTCCATGTGCAATATCCGAGGCAGTCTGTGGCACATCGTGAGCTCCAAATGGCTTGGGTGGCTCTGCCCCTACGACACTTTCAGTGGTTGTATCTCCCACAGCTTCTCTTTTAGACTTGCTTTGCTCCCTCTTTTCAGTTTTGCTTAGATGATCCATGCTCCTGGCTTTTCCAAACTTCTAGGGTTTCCACAGCATCTCTGCCTTCACACTCACAGGTTCACACACTGCCCCCTCAGGGGCATATTGCCTGGCCTTCTAGGCCTCCTGAATTCAGGATGGAAGCCTTCTAAACCCCAGAACTCCATTTTGCATGTGCCTAAAAACAGCACCACATGGATGATGCTAAGGTCTGCTGCCGCTGCAGCAGTAGCCAGGCTTTTCTCTTGGCTGCAGGGGTCAAGTACCTGGATCATTGAGCACTCTGAATCCAATTCTGAGGAACAAATTCTCTATGTTGCTGCCATTCTAGAGCATGGTGTGACCCCCACCATTCTGAAGCATGGTGATCTGAGGCTTTCTTCTCATAGAAAAGTCTTTCACTGCTGTAATTTTGAGGCTGTCTTGCTCCTCCTTGTGATGCTCTGAAGCCATCTTTTCTATTTTCCTGTTCCTTCTCATCAATTAATATCTCTTCTGTTCTATCTTTGCAGTCCACCATTTTACTGGAGCTTCCTTTCTGGCCAAACTCACAGTGTTTTAAATCATTCTGCTGGGCTCTTTGCTCTTCAGTCAGTGTTCATTAAATTTCAGTCTAGGTCTTCCTCACAAGTGATCAGCAATGACAATGCAGCAATACCTATACTGTGTTCTTGATTCTCAACATAGATCTGGCTAAAAGTGCCCAACGGCAACCATGCCACTGCTTCAACATTAGACTGCCTTGAAATTTTTCCTGCCTGATTAATTAGTCTGTCACCCTTAATGTCAATCTTAGGCAAAGTCTCTGGACACAAGCGAAATTCAGACAAACATTCTGCCAAGCCATAACATACATCATCTGGAGTCCAGCAGCCAAAGCAGCCTTTCTTCCCAGCAGAAACCTCCTGAGCCTGGTCTTTACCTGTCAGGTTTCTATCAGCTTTCCAGTCTTCTGAGCTCTGACCAGAATCTCCCCTATGGAACAGCCTAAGGCATTCCAGCTCTACTCTTTCAGGCAATATCTCTGAACCTTTCCAATCTCTTCCCACAAGTCATTCCCAAAGGCTCTTGAACCATATGGTCAAGTGTAGTCACAGCAACAACCCCACTCCTGGTACCAAATTCTGTTTTAGTTACTTTTTTGTTGCTGAGACAAAACACCTGATACTCAAGGTTAAAGGAGAAAAGGTTTATTTAGCTTACTGTTTGTAGAGGTTTCAGTCCATAATCAGCTGGTCTCAAGGCAGGGTGGCATGGCAGAGGGGCAAACATTCACGGCAGCAGAAGATACAAAAGGAACAAGAGCAAAAGGGAGAAAGAGCCCCTTTCTATCCTTTACATTGTACGCAGGCTACCCATCCTAGAGTGGGTGTAGCACTCACACCACCATTCCCAGCACTAGACATAAACCAATCGCAAACTCTAGATGCAGCCTTCTCCCAAAAGCCTGCAAATACCCCCTACTGTGACCACGTGAAACTTTGGGGGGACATCTGAACATCAACCATAACACCACTCAAGGAAGGATGATGGCTCTGTGTTAGTTTTTAACCCAGCTCCTGAGTAAGTTGCACCAGTAAAATGTCATGGAGGTCACCAAACACTGTCTTCAGACACCTGAAGAATGATTGTAGCCTGGGCTGTCAGTAGTGGAGGATTGCGCTGTGCCTGCTTATTTTGTAAGGACACTGTGTCTACTGTCAAACTGTAAGTCCTAACTAACCAGAAGGAGGGCATTTGGGAGTGTATTCTGGTTCAAAATGAGCTATTTCAGTGACCTACACAAACAGCCATTAACATTCCTTTCCTGACAAGTGTGACACTTATGTTACCCTGGGCCTCTGACACAAATCTTATCACAAAGATGATAACTGCACAAGTGTTAAAAATGACAAAGACTTTCTGGCCCACCCCATCCTCCTCCCTGTCCTTCCTGGGTTCTTTCAGCCATACCCTCAATAGCCTTAAGATCCCATAGAAGGGATTCTTGCTTTCCCCAGGCATGCGTCAAGGAGAGCCATCCCCTTTTCCAGCCCACACTTTCCCCTTTAAAAACAGTGCCTCCAAAGACTGCCTCCTTTTAGTATATTCAACAAATCTTCTCTTTCTGTACTCTGGTCTTGGTAAATTCTTTTGCCACCTGCATTACCAGCCTCTTTAATGCCCTCTCACATAGCATTGTGGTGGCTCACACAGGAAACCTTGCTGTGCTCCTCCAACTCCCTCAGGTTGTTGGTCAGCATACTGACTCTGCTGCCCTTTTTCGTGGACTGCTGTCCTCTATTTTCACCTGAGGCTTTCCAGCACTCTCCTGTGACTGGATGGTGACGGATCATGGAGTCTGACTGTCAGCTCTTTCCACAGACAGGGCCACTTTTCTCCCCTTCCCAGTGCACATGCTTGCAGGGTGTGCTCCTTCTGTGTCTACCTCTTTCCTTCACAGCTTTTTTTCTTGACTGCTTCCTGATCTGAGAAATGTGGATGAAAAGTTTCTCACATGACCAAGATAGTGAATTTCCCTTTCTCCTTCTGACTCTTTGGTGGCCGAGTTTGTTTGGGAGCTCTTCTCTCGGTTGGCTGGGATGGACCAACAGGACACTCTGGCCCCAGTACTGTGGTTAGTGGCCCAATGAAACCAGGTCTCACATTGCCGTGTTGGAGGCTCTGTTCTCTCCAAGGTGCCAGAATGTGGAACACACCTGAAGTCATCCCATGATGAGTGGGATGCTTGTCACCCTTAAGGGTACCTTTTGGATGGATGCCACATCTTGACAGGACCCTATTGGCATATCTCACACCCTCTGCCTTTCCCAACTCACCTTGAGGTGTATTCTTAAAACTGTTCTAAACCTGATCTCTGTCTCTTTCTCTCTCTGTCCCTCTTCCTCTCTCCCTCCATCCCTCTCTCCCTCCCCCAACAACTTATTTGTTATGCAATACTGCTTGGTCCCAATATAAACCCCTGGGTTAGGGACAATGATATCTTAACAGCATGCTAAGCTACAATTCCATCCTATAGTCAGATCTTTTCTGTTTTCTGCATGGTCTGGGAACAAATGCCAAAGTCCCTTATATGCAGGCCTTCATGGCCTTCTTATAGGATCCCCAACTGGAAGAAGGTGATCACATGTGTCTTAGTTACTTTTCTCTCATTGCTGAGACAAAATACTTGACATCCCAAATTAAGGAAGAAAAGGTTTATTTAGCACAAAGTTTGTGGAGGTTTCAGTGTGCAATCAGCTGGCTCCAAAAGCAGGGTGGCATGGCACAGGGGCAACAGTAGACAGCAAAAGCAGCAAGAGCAAAAGGGGAAGAAGAGCAAGCCTCTTTTCTTCCCTTATATTGTAAGCAGACTACCTCCCCGCAGGACGGGTGTGGCACACTCACCATCTCCATGCCCTCCTCTTGCACAAGCTCAGGATGTTTACAAAGTGAGGACTCTGGACCCCTGCTGAGTCCCTTCATTAAACTTATAAACTTCTCAAGTTGACACAATATATCAACCATTACAACATGTGATTTTTCTAGATCCTCCTTTCACAGTCCATATTTCTTAAGGACAAGTCCTGAGTTTGATGTTCTTAATGGCCCATGTGTTGGCCTCTCTCAGGCCCCTGTCCAACCTCTGAAGTTAGAAGTATTGTTGTTAGTAAGTAGTATGATTTAAAGAAAACAAAAAGATCTGTGTAACACCACAGAGACCTTGGAGCTACTGCTTGTCATGGCAAAAGCTGCAGAGCTGCTCTCCAAGATCCAGTCCCCGCCAAGTGAGCACAGGGAGAAGAAAACTGGAACGAACTTGCTCAAGTGCCAGTGGTAGGAAAAGGTGCCAGAGAGCTGGAGGTGGGAGAAGAGGGAGGACCACCAAACTGAACTGTAGGTTGAGCCTCAATCAAAACTGGATTGGAGAGTAAATCCAGTTACTTAGGAAGCTGGAGATCAGGTGAGAATGAACTGTTTGCAGTCAGCTTACACTGGGTCCTGGCCTCTGGCAAGGCTGGGGTTAACCCTTCGTCAGGATGCCAAGGGAAGACAAGACTTCCCGACAGCCTGTGAAGCATTGGTGAGAGCCCAGTAGAGAATGGATTAGCTGGTTTTATTTTTTAATTCTACGGTTTAGGTTGATATTTTTGTCTAACTGGAATCCCTAAATCATTTCTGTGGCATAGTTCTATAAACTGCAATTATAGAGTTAACTTGCTATTCATTTTGCCTTCTGCTGGAACTAAGATAATTTACTGTTCAAGGTTACTTGAGAGTCTGTTATTCAACTGGTCCTAATTAGAATGTAAACATCTGTGAGTTAACTCTGAAACCAAAACAAAGCAAAATATATCAGAGGAATTTAAAAGCCCCTGTGGTCCTCCATCCCATGTCACAGGAAAGAGCTGTCACTGTACATTCGTATGTCCAGTCCCCATGCAGAGCCTGCTTCTCCAAACACTAAATAATACTTGAGAAATACCCATGAGAACATGACTCTGAATTCACACCAGTTAAGACCAAGCAATTCTTTGCTCCAGATGCCTTTAACACATAAACAGACCAGGACTCAAGCCCGAGGAGGGACATTTAGTGTGTCTCTTCCAGCTGCCAGTTAACAGATCATTCGGGTGTTTAAAATGTAAGGGTCAACTTTGTCCCTTTGTTCGTTTATCTGCTGAGTTGCCTCCTTTCTCTGGTGTGTGGGCACTATTTGTGCAAAGCCACAGACTTGTGCCTTGAGCTCCAGATGACATCCCTGCAAGACTCATCCTTCAAGGACTGCATGGGATTGTGAAACAAATTCGAGTTGACAGCTTATTAAGTGTGGGGTCATGTTCTGGAACTAGGAGATATTGCAGAGAACAAAGCAAAGAGTTTATATTCCAGTGGAGGAGATGGACGATAAATAACTTGAATAAGTAAAACACACAGTCCTTAGAAGAGCCACAGTGCTTAGTAGAAAATACAAGAGGAATGTGTGGGTGAAATGTCAGCATGGGGCAGGAGTGCGTGTAGATATTTGGGTGCTGATGGCCACAGAAAGGCCACAGAGAGGCTGTGCAGTGAGCGCAGGGGCCTGGCCACAGCTGCCAGGGAGGAGGAAGAGGAGGGCAGCAGGAGAATGCACATGTGGGGCCCAGAGGTGCTCAGTGTGCTCAGGACCTGAGAAGAGGTCTGGAGGCCCAGAGAAAAGAGGATGAGGAAGAGCAGGTAGCCCAAGACACAGCCAGACAGAAAGCACAGACCTTGCAAAGTACAGAGACCTCCTGTGCAGGTGTCACTGAGGAGTGAGGAGATACGAGGGGAAATCAAAAGATACAGGGAACATTCACAATTTTAATGTATTCAGTACAGCAAAAGACATATTGCCGTTAATCCCCTTTAAATGATCTGTCTCATTCTGAACACACTCTTCTCACTGCTCTGGCCACTTTCTGGAGCAGCTCTGGAGTCCTCTTTCCTGAGTGTCTTTATGAGGTGTGATCAAAAATAGTGACTGCTGCTGCAGAGCACCCTCCAAGGAAAGGTGGCCCCTAAAATCACTCTGCTGTGTCCTTGTCCACCTTACTCACCGGGTGTGGCACTGTGCAGCTTCTGCGTCATAACCAAGGTCAAAACAATCATGTAACATCAAACTTTTCAATGGCTTTAGGACACTGAGCCAACCAGGACAGTGCCACTAAAAATACTGACCAAAGAGGACTTCCAGAACTGCTTCTGAAAATGCAAGATGCAATAAATATGTTGGAAACATGGGGGACAATTTTGAGGAGGATGAACGCTAATGTGTCTTTTACTGTAAGAAGTTTTTTAATTTGAACAGTCACAATTTTTTTCATAACACCTCATGCAACCCACGTTTGATTTACTGCTGCAGGGAATGCATGGTGTGAGAGAAGGGACAACCACAGATGAAGGGCCAGAGCCCAGAGTTACTGTCACCGGAATTTGGGGAGACCATGGATGAGATCACGTGGTAGGGTGTGGATGCTTCTTCTTGGACATAGGCTTGTGGGGTTAATGTGATTTCAAATAGGACCAATCAAGATGGGGGACATGGCCCCTGGAGTCTGGGGAAAAGTCTGACCTGAAGCTAGACTTCTGTGACTGATCAACAAGCAGGTAGTACTTAAAGACACAGAGCTGAATGATACCCATGAGATAATTTGTAAGAATTTTTCAAAAGCTTCGTTGAAACATGCAAAGGGGAAGGGACTGAGCAAAGGGTGGCTGAGATGGGAGACTCACAGTAGGTCTGGTGGTGTTCTGGCTTGTGTCTAGATGCCCCCCAAAGCCTCATGCACCCATAGGTGACACTTTCTGGAACTGGCTAGATCTTGGGTGTGCAATATTGGGATTAACTGTGTGTAGTACTGGATTCATTCACTGATTGGAATTAGTGACATTCCAAATGTGGCTGAATGGATTTACCAAAGGTAGAAACTCCACCATGGGTGTAGGTGGCACCAACCAATAGGCTTGTAGCCTGGATGGGAGAAAAGGAAAACCCAGGCTTACCACTTGCTGCCTTCTGCCTGCCCTGCCAGGACTGTTTCCCCTGATCCACTCTCCTGTGTTTTGGAACCAGCTGACTATGGACTGAACCGTCTACAACTGTGAACCAAAATGAACTTGTCTTTCTTTAATCTTGGGTGTTGAAGATTTGTGTCAGCAACAAGAAAAGTAACTGAGACAAGGAAGCTGGATGCCTGAGGACTTCCAGACCCAATGTGGGCACCAGTGTGGTATCTCCATACCCACAGATAATCTCCTGACTTGGTAGAAATTGGACCTTGCATGTGGAGTTTTCCTCTTTTCTTTTTCTTTCTTCCTTTTTTGTTTCTTTTGGTATGGGAGATTGAACTCGGGGTGTTCACACAGAGCTGCATCCTCAACCTTTTATAAAATTTATTTTGAGACAGGCTCTCATTAATTTGCTAAGTTACCTAGGCTTGAATTTTGGGTCCTCACACCTCACCCTTCCAAGCACTGGAATTACAGGCATAGGCCACTGCATTCAGCGTGGGTGTGGGTTTCACTAAGTATAGAAGCTACATTCTCATTTGTAGAGAGGAGAAAAGTTGAAACAGATGAAAGGAAAGTTCAATCCCAGTAATTCTGCTGAAGAAAACAACCTGTCATAAGAGC
>NW_004955404.1:3483728-3496052 GCF_000276665.1 Chinchilla lanigera | reverse complement strand
TTTTCATTGAGTCTTATAATTATTCATCATAGTAGTCTGCCGTTCAGAATTGTTTTTAATATACTGTGCCTTGTGTTCTGTTTTGTTTTGTTGCTGTGCTGAGAATAGGACCCAGGGATGTATACATGCTAGGTGAATTCTCTACCATTGAGTGACGTCCTTTACCCACATATCTTAAGATTTTGAAATATCAGATAACTCAGAATATAATAACTATTGTAAGTCTTATTGTCAATGCTGTGATATTGATCTTGGGTGGTTATTGGTTTTAAGACTCAATCATTGCAAATTTGTTCAAAACATGGATTTGGTGTCTCTTCTACTCCTGTGTATTTGTATAATTTGCCTTCCTGTCTCCCAACTTATCTTTCTAGCACTCAACCTTTGAAACATGGTGTTTTACAGCATTTCAGATTTTTCACTGGTGAATCTATGCCCAGTGTGTTTTTTCCTCCCCAACTCTTATTTTCTCCAAAATTGGATGTTTCATTTTGTTCAATTTTTTTTTTATCTACACACTCTATATTACCAGCTACAGGGCTGAGTCTCATTTTTTGATAAAGAATCTTCCTTGTGTAATTTTGCATAATTCATGAGAACATTAGCCACTTAGCAAGCACTTGATGCTTCCCTGTGAAGTGATGGTAGTAATGCTGTAATCAGTTTTTCTTTTTTGCCAGGTCATGCTCCTAATTTTAGAATACTGCTAGATTTGCGGAGGAATGAGACTGGTGTGGTACATTCATGATTTTAATTTTTGAACATTTATCTTTGTCATTACTGACTCTATCATAAAGGAGTACTTTTCAGCTCCACCAGAGCTTAGGTATTTGCAGAAACAAAAATAAGACAAAACAGAAATAAACAGAGGGAAAACTCAGCTCCACGGTTAGAATTTCCATAATAACCCAGTCTTTTAACTGTATTTTGTCCACCGCCTCCTGTGAGGAGAGTATACTGCTAAAAATAGTACCCGAGGCAGCTGGCTGCAGGTCTCAGCTGGCACAGCTGTCTTGGGCAAGTTTCAGATTAATGTCATCTGCGTGCCAGTTGTTAATGGCTGGCCCCCAAAAAGGCCTTCTTTCAAACATCTGAAGTAAAGCGGTAACATGCGTCCTTTCCTGCAGCAAGGAAAACATTTAAAACTCCGCGCAGCACAGTGATATAATATAATGAAGGCAGTAAGTGCTGTGTTTCAATAGAGTGTCAGTAGAAGAACAGACATGGGAGAGCCTGCTATCCATAGGTTAGCTACCTGACTAAACTACTTGGGCTTGATTCAAAATCAGTAGAACAGGACAGAATCTTAACTAAACGTGTAAGCTGCATTTACTAAACGGCGTCATACACAGGGCAAAGACGAGCACTGGCCATTCCCGTTCAGATCTGAACCTCGACTCTGAGTGCAGACATTGTGCTGGGTACTTCCAAGTACAGTACTTGAGCTCATGGAATCCTTGCTTCGTAGCCTTTGGATGTGTACAGTTTCCCACACTGGATAGGTGTGGGGACGGCATCTCACAGGACAGAGAGCTTCCCCAAATTACCCATTCATTTCTGTAGATTCACAAAATAGACTTAGGAGTTGTACTTTAAAAATCAAATTCCCAGGAGTGAGAACTAGTAAAGGACAAAAGAAGAGAAGGACATTTACAGCAGGCACAACAAAGTTCTTCCACACCAGCGAGGAAACATCAGGGGCTTGGCCTCCCAGCGGTAGGTCCGAAAGCTCAGCTTCCTTCCAGAAAGTCAGCTCTTTAAAACAAAAAGCATTTTACTTTAGAATCACAAGTGGACTGGTATTACTATATTTAAGCTGTAATAGAGGTGACCATGACATCCTGTATGGCACATTGTTAAGCTACTATTTTTATGGCTATAAAATTTTTATACTTGGAAGGCATGTCAACATTAGCAAAAAAAGTTAAGAACAACCACTTCTTTGTAGAGCCTCCCGTATTTGCTCTGAAGTAATTCCTATAATGTCACTTTGCTGAAATGTTAATACAGTATATTTGAGTACAATAGAGGTGTGATATAGCAGGACACACGATAAGGATTTTGCTGAGCTCTTTATTTCTTTGGTTTTGCCCCCAACTTCAAGGACTGTGGGACAGAAGCCGGGAATATGAGTTTGGCCCCGAAAAGCAAAGTTATTTTTCCCGCACTGTAGACTGTGGACCTACAGTTATGGCTACTACAGGATGTATCTCTGAAGGTTGGCACTCTACTCAACAAGTACTGTATTGAGGTGATAGACGATGTTGAGTCCTAAGATGTGACCTCATCCCTGAAGTCTTTCTTCTGGGGTTTCCATCCATGTTCAAAAGGAGCTAACGTGATTGGCTCTGACTACTTCCCAAGGACACAGTGAGAGTCAGATGGGAGGGTAAGTGAGCAAGGAAGGACTTTGTGACCTCTGAGAGGTGGTGAGCAGCCAGGGCTTCCCTCCAGATTGTACACTGGACTCACCTGGAGGGAGGAACACTTCTACTCCCCAGGCCACACTGCCGGGCCATTCAGTAAGAAACTCTGGGTGCAGGGCTCAGGCATTAATGCTTTTTCAAGTGTGCCAAGGGGTTCCACTGGGTGGCTGAATTTGAGAACCGGCGGGTTAGCAGGCTGTTAAGAATATTGCTTGCACGCAATGGGGTGACCTTCTCAGTCTCAAGTGGCACCATCCACTACTGCCCACTGGTGCTGATGAATCAGTGCAGTTCACAAAACAGCAGCACTCACTGGCAGCTTGGGACTTGCAGAACTGAGCTCTGGAGGAGCCCCTGCATGATATTCCATAGACAAACACCAATGTACTGCATATTCCCCCAAGCAGTTATTGAAATAGAGTAAATGTTTCTTACCCATGGTAGAGATAGCCATTAATTTCAGTATGTATGCATAACTGAAATTCTAATTCTTTCAACATGGAGACTTCCAGGCAATATTGCCCAAGTCAGAGTGCAGATAGTAATAACATAAACTGGAACACTGAACTCAGATTCAGCTGTGAACATAACTAATTATAATTGTCTTCTTACTAAGGTAAGTAAATTAATCTTTGGACAGATTTTTATTCTAGTTGAAAATTTAAATTTTCATTTCTGAAAAAAACTGCTCATCCTAGTTCTCCAGGGCCCACATAATCCAAGAAGTTTTTTAAAAAGTGGTTGAGAGAGACCAATTTATTTTTGTGGATTCAGCCAGAAGCTACTTCTTCACCAGCAAAGCAAACACCAGTCAGCGGCCCCCTTTACGTTGCTGGAGCCCCAGCAGCCCTGTTCACAGCCAGAGACTCTGGAGGAAGCTGGGACTTCGTTTTGTCCTTCGTCCTGTTTCATTGATTACAGCGACGATATTCAAAGAATGGGTAAATACAGAATATATGTAAGCAGAGAAGATAGCCAAATTTAGGATATAAATAAAGCAAGTCTATCACTACTCTTTGGGGTGTTTTTTTGATAAGCACGACTAACCCAGTAATTCTAGCAGCAAATATCAAGTATTGAGGTCTTCTTATTCATTCACATCCCATAAAGATGGGAGTGTGGGCTTGTGAGCTATGGCAGATCCAGTGTCTTATACTTACGCTTCATCCATACACCTGGAAATTCCTCTTCTCCCTGAAGTAATCAGAGGAAAATATTTACTTAATTAATTAGAGAATTCAGATTCCAATAATTAAAGAAGGCTCTGTATCAGAGTCCTGAGTTGGTTTTTGGTGTGTGTGTGTATGTGCATGTGTGTGTGTACATGTGTGTGCGTGTGCACACATGTGTGAGCATGTGTGTCTTTTAACTTATCATTACCACTTTGACTGAACAGTCCTGCCTTTTATAAGATTGCTCTGATACTGTGTAGGGAAGTTCAGGACAGGAGTAAACTGGAAATCTTGGCTTTTACATTTCCTGAGAGAATGGGAAGATTAGGATTTTCTCCAGGAACTGCCTGAGGATACAGAGTTGTGTTATTTTTTTCAGTAAGAAATAGCCAACGTCTTGGGCGGAGAACAAGTGTGTGGAAATCAGAAGTGGAGTGACATGGGTTCCAAGCAAAGGATCTGTGCAGAAGCAGATAGTGGGGAACCTGCCAAGGGCATGCAGGAGGGACCAGGTCAGCCGCCAGCTGTGTGGCAGCAAGATGCACACCTGCCAAGCTCTGTGCAAGGCAGCTGCACCTGTTGCTGAGAAGACAGGTGGAACAAGGCCAGGTGGGGGAGCGAGCAGGTGCAGCATTACTCAGCCAAGGCTGTGACCCAGGAGAGAGTGGTTGTTGGAATGGCGACGAGACTCCCTGGGTCTTGTTTCCTGAGAACATGCTAAGCATGGCAAGGCATCGGAACTACTTTATTCTTACATTTATTTCCATGTCCACTCTGCTGAAACATTCGCAGAAAGTGGGTAAGATATTCCTACAACAGTGGACATATTGGCCATGTGCCTTCCCGATATTGCTCTCCCCTGGGGAAAGCCAGGCGGTGAGGGACTCGCACCAGGTGAGGTCCCATTTGGTCCACTCGGGGCTTAATTCCTGCAGCCACGTCCCGGGAATGTGACCCTTGCTCAACCTGTCTCTGCCTCAGTTTCTCCATGAGGAAGATGAGGGTGATGCTAGTCATTACTGCTCCAGGCTGGGGGGAGGATGAAATACATTTATTCTTGAGAAAAAAATACTAAAACAGAAAACAAGGGCAGGTATGACATCTGAAAAGCCTTTTACACAGCAGACTAAATATTTGTGATAAAACTACTGACTCATGACGGTGTTTTCCTACCCTGGACATCTACATCAGGTGAATTATTTAGGGGCAGAGACGGCTCTCAGATAAACCTCAGTTAATGTACTTGTGGTGGATTAAGTAACTGTCAGTTTGGAACACTCGGCTGAACTGCATCAGAGTGGTGCTGGGTGTGCAAGGCCACCTGGGGACTGCTGCCGACAGCATAAAAGGAGAACTGGAGGGGAAGATGGGGCGCTGTCGATTCTCCCGGAGAAGCTTGTCATGCTGGTTTCCTGATTGAACTCAGCTGTTCTCATCATCAGAGGAGTTCAGATCCTCGCTGTCACTGAGGTTCTCTTCAGGGGAGCTCTGGTCCTCACCTTGAGCATTACTTCCTAGCTCCAGGGCAGGTCCCTCAGCCTGCTGGCACAGGTCCTTCATCCCACTGGCACAGACTTTCTAACTTCCACCACTGACTCTTGGGCCTTCTCAGTGCAAACCTTTGATACAGACTTGTATGAGACATTGCCACGGGCTCTTGGCCTCCAGCTGGACTCGTGGAGGACATTGCCACAGGATGTAGGTCTTCAGCTGGACCTGTGCAGGAGATCGCCATGGGATCCAGGCCTTCAGCTGGATTCTTTGGGTCTCTTGCATGTGCACAGATCTCTAGTACTCCTCTGCATTAGACTTTTTTGGTGAACATTATAAAATAATCCTATAAATTTTGTGTCCTATATTAAATCAATTCCCTTGCAAACCATGACTACAGCAGTACTGAACTCATTACCAGGAATACAGCAAAACCTTGAAAGCCTTGAAGGTTTGAATTCTATGTGCATGATTAAGAGAATGACAAACAACTTATATGTATAAGAAGGCAAATAGTGCCTGGTATTACTATATTTAACCTCTAATGGAGGTGACCATGACATGCCATACGGCACATTATTAAGCCACTGTTTATACGGCTGTAGAAACACTTAAGAAATAACAGTATGTAATGCACCAACCATTGTTAATTCCTGTCCTTTTGTTTTGAGGTTATGTATCGATTTTGTGGCTTTTGTGTTGTTTTGATTTCGTCTTTATTGTTGCTGTTTTGTTAGGTTTTTTATCTTTAAAATAAAAAGGGAGAGAAAGAAACACTTAAGAAAATAAAGCCCTGTTGCAATGTTCTCCTCACAGCAGCAGGTTGTTTTCCTGTAGGTAAGGAATAACATCTATGGACAGGAGAAGGCACGCAGTGTACAGGGTGGATGCGCACACACTCCCCGGGACGGGGCTGTGTAACTGGGACCGGCAGGGCTGGGGCGCTGTGGTCGCGCACAGGTTTAGATGCGCCGGGCCCTCAGTTTGGTTCTCATCGTCACAAAAGCCAGAAACTGTGACGCGGGTTGCGTGCGGGTACTTGGCATTTGCACCGCACTGAGAAAGAGTCCGAGCTGGTGCACTTAGCGGGCAGCGTGAAGTACATTTGGGACACACCGAGCATGCGCTCCGCCTCGTATGTGTAAAATTAATAACATGTAATGATAGTAAAGGTGTAAGGGTGAATTCTAGCGATAAATCAGGATGAGATGGGTGGTAGATGTCAAATATACAACTGATTGCAAAGACAGTACAAAAGTGCAAAACCTCTCAATAAATTATTGATTTCAAGTTCGGCTTACTAAAATATAGGAAAGAGTTTTATCTTTTTTTGGTGTTTAATAATGCGGCTATTAAAAGTTTTAATTTACATGTAACTTGAATTCCACTTTTTTTTTTTTTTTTTTTGTATCAGGAATCAAACTCAGGACCTTGTGCTTCCTGGGCAGGTACTGGTACCGCTGAGCTATGTCCCTGGCCCTGAATTCCACTTACTTTGATCCAGAGCACTGACTACCGCCCAGCTCTTGTGGTGTCCGTGGCCAGCTGGTGTCTGAGGCCAGCTGGTGTCTGCAGTAAATCCTGTATTGCTTTGGTTTCTTGTTATCTGAAAATTACTCCTTCTACTCTGAATGGACAGTCCTGCTCTTTGATTCAAAGAACCGAGCTTCTCTAACCCTTCAAGGCGATCTTTCACTGGATTTCCTTATTTCTATAATTTCTTTTATTTCTTATTTTTTGTCTTTTTGAGACAGGGTCTCGCTATGCAGTTCAGGCTGGCCTTGAATTCACTTTGTAGCCCAGGCTGGTCTCGAACTCGCAACAATCTTCCTGCCTCAGCCTCCAGAGTGCTGGGATTACAGGGGTGCACACCACTCCTGGCTATTTCTGTAGTTTCTGCATCTCCTTTCTCAAAATCTTCCTACCTCTTCCCTCCTCCCTGCCTCCCTCCTTCCTTTTCTTCTTTCTTGTTTCCTCCCTCACTCTTTCCTTCATCTCTTTTTTTCTTTTTTCCTTTCTTTCTTTTGGCTAGTGGAGAAATATATGTTTTTCTGTCAATCTTCCAATTTTTAAAGTAATTAACAAAACACTTGTACACATTTATGGTGTGTATTGTGCAAGTTCCACACACATACACAGTGGAGAATGATCAACTCAGGTGATTAATATGCCAGTCCTTGTAAAAATGTATCAGTTCTTTGTGCTGAGGACACTGAAAATCCTTCTGACCATATCGGAATGCACAGTGACACACTGTTAGCTGTCTCACCCTACCGAGCTAAAGAACACTAGCACTTCATGCTCCTACCTATCACTTTTGCCTTTGACCAACCTCTCCCGATGGCCCCCGCTCCACCTTTCCCAGCCTCTGGTACCCATAATTCTACTCTCCGTTCCTACAAGATCAGATCTGCTTAGCTTCCACATATGAAGGAGAATGTGTGAATTTATCTTTCCGTACTTGGCTTACTTCTCTTCATATCGTGCCCTGCAGGTTCATCTGTGTTGCATTTATTTCCTATACCGTATAGTTAAGCACAGTCTGCTGAACCCACATCCACATTGTCTGCATCTTACCTGGACATCTTCCTTTGCACAGAATGAGCTTCTTGCATGTTCCCGGCTGAGCACCACGCTCTATTGCAATGCCAGGGCCACACGCTCAACACTTTTACTCCAGCAGAAGCTCGAGTCACGGAGCCCAGTTCTATTTTGGGAGCAGTATGGGATCTCCTGATGAAAAGCCCCCAACTCAGCCTCCCTCCACCAAGGTTTGTGTCTTGCTGGCATTCCCAGCACTGGCTGGCATTCCCAGTAGGGGTGGCCATGTCTTTACACATCAGCCATCCTTGAACCCAAGTTCTTTTCTTCAAATACTTCTTCCATTTTGAAAGGGCTCTGAGTGGGTCACCTGCACTCGGGCAGCAAAGGAACATAACGTTGGAGGTGGAGAGGAGAACAAGGTGTAGTGGAGACAGAAATGAATGCGGACGACATTGCCATTGGTCCAAGGAGAGCAGGAGCATCTGGGCCATGATGGTCCAGGCTTCTCCGCTTCCAGAGCCTTTTCACTTTGCCATGGTAACCTCCTACTTCAATAGCTCTGTCCTTCAGCTAGGAAACTATATTTTATGTCCCTTGCTTTAGAGAATTATTACACAGAAATAAGTTGTCCCTCCTCCTATATTGATAGTCTATGTTCTCTATCTTTTACCTGTCGATTTTCTTTTCCACTTCTATATTTTGAGTTGTCACACACTGCCCGGTCACCAGCTTGCTCTTTGCTGTCATTTTCTATTCCTTGAGTTGTCATCCTAGCTTACTCATTCATTTATTTGCTTGCTCACTTGTTTGTTTATCTTGGATTTTACTTTCCTATGACAGTGGGGCCTTTATGATTTTTGTGACAGGGTCTCACTCTGCAGCCCAAGTTGGCCTCAAATTCATGGCAATCCTCCTGCCTCAGCCTCCCAAGTTCTGGGATTACAGGAGTGTGTCAACATGCCCAGTTTGTTACAGTAGTTCTTAAAATGATTGGCTCCTTGATGGTTCACATTTAAAACAAAGAGGAAGAAAGCTGAGTAGTAACCCTATAAGTGTTGACAGACCTGCTAGCCAGCAAAATGTGCTTAAGACGATGAGGAGCCAGTGGTGAGCTGTAGTATAAACAACGAATGCGCTTCCTGTCAGGTCCTAGTTCTCCTCGTAGAATTACTCCAGGAATTCATTGTTGCTTCAGCTTATGCCTGAGGAGTTACCTGGACTCGTGTTCCTTGGAAGGAGGCTTATAACAATGTTATGCAGGCAGATCCCTCCTTCTGGCCCCTGAGACCATTTTCTAGTGTGATTTATCGACCTTTCCTCTTCTGTCTGCTTTCTGTCTCCCAAGTGCTTGATAAAATCATCCTCTGCTGATGGCCTGTTGTTATGGTTTGTGTCTGGGTGTCTCCTCAAATCCTCATGCAGTCATGGGTGTGGGCTTCTAGATTTTTGATTGATTCATGGTCCAATGCTGGGATTATGGGTGTGAGTGCTACACCTGCCCTGGGGTGGATAGTTTGCATATGTAAGGGAGAGAAGGAGGCTGCTTGCTGCCACTCCTCCCTTTTGCTCTTGCTGCTTTGCTGTTTTCCACAGCCATGAACTGTTGCCCTCTGCCATGTGCCACTCTGCCTTGGAGCCAGTCGAGTATGGACTGAAACCTCCACAAACTGTGAGCTAAATAAACCTTTCCTTCCTTAATTTTGGGTGTTGGGTATTTTGTCTCCGTAATGAGAGAAAGTAACCAAGACATCTGTGAACACATTTCTTTTTGACACGCTTATAGTTTTTTCCTGTGTTTTCAGTTATCAGGTGTGGGAGAGAAGGGATCACTCCCCATCTGCCATTTGAACAGGAGTCGGGAGTCCAGGTTGTTACCTTGACAGAGAACAGGGCACTTCCCGCCTGGAGGCCAACTGGAAATGAGATGACAAAGGGCCAGGAAGCTGTGGAGTGGAGGGCACACCTGAAGGGAAGAACGGCGCAGGCCAGGAGCTCCCTGCCGAGTCAAGGAGCCTCAGGTGCAGCACAGGGTCTGTGCAGTCAGACAGCAGGATCCTGCCTTGCTTTCCAAGTGTGCAGCTCAGTATTTGTTTTGTTCTAAAGTGTGGTTTATATACGTTTCGTAGGTCCTTTCAGTGAGAGAAGCGACTCCAAGGTCACCTCCCAGGTGTAACCCTCCCTCAACAGCCTTCAAGCCTCCTGACATCCATTCTTCACATACGATTAGCCAAAGACCCCACTTGGGACGTTGTCCCTGTTCTAGACAGCCTCTGCCATCAGCAGAGTCTTTTAAGTCTGAGGTCTTCTCTTCTGTGTAAGGTGATTTTAAAAAATAGAGTGAATTTATATATATTTTCAAAAAGTATACAGTGAAGGACACATGGCCATGAAGCCCCTTCAAAATCCCCCTCTTTATTTTGCCCACACTCATTGCATTGTTCTTGCTACTTTCTGAAGCAGCCCCGGAAGTCCTCTCTCCTGAGGGTCTTTCGCTGGGCTGTCTCATTGTCCTGATTGATTCAAAACGCCTACTTGTCATGATCACTGAGACTTAACAGAATACCTAGAAGTCACACAGGGCCAGATCTGGTGAATACAGTGGATGGAAACACGGCGCCACCCTTTATGAGCTGCCTCTTTGGATGGCACTTGATAGCAGCATTCATATTTTTTATCACACCTTGTAAAGACTAACTTTGCCTAATACACAGTATAGACTTTAGCCGTGTATTTTCTAAAAAAAATTAATAGTTTCACCTTTTAAATTAATTCTATCATCATTTCGGTTTAACGTTTTTTGGTATAAAGCGTAAGGTTTCTGCGAAGCTCATTTCTGTTTGTTTGTGTATAGACTTACAATACTTGCATGGGCAGTGTTTGAAAAGATTGTTGTTCTTCCGTTGCGTTGCCTGGTTCTCTATTCTGCTTTGCCAGTCAGCGTCTGTTTCTGCAGTGATATCACTGCCTTGACTATCGCAGCTCCTGGTAGGAGTTAAAAGTGAGTAGTGTGAAGCTGCCCCTTCCTCCTTTATTCATGTTGTTTTGGTCATTGCACTTCATTTACAACTTTACTGGTACAAACTTTAGAATCAGCTTGCCCATGTCTACAAAATACCTAAGATTTCAGCTCTGGCTCAGACGCCAATCTTCAGCGGCCTTTGCAACGCCCACTGTCTTCTCCCTTTGAGGCTCCAAACACCAATCCTGGTTTAAATCTCTCCCTCCTTTGGGCTGTCACAGAGCCTGTATCTAAAAGTTCTGTGGTCTTTTAAATTAGGCAATGTCTTAGTGACTTTCCTTAGGCTCTGTCTGGTAAGGGAAGCCTTCTCCAGAAGTCAGTAACTGTGTGAGCCTGCAGTGTCTGAGCCTGGCTCTTGTTTCCCTGCATGTTTGGAAGGAAGGAGGACTGAAGCAGCTAGTACAGACAAGTCTGAAGTTTGCTGTGGCTTCAGTGAGGAGCATCTACTTCAGTGATTGTTACAGGGTCATTGCTTACCTAATCTATTCATTATGTGAGGATTGACAGCTGTTTCTTAAAATAGCTATTTTAGACTTGAAATATGACAAGTGGGTATTTTGACCGGGAATTCCATGTTTGTAGGTGTCAGAGGTATTACATCAATATCTAACTTCAGTTTGGTTAAAGGAAAATGCAATCTCTATGTTGTCCAAGTTTATTTTCAATTTTTTTTCAGTGCTTCTTTGGGGATGGGTCAGTTACGATGCGTTATCAATGAGTTAAGCTCCCTGCTACCCAGTACATTCACAGCACATACATTAAGGAGCAGAGTCTTAATCATTTCACTCACATTTTGTACATATATCACATCCATGGATTCTACAGCTGGCTTGGGAATAAATGAGCTGCATAGATAGGCAGCTGAGGGCTCTATCGGATATGATCCAAGACCGGGTATTTCTGAGAAGCCCCAACTTTGGGAATATCCACGTGGACTACATGGTCATCCTGCTGTTCATGTTTGGTCGAGGCAAAGAAGAGAAGCTAAGCTTTGATCTCTGGATTTCCTCAGAAGGTCGTCTCTAAGGTTGAGCCATGCCTCAAGCGCTCAGCAAAAGTGTCCTGTTCTGCTGGACTACACTGTCTCTGCACAATAACTGTGATGGAGGGTACATTCCTTCCCAGTGGACTGCAGTGGTTAGACAATGGGAGTCAGAAAACTGGATGTGAAATGTGTACAATTTAACTTCTGTAACTACCATTCCCTCCTCTAAAATTTTCTCCCCTGAAATCTGTATTGTCTAATTTGCTGAGTATTAGCAGGTTATTTTCAGTAAGTCAGAATCTATTAACTGAGTAGAGAATAGCATTATTTTAGGAATGTAGAAGATTCACATGGTTCAGTCTGATCTGCCATCCAGTTAGGCCCCATTCTGTCAGCCGTGGTGCTGTGACATGTTGGGGTGGACCGTTCTCTGCTCTGGGCTGTCCTGAGCAGTACCCCAGTCTCTATTAGCAGATACAAATGGTGCTGTGTGTACACCAGGCCTGATAGAGAACATACCTGCAGACACTGCACCCAGCCCTGGGGACACTGTGGCTGAACTTAGAGCCAGGTGGAACAAATGTTCCCCAGTTGAGAACCTTCTCACTGAGTTAGAAAACAGTAGCACCAAGTACTAATCTGTGTGCAGCGATTGTCACTTCCAGTTAAAAACAATTTTCATTAAAC
>NW_004955404.1:3454449-3480872 GCF_000276665.1 Chinchilla lanigera | reverse complement strand
TTTTTTTTTTTTGCCACAACCATGCTGATTTTATCACAGTAACTTTGCAGTATAATTTCAAGTCAGGGATTGTGATGCCTCCTGCCTATAGAAAGTGAAACATTTTTAATAATGTCATCCATATCACATATTTTAGAGCATCCACTCTGAGATAAAATTCAAGAAACTCAGTGGTTATAGAAAAGTTTTCATAATTTCAAAAAAAGTATTTGCCACTATAGCAAATCTAATTGCACACACATGTAATCTATGTTTTAAAAATAATGTTATTAAAATAGATATTGAGATTTAAAAAATTTTATATATTTTGTTTTTCTTGGTGCGCATTTGCAGTACATAATGATTACATTCCTTTCTGAGGAGTTGGTGCATGTACATAACACAGATTAATTCTTTCTTTTATTCTTTCCACTCTCTCTCCCTATACTTCCATTCCCTTGTTTACAACTGTTGTGGAAATCAGAATGGAGATTCCTCAGAAAAACTAAAACTAGAAATTCCATTTTACCCAGCCATTCCTCTTCTAAGTACCTTCATATAAGAGTTAAAAATCATATTACATGTATACCCATGTTCATAATAGCTAAAGCACAATTTATAATAGCTAAAGCTTGAAAGTGGCCTATATTCCCCTCAACAGGTGAATGGATAAAGAAGATGTGGTATTCACACACAGTCCAGTACTACTCTGCCATAAACAAAGATAAACTAGAGGCATTTGTAAAACACTGGATGCACCTTGAGACCTTATGTTCAGTGAAATAAATCAGACACACAAGCTTAAATACTGTGTGGGTTCTCATCTATGACAAGCTCAAAATATAAGTACAAAGCAAAATAAAAGTAATAGGAAATAGGGAGATAGATATTTTGCAAATGGGAAGGAGACCAAGAGATGCAGGGAGAGGGAGGGAGGCGGGAGAAGGGAATGACGCAAGAACGAAGCTGTATGCTGTGTAAGCACCCGCTCCTCGTGGGGATGTAACCATCATGCACTGCGAAAGGGTACCAACTGTATCGATAGAGTCTCCAGAACACGCACACATCAGGGAAGGAAAATAACACCAAATTTATTGAGACGTCATGATAATACAAGTTACCTCTGGCCTCTACCATTGCAAGAGGTGCTCCGAGTGCTGGCCATGAGCTTTGGACATGTATCAGTACTGCGAGCTACTAAACGGTGGGTACATTTTTTTGGCTGACTTTGTATAAATTCAGCACAGACAAATAAAATTTACATTTTGATTTGTTCCACACCATACTCGTATGTGGCGTGCAGAAAGAATCTTGTTGGGCTGGTGTTAACAGGTGACAAGCTCCGTGCCTCATCAAGGGCTGGGAGACGCGGCCAGTCTGTGGACAGTGGCGCCTGCAGCACGTGGCATGTCCGCCAGTGAATCGGCAGGCTGGACCCAGCGGGAGCCCGGACGCACATTCCTGCCCCCAGCTGCCCCTGAGTGCATTCGCTGAGGGCTGAAAGGGCGAGCAGTGGGGCCTCCGCGCCTCCCGTCCTAACCCTCGCTGCTGAGGACCAGTGCGGCCTCCACTGGTCAGGCGGCTTCTTTGATTTTTTCATCTGTAAAATAAAAGAGAGTTTATTTTTTAAATTCTACCGTCATTAGCCTGACTGGGAAGGCAAGGTAGGATCCATAAAATATGATAATTCCTCCAATTCATAATTCTACCAAGGAAAAATGTGCAATACTAGGCTTCCTGTGAAAATCCGAATACTTCCCTCACTCATGACTTACTTGAACATGAGCAGAGTGAATTAATCCAGATTGTTTTAGCTCTTGTGACTCCTTTGTTACAATGCTACTTGTAATGCAAACCTACATTATGACCCAGATATTGCTTCTTGGTGCTGCTCAGGAATTCTGTAAGTTCAAGCCAAGAACAATAAACACAGCAGTCACTTTATAAAAGAACACATTTTCCCTGGTATTCGTTTCTAAAAATTTTCAAGTCTTCGTAATGAGCTGAAACTTCCAATTACACTGTTCTTAGCACGCGGTGTTCACAGGAGAACAATCTGACCCAAATTCACTTAACATATGGAGCTGCAGCTGGTCCAGTAAAATGAGCCCAAGAAAGCTCTGATGTTCTCCTAAGTCCCAGGTATGGTGATGGAAACACCACATTAAGGGCTGCAATCGGCATCCAGTTGTGTGGTGTTGAAAGAACCGCCATCATTACCAATTTGCATATGTAATAAAGACTCTTGGAAATGGCTAGACTGTTAGAGAGAGCGGCAGACTGCGCTTAGGAGGCACGAGGTCATGATGCTGCTGAAGACAGCTGCCTCGGCGCAGGCAGTGGCGTGACCTTGGGAAGTTGTGCAGCGTCTGTGCGCTTGGATTCCACATGTGCAAAATCACACTGTTCCTATGGCAGTGCATACTTGTGTGACTAACTTAGAGGACCTGTGCAGAGTTCCTAGACTGCTTCTCTTCTCGCCAACACCTTGGGGTTGGGTTGGGTGCATGCTTCAGTGTTGGATCAGCAGACTGAGAGGCTTGATTTAGGTCTTAAAATCAAGTTACAGGAAAGGCGTCATGGTGGCCCAGAGGCCGACAGCACTGAGGAGCTGCTCCGGGACATCCACGCAGAACAACAGAAACACCACTGCCTGAGGTGAGGGAAACCACAGGAAACCCCTGGGTTGCAGTTGGAGACAGCAGATGATCGGCAAAGCCAGAGTGTTGGTATTTAGAATGAGCAGCAAAGTAAGAGAAAAGCAAGAGAAATGGTGCATCCAGGCCGAGAAGGAAGGAACAGCAAGTCTGTGGGAAGGGCATGCGGAGGACCTCTACTGTGAGTAGGAACTTTGCTGCTGGACTGGCACCGGACTGAGCAGACAGGGGAGCTGAGTCCAGCCCAGTGAACGGGAACTGCAATGGTAATTCCCAGCATTTCCCGTGAATGTACTGTCAAATGGGGAGACAGCGAAGAGGTTCCCCTTGCCTTTGCCTCGTGGCCTGTGTGGGGGCTGGATTTAGACAGAACCAGGATGAGAAATCATCTTCAGCAGCTCCTTCTGGGGGACAGACCCCCATGTGTTTTAATCTCTGGGATGCAGCAAGCACTTCTCCCCTGGGACGGCAGGTACCACCCCTCAGGAGCCAACCATGGTCTTGGAGGACAGTGACTGTGACATGGCAGCTCTGAGATTCCAGGTCGGGGGAAACACTCCAGCGGCTGGGCAATGGGAGAGCAGACTCCAGGCCGGGAGAGTCACGTCGGGGTTGTGGGAGGATGTGCACCCCACCCAGCCGTGGACACACCCAGCCAGGTGGCAGGGAACATGAAAACAAAACACTGAACTGAGGTTTGAATGAGTGACAGGAAAAGAACCGAGCTGCGTGAGGAGATTTGGTAGGACGAGGGTTCTGAATCTGGGGGGACACTGCAGGGCCCAGGGGAGGCGGGGGTCACCCCCTCCTTGGTCTAGCACAGACTTGGATGCCCCAGCAACTCTGCCTGCTCAGAGGCACTTGGAGTAAAGACTGTAGTACAGGCCCAGCCAACCAAACCTCCAGAGCACCATCTTGGGGTGATTACACCAGTGGGAGTCCTGCGGACACCCCCATTCTTGTCCTCAATCCCACCTACAGAAAAACCTGAGATCTCGAGTGTGACTCATTCTCGCCTTGGATGACTGTCCAGCCCTAGCAATCATGTCTGTCCGTGCAGGGGGGACTCAGGCCCCAGACCCCTCTCCAGGGTTCCCTTCACTAGGGCAGAGGCTGCAGAGGAGAAGTCCAGAGTAAAAGCGATCCTTCGCATCCTTGCTTGTATCAGGCAGTGCCAGGTAGTAGATGTCTAGGGGAAGTAATTGTCTCCATTATAAATATCCCCACAATCTTTCTGACTGTGCATGTGTGTGGGGGGGGCGGTCTCTGAGTTGTGATCTCTGCTTTGGCTTCTTTAGTGAGCCACCTTGTTGTGTCATGTTTTCCCACACCGAGGGCTATTTCATAGGGCTTTCTAACTTTGTATTCCTATCGCTTCATTAATTGCACCCAATCTCCCTGTCCTTTCCCTCATGGTCCACATGCACGCCTTATCCTCTTTCTTTTCCTTCTCTCGTCTCTCCTATCTCTTCCCCAGCCCCCTAATTTTCTTGTGTATAAATACCATCACTCATGTCTATCTTTTCTAGCTCTTCCACTTTATTACTACCCATTTCTTTTCCGGGGTTACTGAAATGGAAGACAATTTTTAAAACAACTTTTAAATTATATGCTGGAAGCCCCTTAATAAAAGGACACTGCAAAATAGCTGGAGAGAAATCTATCCCAATGATCTGTAAACCTCAGCACAAAAACACAAGAATCATGAGAAAGCAAGGTGACTGGACACCTCTAAAAATTTGTAACACCCCTCAAGCTCACAGCTAGGTATGAAATAGATGGCTTTCTAGACTAAGAACATTAACGACTGACAGAATTATTAATTAGATCATAAAGGACAAAGATAAGCAGCTGGATGAATCAATTATTAAAATGATCAGTGAACTCATACAGAACACATCTTCGCAAAAGGGAAAGGGATGAGGGATAGAGGGAGGGCAAGGAAATGGGAGGAGAATTAACGTTTGTATGTCAGGTACCAACTCCCTCACAATGAATGGAAATCATTACATAATCTAAATGTGGACTAATAAACAAAAGGAAAAAATCAAATTAGTAGCTGAATGAAATAATGAAAATAAGGCAGGATACAAGCAACTGTTTCAGTAAAGAGACACAGGTTCTGAAAAAGAACCAAGAGAATCCTGAAAATAAAACCCTCAGTTAGTCAATAAGAAACTCATGTGAAAGTTTCAGCAGTAGAAAAGATGAGTCAGAAGAAAGAATATAAGGACTTGAACACAAAGTGAATAAATAGACGGTAAAAAAAAGAATAAGAATCAATGAACACAATATTCAAGACTTCTTGGACAACTCTTAAAGACCCAGTGTAAGATTCATTGTCCTTGCGGAGGGTGAGGAAGGACAGGCTAGTGGCGTAGAAAGTCTATGCACTGACACATCAGTGGCAGAAGAAATAATATCGAGAGTCATCAAATGCGGTCATAGCAAACTAAACAGCTTCTGTGAATCAAAGGAGAAAACCGAAAATGGGAAGAGACAATCAAAAGGATGGGAAAAAATTTGCCCAGTTATTCCTCAGACAGAGAGCTTACAGCAGAAATATTTAAAGAAATCAAAAAACTTAAACTCCCTCAAATCAAAGATCCAACCAAAAATGTGCAACAGAAATGCATAGACACTTGACAGAAGAGTTCCCATAGGTGGCAAATAAGCACACAAAAGATGCTCAACATCACCATAAGAGAAAAGTAAATTAAAACTACACTGAGATGCCATCTTACCCCAGGAAGAATGGCTATCATCACAAAAAAATTGAATAATAACAAATGCTGGGGAGGATATGGAGAAAAAGGAATCTTCTACACTTTTGGTGGGAATATAAACTAGTAAACCATACAGGAATCATTGTAGGAATTTCTCAAAAAATGAAAATAGAAATTCCATTTGACCCAGCTATCTTCCTTCTAAGTATCTTCTCAAAATAATTAAAGTCATCATGTTACGGAGATACTTGCATTCCCATGGTTATAGCAGCATCATTTTTAATAGCTAGATCTTAGAAACAGTGTATAGGTCCATTAATAGATGAACGGATAAAGAAAATGTGATATTTACATACAATGTAGTATCACTCTACCATAAAGAAAGATAAGCTTTTGGCATTTGTAGGTAACTGGATGAAACTTGAGAATGTAATGTTAAGTGAAACAAGTCAGACACACAAGTTTAAAATCACATAGTTTGTCTTACATGAGAAATTCAAAATATATACATATACAAATAAAGAACAAAATAAAAGATAGAGAAATAGGAAGTAGGAAACTAAAAGGAAAGTCTTTTGTTTTTATGGTTTTTTTATGAGAGAGAATCTTTTGTTTCTGACTTATATACAGCATAACATTTTGGTCATTTTTTTTAGATTATGGTATATAGTATGCTAACTATTTTTACTCTCTAATTATTTTGTTATGAATTATTGTTTTATTTTTTCACATAAGAAAAGTACTTGTTTATATTTTTCTTATTAACATCTATATGTACTACATTAAAATAAAAATTATTTAATTAAATAAAAATATTGAAAAAGGAAACCTAAGTATGGATATTATAACAGAAAGCTGGGGAATAAAATGGATATCCAGGTACTGGAAGCATTTGGAAACAGATACATACCAAAAAAAGAATCTCTCCAAGATATAGCATAGTTAAATTGCCAAAAATTCTGAACAAGAATATTTAAGGCTTTTAGAAAGGTAGGGGAAATCACTTACAATTACAAACCTGTAAGAACAGCAGCATATCCCTCAACAGAAATTTAAAGGACAAGAGGACTTTCAATGGTATATTTCAAGATCTGAAAGAAAAAACAACCCAAACTAAATACTATCTGTATGGTTTCAAAATTTAAGGGGAAATAAAGACCTTCCAAGACATGTACAAACTAAAGACATGTACTACCCATAACCCAACATTGTAGAAAACACTACAAAGTAATTCCAAACTCTGAGGAAGAAGATAATCACAACCTTCGACCACGTAACACAGGAAGACTAGGTAAATGAGTGAGAATTAGGAGTAAACCAAACACTAGGAAAACAACAAAATGACAGGGATTACAAGGGTCTTAATCCTCCAAATGAAAGACACAGACTTGCAGATTGAATCACAAATAAAAAACCAACTATATATTGCATACAAGAAACATACCTTACCTGTAGAGATATGCACAGAATTAAAGCGAACAGATAGACAATGATAATACAAGCAAGTAGAGTCTCGGTTCCCGGTACCAGAGAAAAACCAAAAAAAAGCAAGTAGAGTCAGAAAGCAAGCCAAGGAGACTGATATTATATCTGACAAAGGAGACTTCAACTAAAATTAGTCAGAAGAGGTAAAGTCACTACACAATGGTAAAGGGGAAAATTCATCAAGAAGAAATAAAAATGGTGAATACATGCACTGAGTGTCAGTGTAGCAATTTTGTAAGACAAATGCTACTTGACATAAAGTAATATTAGGTCCCAGTACAGTCATAGTGGCGAATTTTAATGCCCTCCTCAAATGCTCAAACTCAAGTAGACATGTTAGCTGAGCAAAAAATCAGTAATAAAATTCAGAGTTCAATTATACTGTGGACCAAATGGGCTTCCCAGATATCTACAGAATGTTCCACCCAAAAACAGTAAAATAGACATTCTTTTCAGCAGCCTATGGAACTTCCTTCAAAATAAGCTCCATTTTAGGTCATAAAACAAATCTTCACACACACACACACACACACACACACACACACACACACACTCACACACACTCACACAGACATACACACCCCACAAAAAGAAATAATCTCATGCACTCTATTAAATTATGATGAAATGAAACTAGAAATCAATTGATAAAACCAGAAGAATAAGATACATACAGATTGAATAGTAATATTGATGAATTAGTGGATCATTTAAGAAATCAGGGTAGAAAGTTAAAACTTCCTAGAATAAATGACAATGAAAATGCAATGTACTAGACTTTGAGACAATGAAAACAGTGTTAAGAGGAAGGTTTATAGCTGTGAATGCCCACATTAGAAAACAGAGGGACTCTAAATAAATAGCCCAGTCATGCAGCCATGAGATGTGAGGACAAACCAAACCCCAACCCAGCAGAATGAAAGAAATGATAAAGATTAGAGGATAAGTTAATGAAGTTGGGACTAAATAATAACACAAAGAATCAATTAATCAAAGAATTGGTTCTTTGGAAACATAAACAAGGTTGATAAATTATTAGCCAGATTTACCAAAGAAAAAGAAACCTGAATTGATAAATGTAGACATGAAAAAGAGAAATTGCAGCAGATACCACTGAAATCTAGAGGATTACAAAAAAAGCCATTTTGAAAACCTATATTCCACTAAACTGGAGAATCTAGAAGAAATAGATAAATTCCTAGGGAATAATGAATGACTTACCAAAACAAAACCAATACTTTATAAACATCTAAGCAGGTCAATAATAAACAATTAATATTAAAACAGTAATAAAAACTCTACCAACTAAGAAAAACCTGGCATCAAATGGATTTTACTACTGAATTTTACTAGAACTTTGAAGAAAAACTAGCACCAATGGTCCTCAAACTTTTCCATGAAATAGACAGGGATTACTCTGATATCAAAATGAGAAAAGCAATCAGCAAAAATACTATAGACAAATATCATTTATAGACACCAAAATCCTCAGTGAAGTTCTTGAAAACATAATTCAGCAACACATTAAAAAGAAAATACACCACAGCCAATTTGGTTTCACTGCAGTGAATGAATGGTTCACAATACACAAATCTATAAATGTAAGACACCGCACAAATAGAATCAAGGATAAAAATCACACGATTATCTCAAGAGGTGCAGAAAAAGCCATCAACAAAATTCAGCTCCTTTCGTGATAAAAGAAACCCTGATGAAAACAGGTTTAGAGGGATCTTGATTATATATACATATAACAAACCCACAGGTAACATCACACTGAACAGGAAGGAACTGGAAGCATTTTCCTCAAAATCAGGAACTAGAAAAGAGTGTCCATTCTCATAACTCCTGTGTATTATCATTCTTAAAAGTTTAGCCAGAGCAATTGCACAAGAAAAAGGAATAAAACTATACAAAGGATGTAGTCAAATTGTCTTTATTTATAGTGTACATGAGATTATATCTAGAAGACACTAAAAACATTACCAGAAGATCCTCTGACTGACAAATTCAGCAGAGTACCAAGTCATCAAATCAGTCCACAAAGATACCTGTCCTACATACCAGTAATGAACTTGTTAGGAAAGAAACCAAGAAAACAATTCCATTCATAATAGCTTCAAAATTATAAAACGAAATACCTAGGAATTAACCTAACCAAAGTGAAGAAAGACCTCCATAATGAAAATTATAGACCACTGAAGAAAGAAATCAAAGCACACATAAGGAAATGGAAGCCCAGCTCTTGACCCTGGACCTGTAGAACTAACACTGTTAAAATAGCTGACTGCCAAAAGTGATCTACATAATCAAAGTGACTGACATTCCTCACAGAACGAGAAAACCCAATCCCCAAATTCTTACTGAAGCACAAAAGACACAGAACAGGCCAAGCAATCTTGAGCAAGAAGAACAATTGCTGGAGAAATCATAATATTCAATTTAAATTATACTACAAGGTAATAGTGACAAAACAGTATGTAACCAGCAGAGAAACAGACATGCAGACCAGTGGAATAAAACAGAAAACACAGAAACAAACCCGCACACCTACAACCAACGGAGTTTTGACAAAGAGGCATAAATATACACTGGAGGAAAGACAGCTTCTATAAGGAATTATGCTAAGAAATTTGGATATATATATGGGAGGATTGAAACTACATCCTTATTTCTAACCCAAAACCCAAATCAAAGCAAAAAAGATTAAGGATCTACATATAAAACCAGAAATTGTGGGAGATAACAGAAAAGAAACATTTGAAAACATAGACATGGGCAAAGACTTCTGGAACTGGGGAATAATAAAAAGGATCAATAAATGGGGACTATATCAAACTTAAAATCTTCTCCACAGCAAGGGAAACTTCAAGAGTGAAAAGACAACCCAAAGAATGGAAAAATAATTGCCTTATACTCTTCTGATAGAGGATTAATATTTATTGAGAATATATGAAGAACTCTAAAAATTAACTCCAAAAAAAACTCATCAGCAAATGGGCAAATAAATGAACACTTCTTGAAAGAAGTACAAATGGCCAAAAGTACACGAAAAAAATTCAACATCTTTAGCTATGGGGTGAAATGCAAAACAGATTTACTCTGAGATTCTATGTCCTCCCAGTCAAAGTGTCAGTCATTAAGAGCACAGCATACCACGAAAGCTGGCGAGAGCCTTTCTATGAGCTGGTGAGAAGCAAAACTAATATAACCGCTGTGGAAATCAGCATGGAGAGGGCCCAAAAGCTAAAAATAGAAATGCTGTTTGACTGAGCTTTACCCATGGCTGGGACATTCCTGGAAGAACTGAAGACTGCACCACGGTGATGTCCGTGCCTTCTTCACTGCGACACAATGCATGAGAGCCTCGCAGTGGAAATACTTGCATGCCTGCGAGCAGATGAAACGCTAATAAAAATGCAATGTTCATACACAACAGAATATTGTTCAGCCATAAAGAAGAGTGAAGTCACATCACTTGAAGGAAAATGGGTGGAACTGGAGGCCACGATGTTGAATGAAATAAGCCCAACTCAGAAAATTAAACACCGCACGTTTGTTCTTACGTGAGCAATCAAAAAGCAGAGGCGAGATGACACAAACAGGAGGGCAGATGCTCAGAGATGAAGAAAAAGGGCAGGGGAAGGGGATGAGAGTGCGAGAGAGGGCCAATGGGAATGAGAATACTCAAAATAGTGCTGTGCATGTACCAAAACTCCAAAAGCAGTCTCATTATTGCTAGGAAGAAGGGAAAAACAGGTATGGGCTGACAGGACAGGTATATTGCAGAACAAAGCTGAGAGGGACCGCTCTGGCACTAGAGCCCACACCGGCTTCTCGCCTGCAGGCTATAGGGCTTTTTATAAGGTCGTGGGCATAAGCAGGGCTGGGGAGCGTCAGTGAAGAGGAGTTCTCCGGTAGTGGTTGTCCGGTAGAGACAATGCTTGAGAACACACAGGTAGTTGCGGTCACTGGTCAAGCGCTGGGCCTTCTCCACCTCTGATGACGCAGTTCTGGCAGGCACACAGCACAGCATGGGGGGTGGTAATGTGACCATGTAGACAAACTTTTGTGTTTAAAATGTTTTAAAGCCCAAATGTGCCAACAGCCTGCAGTGCTCCTTCTGCTTCGGTAAACAGAATGTACCAGTGCAAGCTGTACCTGGCCTGTTTTTCTTTCCAATTTAGTCCCATATTTGTAACGTTCCACTTGCTTGCAGAAGACCCCTGCCTTACCTGATAAACAGTATGAAAGTCACTTCGTGTGCTAGCTCGGGACTCAGACTTTGGAGTATGCAGCTCCTCTGAGCCCGCTGGCGTAGTAAGGTTGGTTCCTACCACTTTTCAGAGTGGTGCTCACTTATCAGAGTGGTGCCTCTGATAAACATGACATTGCTGTACCAGTCTTTGTTCAGTTCAGAATGGCAGCAGTAAGACTCCTTCAATTATTCTTACTAATAATATATGTTAACAAAAATACCACAATGAAAAGTCTTTCATATGCATTATTATAGCTTAGCTAGACAATATCCCCCAAAGCCTCATTTGCTCAGAGGTGGGAATTTTGAAAGGCTGTTAGAATACAGAAGTGCTAACTCTACCTTACTGTTAGGGGGGCATGACCTGGAAGGCTATCTCTCCGTTCACGTGTCTTCCCTTCGCCATGACAGGAGTGGCTCCCTTCCACTACACTCCTATGCCACGCTGTTTTTCCTTGGATCCACCGAACCATAGGCTGAAAGCATGAAAAATAAACCTCCTCTCCTTCAAGTTGAGGGTGTTAGTTATTGTGTTTCAGGGACAAGAAGCTGACAAAGACACGCATCTAACAAAACAAATTATATCCACCACTTCAACTAAGACTACATACTAAGCACTTGATTAATTAATGTTAAAGACAGACTTTGATTTTCTAATTTCCCTTTTTTATGTGCATCTCTTTGAAGAATCAAAGAGAAAAAGCACGTGATTCTTAGAAATGAATCCTTAATTGCTGGATCCAAAACTTTTAACCACTTGACCACCTTCAATACTATGTCCCCTCCTCAGCCACAAGCCAGATGTCAGAGACCTACACAGTGAGCAAATTAGAAGTAGCTGAGGTGAGTGTGGGCTCACACACCCGCTTGAGCAATCGCTCCCTTCCACGCAGTCTTCCCAAGGACACCGTACCTTTACCTGACAAAGTCGTGCATGAATATTAGTCTCCTTCTGTAGGCCAGACCACTGCACATTCCCTAGTGTATTTTGGAGAATCTTCATGTCTTCAAAGATAGGAAATTAGGAGTTTTTCTTTCATCTGTCATCCTAGCATCCAACCAGTTACCCAGCAATGGAGGCTTATTATTATAATTACGTCCTGCAAGTCCTCCTCTCTGTCTGCATGGGCGGCAGCGTCAGCACCCTCCTTCTCTCCTGGGCACGAATCAGCCTCCTGAAAGGCTCCTGGGCACATTCTGAACCTCTCAGCAATCCATCCCCACATTTTCCACAGAGCAATGCTCCTACTTTCAGGATCTCCTAATGTTTTGCCTGATGCTGCATAGGAGAGTGGGATAAAGAGTAAGTGATGAATTAAGCCATTTTACAGGGCTATTTCTGTGGAAAAGATGAAAACCAGGATTTTGTTAGTTCCCATTCTTCCCTACACTGAAAGATTTCAATATAGAATGATAATACGCAGTGCGATGTACTTAGAAATTGCACAAGAGCTGGTGACAAGAATATTGAGAGCTAAGTACTATACAAAGAATAAATAATTCCTTAAGGGCATGTATGCAAATCACCATAAGCCATTTCTAAGGGATTCAAAAGTACTTAAAATCTGGGGATACAGCTCAGTGGCAGAGAGAATGTCTAGTACGTGCAAGGTCCTGGGTTTGGTCCCCAGTTCTGAAAAACATTTGTAATATGCTTAGATTGTCCCTGTGGACAAGAAAGGACGTGGCTCATGAACGCACACGGGTTAGTGACCTTGGTGTAACACTGAAGAGAGGATGCAGGATGTTATCTCAGCGCGCGGACCAGGACCACTGACGCCATCTGCTAGCATGTCTGGCCAGGCTTTGGCATCCACACTGGCCCGCTGGTGGGCAAGGACCAATGGGGAGCTTGGAGCCTACATTTGGCAAGTGTGCTCTTGTGTGAGTTCACATTTCAATGCCACCGGCACACTAGATCTGAGAAACACTGTGTGCACACATGAGCCCACACAACGGCAACCACCCTGGAGTTAAGTGACTACTGAACCTGGACAGTGCCCTAAGGATCCCTGCTATTCTGTGTCATCAAGAAAGTTTGAGTTCTCAAGGGAAAACTTTAAAAAACAGGAACAGCTCTGATGAGTAAAGAACGGATGTTATCTTTTATTGGGCAATTAGAATAATGAAAGTAAAATTAAACGAGTTAAATTAAGTTAAAACTTCCCCATCAATTTGTTCATTACCGAGTTGTCCGCATACCAGAGTAAGATACTAGATTACAGTTGTTTGCCTCTTCCTAATGTGGACATTTGCAATGAATTTTATCTTGCATTAAATAGGTGTTTTACAGCGGACTACTTTGGCTTCAAAAATATAACTTAATGCAAATTAGTTTAGCTAGCTAATGAATTTATTTAAATTAATGAAATCTTTGTATATATTTTTACTATAATTTATGTCTAACATAATAAACCTGATATGTCAGGTTGCAATAATCAGTCACTAAAAATAAATATAAATATAACCTGTACCTTTTAAAATAACATACCTAATTCCTTCTAGGATGTACCTGAGTGAAAAGCAATTTACTGCATTCCCTATTTATAGAAGAATAATTTTATATAGGCTATTAAAATGATTGGTGGATATTATTTCCAAAAATGAATTATCTTTTTTGTAGGTAAGAGCACACATTGCTATTAAAAGATACCTGATTGACAGAACTCTATGAAATTCTGATTAGAGGAATTGTTTGGTTTGTTAAGGGTACCTGCTATCCTCATCACGCACACACTTTTACGTACAGATGCTTATGCACATCCACATTTCCATTAAACCCAGGGAAGAATGGTGAAGAGATGGTCCTGAGCTTAGATAATTATGAGAGCTAGAGATCTCAAGCACTGGATCACTGTCAGCTGAGCCACATGTTTTCTCTTGCACACTGGTGAAAGGAAAAGCCAGTTAAAATGGGTTGTAAAATGTCCTGGGACTGGTTGAGCTTGGTATTCTGAAATGAACTGGGGATTTATTAATACTGGAGAAAAAGAGTTAAATTGCTGATGTAAAATGGCAAAAGATAAAAAGTGATTCTTGCGTAACTGTAAAAATGATGCACGATCTATCCTTTCAAGTCTCTGTGGCTTTTACCAAAACCTTTAATGCTTCCAAGTCAGTTTCCCCGTCCTTTCAGAAAGGATACCCAGCTCCTGCACCTCAGTGAAACATCCCTATCAGTACTCTCATGGGCGGGGAAAATCCCTCTAACTATGTTCTCTGTTTTACAGATTTCAACTATCACACTTAATATTATCAAAGGGTCTCTTACCATTCCTAGGTCAGTGTACACAAACACACACACACACACACACACACACATACACACACACAATTTCCAGGGAGAGATAAGTGTCTTACTTTATATTTTGTATTAAACAAGGTAATTCACCATATTTTTGATATTGTTTTAATTAAATGAAAGTGTTGCCTCTTCAAACAATCTATGTGGATTAAATTAAATCTTTAATGTGAACACTTCAGTTAACAGATGACACAACCTAGTGCTCCACAACGTTTTGTGTGTCTGCTTTAGTTTGCGAATGGTGCAAAATAACCAAGTGTCGCCTGCATAGGATTTCAGACCAAGCAAGATTCCCCAGGCAGAATTAGAAAGAGATGTAATGGGCAGAAAGAATGAAAGGCAGAGGTGTGGAGGGGAGGGAAGCAGTACTTTGGATCCCACCAGAGGCCACGATGTCCACCCACAAGGGAGAAAGTGCGAAATTGACACTGAACTCATTGCCACCACCGCCAGCACCCTCATCATCTTCCCTGCTGTCTGTAACCACCAACTCACAAATCAATGTCTGTGAAAGACACAGAAACGCAAAAGGCTGCATCATTACTGAGAACAGATGCTATCGGCTCAGTGACAGAATCTGGAAGAAACTAATTTTAATTATCATGTCAGGAGTAGAGGCCCAGAAAAAACCACTCTGCTTGTGTGAGATTTGGGCTCTCTTCAGGAAACAAATATCTGGAAAAAAGGATAGAAAACATCTTCTATTACTTGCAGTGTCTTACCTGTGACCAGAGACTCCACACAGAGATCATTAAGTTCTTCTCAGTCCCAGCAACAGAGTTGGAGATACTGAAAATCATTAAAAACAACACACAGGCAACAGGGTTGAACCCGGCAGTATGGTGCACTCTAAAAGCTGTAGCCCCATAGACTGACAAGGTGCAAGAGGCAGAGAGGCAACAAGATGGTGTCAGGAATGGCTGCAAATCTCTACTTTCTGATGCTTGGAGCTTGGAAAATTTTGCTTGGTCTGAAGCCCCGTGCAGGTGAGACCTCTGTTTCTGCTGTGCCAGAAGTGGATTTGGAAGGCTGTGCAGATGGCAAAGCATGAGGACAGTAGGGGAGAGGCTCAGAGCACCGTATTCCCTGCTAGGCCTCGAACTAAACGGGAACGCTTATGTACAATCTGCTTTCCAGCAGGTGTTGTGAGAAGTTTTAACCATGCCTGGACAGAAAATTAAGGCCAAAATATTATTTTTCATTTTAATATGTCAAACCGTATGCCTTGTTCACAATCTAGAAATCACACACACACAGGCATGCATGCACACATGCAGAACAAAGAAGACCTATGAAGAAGGATTGCAAGTATGCAAGGACAGACAAAAGAGAAGACCAAATTTACAATGAAGATGTAGGTGGGTCATGGAGATCACATCACCCGTGGCTGATGATCAACATTACGGAAGCAGCATTTCGGGGTCCAGATGCTTTGATCCAAAGGGAAACCAGCAGTCACCCTGGGCTGAGGACAGCAGAGGAGAACTGAACCCAGCACCACTCAGTCAGGTCTTCAGACACAGCTGAAGTGTGACCTCTGTGGGAGCCATCCCCGCATTCACTGCAGGGCACACACCAGACCAAGTGCATCTGTGTGCCCTATGGGCCCAGGAGACCTCACAGATTACCTTTCTTAGGCCCTGGAAAAAGTGTGAAATATCAAAATCTGAGCATGTTAGGAAAACAAAGGCTTAATTATCATCAATATAGTACTTTACACTAGGACTTTGGCAGAACAAAGAGAACACAAACAAAAAACCCAAATATCTATTTATCTATCTCTGTAATCAATTAGATTCATTTTGAAAATGCAAATATACTTTAACATCAGGATACTAGAGGTGATACAGAACAATTATTTGCCAACAAAATGTAGGTGGTAACATTCAATGTCCATTTTAATTAAAAATTATCAGTTAGGATGGACTAGATGTTTCTAAGTATACCCCAAAATATGAAAAAAACATTCATGGAATGGAAGAAGTATTTACAAATTATATATCAGGTAAAGGAGTTGTATACTGAATATATGACCAATTTTACAACTCAGCAAGATAAAGACAATCTGGTAGAGAACAGCCAAAAATTTGAGTAGACATTTCTGCAAAGAAAATATACAAGAGACAAGTAAATGAACAGTACATGCTTATTCAATAAAACTAGTGATTAGGCAAATGAGAATCAAAACCACAATCTGAGACTACTTTATACCCAATAGAATAGCTAAAATTTAAAAGACAGACAATAAAAAGTACTGGCAAGGTTGAGCAGAAATTGAAACCTTTAACTATTGCTGGTGGGAATGTAAAATGACACATCTATTTTGCAAAACTGAAAAATCTTTAAACTACCACAGGACTCAGAAATTCTACATATACCCAAGGAAACTGAAAAGTAATCTTCATATAAAGCAAATATCCAGAGTAACATTCTTCATAACAGGAAAAAGAGAAGCAAGCTCAGAGAGGAAAGGATAAACAAAATATAGTCCATAGGTACAGTGCAAAAGCTTGCAGTCAGAAAAATAAGAGAAATATGAACACATGCCATAGCATGTACAAACTTTGAAAAATTTGCACCACTAGAAAGAACCCAGACCCAAAATTACTGTCTGCATGGTTTCTTTGATGTGAATCTGGACACAGGAATATCTAGGAGAGGGTAAGTTCACAGAGACAGAAAGCCGGCTTTCCCGCAGGAGTGGTGAGGAGAACCGGGGAGTGGCTGCTGGCGGGCACCGGGTTTCTTTTCAGAGCGATAACAATGTTCAGACTTAGATTGGGGTAGTTTTTGCGCAATTCTGTGAACATACCAAAAGCCACTAAATCGTACCTTCTAAAAGAAGGTATTTTTGCATAAGAACTATATTTTCATAAGCACTTATTAAAAAAGAGAAACAGATTCTTCCTAAATGATGCAGGTTAGGAATAGGTAGGTGTTCATCTCCTTACCCACCTCCATTAAATGTACATTAAAGAAGGAAAATGATCTACGTGCAGCGTTCAAGTGCGGCCCACTCACTGTGTTGGTGTTAAGCACAGTGCTTTGTGATTAAAATGACCCGATCCCCCTCATCCTCACGTCAGAAAAGCCAGCGGTTCCGACAGCAGGGCCCCACCCCTCGCTGGGGTGCCCGGGTAGGGCCTCTCAGCAGGAACGTGTGCTCCGCTGGCTGTGATCCCTCCCGCCCCGTGCCACACAGCATGGCAGGACACCGGGGAAGCACATCCGACAAGAGGTAGCAACAATCTGTGGAAGGAGGAATCGCTCGGAGGAGAGGTAGCTAGTGAAGGAGAGACAAGGAAGCTGCACTCCAGAGCAGCAGTTCTCCAAATTATCCACGCTTCAAAATAAAATCATCTGTTAAAACACAACCCAAGAGGTTCTGCTTCCGCAGGTCCAGAGTAGGGCCTCAGAATCTGCATTTCCAAGAAGATTCTTAGGGGTGCTGATTCACAGGCCACCACAGGTCCAGGGCCCAGAGAAGGACGTCGTGACCCAAGGAAGGATATTCGAACCCCAAGGACACTGGGTCTCAGAAGCACCAGTTACAGAAGAGTGCTGGAGTGAGGCAGCCTGCCCAGCAGGAGTTGCTTTCAGAAGGTCTGTTTTCAGATCAGTTAAGCAGACCTTGTCACTTCACCCAAGTGCAGCATTTACCCAGCAAGCACAAAGTCGCAGTCTTTTCTAAAAACAATGAACCGGATGTTCACATTTTCACCTTCCAAGTCACTGCCCTGTTTCTTGCAATAATAAGTCCTTAAAACAAGCCTGTGAGCTGTCCAGACTTGCCTGTGCTGAGCTTACAAGCAGCTCTGGGCATTTTCATCTCAAATGTAAGTGACCATGGAGGCCTCTGTGTATTTAATGAGATCCTGGTGACAAGAAAGATGCCAGGACTAACACCCAGAAGAACTGAAGCAACTGGAAATATATGTGACTCAGTGGGGCGGCAGGGGAGTAGTAGCTATGGAGACATTTGGAAAGTAAGTCCCCTCATAAAATAAGAACAGAAGAGTATGAAAAACAAAACCAGAGAGAATGCTCAGAAAATTAAAATGATGACAACAAATGCTAAAGTATTCAATAAATTATGGGGATTCAAAGTCAAGAAAGCAGTTCATAAAAGGGAATGAAAATGGAAAGATGAGTGCAATATGGAAGAAATACAGAAGTTTGCCTCAAGGCATGAAAGTTTCTACTATTTTTCACTAAGAGAAATTCCAAAAAGAGAGAATGAAGAGAATAGATGGAGAAATAGACAAACATCCAACATAAAATATTTTTCCAGAGGCAATGGTCAGATTCTACAGATAAAAATTGCTAAGAAATATTCACAAAATGATGAGAAGATGATCATTGTGAGCATATCACTGTAATAAGTGAAAACAATAAATTTAAAGAGAAGTACCTAAGATTTCCAGGATAAAAATCACCAGACAGATGAGAACAGAGTGACAGCAGATTCTCCATTATTAAAAATAAAAAGTGCAAGACCAAGGATTGAGATCTTCAGAATCATAGCAATACAAGTTTTAACTCAGGATTTAGTTTTAGGAAGACTTTCAGTGTATTAATAT
The DNA here is from genome assembly GCF_000276665.1 of Chinchilla lanigera. Lineage (NCBI taxonomy): Eukaryota > Metazoa > Chordata > Mammalia > Rodentia > Chinchillidae > Chinchilla > Chinchilla lanigera. The sequence continues at coordinate 3,461,883 of NW_004955404.1, read as the reverse complement.
ATTAGAAAAAATTTAAATTACAATAAATCAGAAACTTTACTCCTCCTCACCTTTATTTTAGGGTATGCTCAAGAAAATAAGGAATAATTACCAAATGTGGAATCAGTCATTGGATCTCAGCAGTCATAATCCATCCTGGAGTAGCATTATAACAGCAGATACGGATGGACACAGAAAATCCAGAAGCAGTGGGAGGACCAAGGGCTCTTGACGCTGTTTGGGATATCAGTAACACAGTGAAGGCAGGTGACACAGAGAAGGAAAACAGGCAAGACATAGTAATTAGAGGGTGCTCTGGAGAAACAAACAAATGTACTCACAGTAACTATAGGGGAAATGAGGAGAGAGGGAGAGAGGGAGAGAGGGAGAGAGGGAGAGCGAGAGAGAGAGAGAGAAAGAGAGAGGGAGGGAGAGGTGTTCTTTGAAAAATATTTGTGGAGATATTATTTCCAACTTCATACTATAATTCAATTTACTGTGTACTTTTAAAATTTTCGATCTGTAGTTAGTACAGATCTGTGTACGTGATGATTACATAGCTTGTGGGGAGGTGGGACGCGGACATCACGTGTCTCGGTTCTTCTCGCTCTCCCTTCCCCTCGCCTTCCTCCCTGCTCCCTGTACCTCTTGGTCCCCTGCCATTTGCACAACATCTATTTTAAAAGTAAGCTCTGGTCCCAGTCACCAACCCAGAGGAGGAAAATTGAATCACAAATGTGCATCAATAAGTCGTTTTGGTGAGGAGCTTGTCATGTGGAAAACAGTTTGTCTTTTAGTTTAGAAACCTCGCGGGCCTTCAGCTTTGTGTTGCCCATCTTTCCCCACGATGGAAACCTCCCTCCACGCCTTCACTCTCGAGCTGCGTGTTGTCATCACAGTCTTTCCTCCCTCTTCCCGCGGGGCCAGATGGCTGATCTACACGTGAAAACCAAACTTCTGGTCCTGACGCATTCAAAAGACTGGAGCCACCAGCGAAGAGCCTCAGTGACTCTGAGCATCCGCGGTCACCACCATGCAGTCACTGTGGAACGGTGGCAGCGCTGGCTTCCCAAGTGTTGTGGGTTTCTGGGCTTGTGATGAACAGTAACCTAACCATGTTAATGCTTTTTCTCTCTAAATTTGTTACAGTAATGTCCTGGTCTCTCTGCCATAAAAAGCTTTATATCAAATGAGCTTTGTATTGAGCGTGTATTAACATTGTATTTGTGTGTACTCCTTCTAAAAAAAGATTTTCAATGCACATTTGTGTGGCTAAGGAGATTTGAGTAATCAAAAACCCCAGCACAACACTTGTCTAGTTGGGAATCATTTGTTTATACCTGTAAAAAAATTACAGATATCGACAGATATGTATGAAAGCCAAGGAGTTATGGACAAGCAAATGTCATTTTTGTCAGTGTAATACAGTCGTTTATGGTTTCTTATATTTCCTCTTCAACTAGAGTCTCTGTCTCTCTCTGTCTGTCTCTGTCTCTGTCTTTCTGTCTCTCTCTCTCTCTCTCTTCTCTCCAGATGATTTCTGAGCTCTATAATTTTAGGTAAAGACCACAATAACAAAAGAACTTCAAACCCACAAAGGGTCCCTAACTCCTGTATAGTTCCACAGTCTTACAAAATTCACCCTTTCCAACAGACATTCCTCCAGTTTGAATCCTTTGCATAATGAGAAAGATTGATAACTGGAGTACAGAAAACTTACAGCCTATGTAGGAAATAGTATGAGACACTAAGGGTAACATGACAGGAAGCCTTCTTCCTTCAACAATATAGCCAGAAAGAAAGAAAGAAGGAAAGAAAGAGAGAGAGAGAGAGAGGAAGAGAGAGAGAGAGAGAAAGAAAAAAGAAAGAAAGAAAAGCTGAACAACCTTCTCACCAAAACGTAATAACAGAATACTAGTTCCGGTTTGCCAACCACTCTTCGATGATTGATCCAGTGGGGGAGCAAAAAGAGAAAGCTCTTAGCTATTGAAAGTGAGCAGGAAGAGGAATGCAGACAAGTAAGCAGCACTGCAGCTTTCAATCTACCGAGGGGTCTGCAGAGCACAAGGACAAAGCCCAGGGCATCTGTGAGGAAGGCAGTAGAGCCCGGGGCTTCCACATGAGGCAGGACCACAAAGAACCGCAGGGTGAGGAGGAGTGGCCAGGAGTGTGGTTACAGCAAGCTCGTGGTGCAGGGTCTTAGAGCAAGCTCGTGGTGCAGGGTCTTACAGCAAGCTCGTGGTGCAGGGTCTTACAGCAAGCTCGTGGTGCAGGGTCTCGGCTTGCTCTGGGAAGAGCCCAGCCCAGTGTTTCCCGTGTCTCTGGCCACAGGCTGCCCCTCCCACCGCTGGGCCAAATGAGCCACCTGCGTACATTTTTATTCCTCTCCTCTGGGAGAATAAATTGAGCAAACTTAGTGGACGTTAACTTGGCAAGAGTCACCCAAATGAAAAACATATCTGATGAGCCAAAAATGCCACTTCAAGATTTATCTAGTCTTACAGGGCCTGACATAGAACCTCTCCAAGGGTATTTTTAAAAGTAAAAAGCAAAGAAAGTAAACCGGTGTTTGCCTATCAATGAGAGTACTGAATAACCACTTTATATAATACGTGATGAAAAGTAAGATCATAACTAAGATATAACTCAGTGTTACTGCAATGATCACCATTTATTTAAAATGTTCAAAGACAAACCCCGGGCCCTGACTTGTTGTTTGATACAGAAGCACTGAATATTAATTTCTTTTTAAGAAAATAATTCTGGGGAAAGCATGTCCGTAGTCTAAAAAGAGCAAGTGAAAGTTAAGAACAACAGCAATAGATAGATATAGATACAGATATTGAGAGACACATTTTATAAATGTATGAATCACAATCCACAAACTTGGGTCAGTAAGATACATATATATATATATATTTTTTTTTTTTTGATAAAAATGTTGTGAATATTTAAACTTCCAAAAATGTTTTATAGTATGTCTTGGTTACTTTTCTCCCATTGCTGAGACAAAATACCCAACACCCAAAATTAAGGAAGGGGAGGTTTATTTAGCTCACAGTTTGTGGAGGTTTCAGTCTATAATCAACTGGCTCCAAGGCAGGGTGGCAGGGCACAAGGGCAACACTTCAAGGTGACACAAGACAGCAGAAGCAGCAAGAGCAAAAAGGGAGGACAAGCCCCTTTTTCCTACTTATATTGTATATTGGCTATCTGCCCACACCCACACCATCTTTGTGCCCTCCTCTTGCGCAGGCTCAGGATGAATATGAAAATCATCCTAGACCAGAAAGGGCATGTCCTTTTCATGCCAGGGTGTAGAACTGCTGAGTTATTTAGTTAAGCTTCTAGACTCCTCAAGTTGACACAGTGTATCAACATAACAAGTATAAAGCGTATCCCCTTAATCCCTATTAAAATCCTCTCCCTCACTTCAAGCACACTCATCCCATCTTCCCTGCCACTTCCTGCAGCAGCTCTGGAGTCCTCTTTCCTGAGGGTCTTCAGCTGCACTGTTCTGGCTGCCTGGATGTCCTGCATGGATTCATACCTTTTCCCTTTCACCCTCATTTTGACTTTGAGGAAGAGCCAGAAGCTGCACAGTGGCAGATATGGTGAATAAGGTGGAAGAAGACATGCTTTTATTTGAAGAAATTGGTGTAAATATTTTATGAATGAGAGATGGTCAGTATTTACAGTGAGCACCTAAATAAAAAAAACTATGATAAAAGACATGTTGCCATTTATCCCCTTCAAAATATTGAAAATATCTTTACTTTGAACACATTGTCAGGTCATTCCTGGCCATGTTTCTCTTACTATATGAAGCTTTAAAATTTAAAGTCACCATATTTTCCAATCACCTCTTGTATTTATAAAATTGTGGGATAACAAACATTCTGATTCTAAGCAGAAAATGGAAATTTCAACTTTATTTACTTTCCAGATGAAGATGATATAAACACCAGCGGCTCAGCAAATGTGGAGCAGCTGGGAGACTTTCTGCACATCCCGCTGCACAAATCCTGCCAGCCACACCCTTCCCCAGCCCACAGGAGCCCAGGGCACTGCCAGGCCACCCGGGGGCCTGCTCATCTACCTCTGTCCACCACTGTGGTTTGCTCTGAGTCCCCTACATGAAAGGGCTTCCAGAATCTCCCAAAGTCCCAACCCTGAGCTGGCAGGTTGGGAAGTGACAGAGCTCCTGGCCAGCACACCCTGCTCTGGGGGTGCATCACAGACCTCCCTGACCGTCAGCCAACCTGGGTTCTCATGAGACTTTCCTTCTGCTCAGAACCTCCCAGAAGATCCAGGGTGAGCTCTCTGATGGCTTTAGGCTTCCACAAAAGGCAGGGAGAGCGGGGCAGCCTGTGCTTTTATCTCAGCCAAAACCCTGGGGGAAGAATGTAAGGGAATTACAAACCCCAGCAACTTGTAGGAAATGAGGAGGAAGAGAGTATCACAGAGAGCCCTATTTCAGTAAGGCGTCTTGGCCATGGAAAGAGGGAAGATTTAAACCCATTAAATTTAAAACAAGTAAAAGAAGGCTCAAGGCAAGAATGCATCAGAAACATGTTGCCTAGTTCAAAAGTATATTTTAAATAAAACTGCAGCCTCCAATTCAAAGTAAGAGGCAGATAAATCCAGGAAAGCTACGTGAGTGAACTCAGAAACAATTTAAGCTCAGCAGTGCATCAGTGTAAAGTCGCTGATCCCAAGGATGGGGACGGGTGACCTCTGAGCGGAAGGTCAGAGGATCTACATCTGAGCTCAGAGAATCTGCACCCAGGAAGTGAGACTGTGGAGACAGAGAGGCCCCAGATCTTGGGGCAGCTGTTGTCCCAGCGGAGCAAACTCCCCCGGGCCTGCTGCCAATCCGCCCCAGTCCCTTTAGGCTCCTGGAATGCTCAGAGAACCAGTGGTGGCAGTTATCACCTCCCCAACCAAGGTAATTCTCAGAAGGGATCATGTTTATCTCTGCATTTTCTCCACTTCATGAAACGTCAACTGGAATGTGTAAGATGACAGGCTTCTCCTCTTCACCATCTTGATTAAAAAACCAATTCAACAGACAGAGTTCGTGTGTGAACTTCCAGAGGGCGGCGGATGACAGCGTCACCAGGAGTTCTGCTTTGAGGATAAATAGAGGGTGGTTTTGGTTTTAAATGTTTCTTGCCTGTTCTTGGGTATGACGCCCTCAAAGAGGAGGAGAGCAGACTTGCTGTAGCAAGGAAGAGGAGGCAGGAGCTCAGAGTCGGAGCAGGGTGGGGGGTAACACCGGTGGGGATGGTGACCTAACCTGGGTCACAGCCAGGGCATCCTTGGGAACAGAGAACAGCTAAGCACCAATGTGGGTGTTGTGGAGTGGGTAGTGGCCTGGGGGCTCCCTCTAGCCCTTTCTCTTTCCCTGTGAGAAAAGTGAGTACATCAGAGGCAAAGAAGACAGTGGCAGATGGTCCCAATGCCAGAGCTGGGGCCTCTTTTTTCATATGGGTCTTTGATCTCTTAAATACTCCTCTGTCTCACTGGGTGTAGCGGCACACACCTATAAGCCCAGCATTTTGGGAAGCAAAGGCAGTCAATTCTCTAGGACAAAATTCTACCAGAAAGCCACTAGATCACTCCTCTTTCTAATGGGCCTCCTCCAGAAAATTCTGATTCACTCTGTGTGATGGTTGATTGATTGTGTCCATTTGAGAAGTTTAGTTAAAAGACACTTAACGAAACTGGCTCAGCAATCCCACACTCCAGGGTGTAGAGGACCCACCCTAGGGTGGTTCATTACCTGAATACTATAAAAGGGAAATGAGGAAGGACGGACTTGCTGCTGTTCTTCAGAGGAACTCCTGTCTTCACCTTTAGTTGGGACGTCATCTCCCAGCTTCCAGCGCAGATTCTTCTGCTTCCGCCTCAGATCCTTCAGCCTCTTGGCGTAGACCCATTGGCCTGCTGAAAGGGACTCACACAGGACGCTGCATTGAGCTCCAGACCTTAGACTAAATCCTTTGGTCTCCAGTGTGCAGACACCCTCTGCACACGTCCTCATCTGACTGTGGGTGGCCATTGTGAGCCAATCTTGTAATTTCTTATACATTTGTGTACCTTGTGTTACATGTTTCTCTAGTAAAACCCTGACTGATACACTCTGCACTAGTTGATTATCTCCAGAAAAGTCATTATTTCCCAGACTCCTTCATCAGAGCATCACTACAAGGCAGGTCATCCAGGCTTGTTCCCTCCATGGGTGAGTCATTAGGACACTTCTCAAAAACATGAACTGTGACGGGATCCGGGCTGGTGTGAGGTCTGGAGCACAGAGCAAGATGCACCTGAGGAGCTCATGTGTCTACTGCCCCCTCAGCTCCTGCTCAGCAGGGAACTGCAGTGGCCCCTCTGACCAGTGACCCCCAAAAAGCTGGCCCACAGAGATAGGGAGCGCAAATCAGAAGCTAATCAATTATTATCCTCTTCAATGAAAGCTATTTTAAAAAATCAGCTAAATGAAATTGTGCCCCTAATGATACCATTGATTTACATTCTGGACCCTGGTTATCATGGTGTCTCAGACCAGGGACAACTGGTTCACCCAACAGCAGAGGTAGGAGGGCGCATGTTCATTTGTCCTGTGGCCTGCAGGACTTTTGTGAAGGTGAGTCAGGTTGCAAAGTCTTTCCCTGCAAGTTATCCCGATTACTCTTTCACTTGTTAGACAATCTACAAATTCCTTTAATCGGCACAGAAATCACCTTCCTGCTCCAGTCCTTCCGGTCTCTCTTTGTGTATTTTATTGTGCTCTGAGCACACTGAACAATTTACGTTACTCTGACCTTGACATTTTCTCTCCGGCACACTGCAAGTTGTTCTTTTCGTTTGAAAAGCCTTTCACTTTCCTCTCTCCTGGCTAGATGCTAACACATTCTTCAAGATTCGGGCCTGGTGCCAACATTCCTATGAACTAAACTCTGCTTGCTAATGCTTTGTACACACTTCTATTTTAGATTTTATACTATCTTAGAGGAGAATTGTTGCCGTTCATTAGATTGAATTCTTTAAAGTAAATTATTTTGTCTTAATCATCTGTGTATTCCCAGAGCATAGCACATAGCATGGATCTTGAAGTCTAGACATGAAATAAAATATATGAATCTTCTTTTCAACAACACCACTTTTACAGACATTCTTTTCTCTAGATATCTGGGGCGCTCACTCAGAACTCACCAACAAAACATCCCGTACATGTCTGTCTTGGGGAATTCATTTGTCTCTTAGAGACAAGCATATTAATGCAATAATAATGATTTAAAAGGTGAACGATCAAAACAGTAACATAATGCACGCCGGAAATGACATTTGCATGGTGGACACAGTCCCATACACAGCTCAAACTCAGCAGGACCACTTTGTGATGGTGGACAGACTCCATAGGTGAGAGAGAAGAAAAGAGAAAAGAAGAGG
>NW_004955404.1:3392395-3454281 GCF_000276665.1 Chinchilla lanigera | reverse complement strand
TGTTCACTGGCTTATTTGTATTTCTCTATTTTTCTGTTGGAGGTCATGCTGTCCCATCAGTTGGCTGCAGGGTCGAGAGTGGGAGTATTGCGTGCAAGACAAGTGAACTTCTGAAAAGTGGGTGGTGCTTAAATGGAGGTATTCTTCCCTGGTGGCTCATCAGAATAATCCATGCTGCCTGGGATTGTGTTGATGTTTAATAAACAAGACCTTGCTGCACTCACCGGAACCACGCCTGTCTTTTCTCGAATGTGGACTAGGACACCCATGTTGCACGGACTATTCTGTTGCAGGCATAGCTCCATTCCTCCTTCCACACTGGGGGGACTTCCATAGTTATCGGAGGAGGTATAACCCGAATATATGGTGAAAGACATATATTTTTAATAATTATTACATAAAGGGCACGTTGCCATTAGTCACCATTAAAATCTTGTCATGACTTCAGACACACTTATCCTGTTGCTCTCGCCACTTTCTGGGGCAGTTCTGGAAATTCTCTTTCTTTAGTGGCTTTTCAAGCGCCACCCAACAGAAAAGCAGGCTGGGGAGAAACACGACGCTGTATCCTCAGCCAGCTTATTCACCGGGTCTGACACCGGGCAACTTCTGGCCCTTCCCCAAAGTCAAAATGACCATGAAAAGACAGCATTTTGAATTGATTCAGGACATCCAGGCAGCCAGGGCAGAGCAAGGAAAGACATTTAAGAAAAAGGACTTCCATGTAGACAGCATATTTTAAATTTGCAGAAGAGCAAATATAAGGATTCTTTACTGACTAAACCTCCGATTTTTAGTTTCTTATAAGGACATCTGTCCCTGAATAAATCTGTTAAGGTTTCAGTCAGCCAGGTGAGCATCTTCTTCCAGCCTCGTGCCCCTCCCTGCACTTCCGCAGGCTCTAACAAACTTGATCTCTGAATCTGCAGCCCAAAGGCCGCCTGTGTCAACTTAAGAACCTTAGGGAACACTGCTCTGCTGGCGCTGCCCTGCGCAGAATGTGTAAATGCCTTGGCTTTGTTATGACAGAGTGATTCCTATTTAGCCTTGATAAACAGATAAGTAGCACGGAAATGACTACCAGGTCTCAGTAGAATGCATTTTTTGCATTTAATTAAAAGAAATCCAGAAACAGGACAAAAATAATACCACATAAGAGTAAAGAGTATTTGAATAATAAACAAGAAGATTATTTGTAATTAACCCCGAAAATGTCTAACAAATTCCACACTAAATAAAGGAGTATTATACATTTTTGGGTTTTTACTAATTTAAGAAGCTTTACTGGTGCCTTTTCTTTCTTAAGAATTCAGCTAAAATTAGCTTCCTTTCCCAGCAGAAGTTGAATACATTATAAAAATAAAATAAGTGTCTTTCACACAGTCACATTTACATTTCTTTTTTTTTTTTTCTAATTTTTTAAAACAATTTTCAGCAGATAATGAAATATATGATAAGTGCTGGGTCCTAGGCTGCAAAAACTAACAACTATAGCCAGTAATGATTATGATAAAATCTCCATTTTACTGCAGCTTATAAAGAGTGCTGACCTAAAATGAAATTCACACAAGGCAGCAGGTGCAGACAATCCTGTAGAAGCCTTAACAGTTTATGTATAAAAGGAGCCGATTATATTTCAGTAGCTAGATCTTGATATGTGAATGCTTATATATATTTTAAAGTTTTCAAATTCAAGTGAGCACAAAACTAGAAATATCTTAACTAGTAGTAGGAACATACTAAAATTTAAACTGTTGCTTTTTAAGCCACCCTATGGGACTTGCCAGCTGCTAAGAAGGTGCTACCCAGTTGTCTATCACACATTTAATAAACTAATTTCAAGACAGTAGGTAAGTTCTTCTTAAGGGATGCTTCAAAATGTCCAAAGGATAGCTCAGCAGAGACACGAAGATGTAAGTAATGCAAAGGGAGCAAATGAGTTATGCGATTAATTTGGACTTAATGGTATTTTTTACTGTATAAGAATAATCATCATTATCAGTATATAGATATTGAAGAAGATTTCATTTAAAGTGGAATTATTTGCTCATATTATATATGTGGAAAGCCATACAAAAACGGCATAGTAAAAATGATATTTGTTGGCTTGTAAATCTGTTTCCATACTATTTGTTCATTAGCAAAGACTGAAGTGAGTACGGGAGAGCTGAGTGGACCCTGAGTGGACGCCTTTGTCTCACAGCAGCTCTGTGCTCACAGTAAGGAACTCTGGGGCTAAGTGTCCCTTTGGGTAAGCACACACACGCGCAGAACTCCGGCTGAGATGCTGCTCCCAGGACATGTCAGAGTCTTCAGGAACGATCGCACCCATCTCATTCACCTCTGCATCTGCAGTGCCTCAAATAGGTTGGGACATATGAGATGCTCCGTAAGTATTTGTGGAACTGGTATCAACTATTTTGGACAAGTTAGATGAGAAAATAGTTGAAGTTATCTTTCTATTAAATAAATGATAAATGACAGAAACATTTGATTGAAAATTTCCTATGTGATAAATGTTGACCCAACTCTATTTCCCCATGTGAGTGCTTTGTGCTTGTATATATAATGGCTCTTTGGGTGTTTTCAAGATTATGAGGCTCCTGTAAAAAATCAGCATGTTTCCCACATTCTTCATCACACTGAGGATATTACTAAAATCTGTGTTGTTCTGAGATGAGTTCTAGCTAAGCTGTTTTTTTAAAAAAAAAGAAACATTTTTTTAGCACTCCTGTGACTAGTTCTGTGTCCATGGGAAATCAACAGGAAATCAAAATTCCTCTTTGCTGTGGTAGATTTTCACCTCCTACAGCTACTGAAAAAAATGAAATTTTAATTTGTGTATAAACAAATTGATATTTGCCTCTTGTTGTGTTTATATTGAGCACATCTGCTAAGGCCCCCTCTGTTCATAGGCAGGGATTCTGGAAGAGGACTGCACCATGAGGATGATAGAGCTGACTTGCTGTGAGGGTGTGGTGCCTGGTCAAGGGACCGGAGGTCATTGTGTGAGTGGGAAGGCTGTGTCTCCCTCCCTGGCTGTTCCCTTCTCTCTGCTTCCTGGTCATTATGAAAGGAACAGCCTTTGCTCTACTGGGCTGCTCTGCCATGCTGTTCTGCCTTGCAGTGAGCTGACCATGAACTATGACCACAAGGCACCATAAATCTTTCCTCCTTTAAATTGTGGGTGTCAGGTATTGTGCCTCAGGGACAAGAAAGTGACTAATACAGAATGCAGTCAATTTTGGAGCCCATGCATGTCTAAAAACACTTGAAGTCTGCCTTTTTGTTTGACTGATGGCGTAGCGTAGTCTAATGTTCCGGGTTGAAAGTGTTGTGGTTTAGATCATGAATGTTCCTCCCAGGCCTCAGGCCTTGGAAGGCGAGGCTCGTGGTAGGTGAGTGAATAATGGGGCTCACAGCTGACTTGCTGTTGGCCTGGGGCCCGGTCAAGGGAGGTGAGTTTCTGGGGATGTGGCTTGAAAGGGTTTCTTTCCCCCAGCATCTCCCTGTGCTCTCCGCTTGCTGGCTGCCATAACATGAGCATCTTTTGCGTGGCATCCCCCCTGCCTGACAGCCACCAAGCCAGACTAGCTGTGAGCTGAAATAATCCTCTCCTCCCTCAGATGTACCACATATTGTGTCCCAGCAGTGAGAAAACCGACTCAGACACATTTTTAAAGGTAAAACTATTTGCAGAAGCATAGAGATGTACCTACTTCTCAACATTTCTTTGTAGAGGCCCTCAAATTCCCATCCCATTGTGAGGTGTGCACACTTCATTGTTTCTAATCATTCTTTTGTCATTTCCTAACTCAGTTTTAGTGAACTCTTTTAAGTGCATCTCATTGATGAAACAAATTTGTATGTAGGACATAGCTGCAAGAGAGTCTGGAAAATGGGATTTAACTTTTCTCTTCTTTCTACATGGAGGAAGCATGGGGAGAGTTCCAGGAGCAAATGCAGCTATCCAACACACTGTCACTTGTTGATTGAAAACAGCTGGCTCCAGCTATACACATCAAGGCATGTGCTCAAGAACAGGTGTAAGGGCCCGGCTCCACTGAGTTCTGTCTGTCCCACATCTACTCTTCATACAACAGCCTCCCTTTGCCACAGTCCTACTCATGACTCTTCACAGAGGTCTCATGGAGCCAATCTAGATGCAAGGGTGAAAGGCAGAGGGAAGGAGCTCTGGGATGCTTTGGTCTTGAATGTGTTGTATCTTCCCCAGGATCAGCTAAAGTGCCACTCAAGAATCAAAGTCAAAGATGTTTTCAAAGGTTTGTTCTTTTAGGGACTATGCATGTGTCTTCAGAAAAACTGCATATGTATATATTTATGTATATCTTTAGTATACTTGTACATATGTATAAGTGTACATGCACACATTATATGTAGTGATGTGTATTCACATGTGTATATATGTATGCATGTATAAGTATAGTACACATGTACGTGTGCATAATGAACATATACATATGTATGCATCTATAGTGACAGAATCAGCCCTTGAAGAGCTAAAGGGTGTCAGGGTTAAGGGATGAATGCAGAGCGTCAAATCCAGGCCTGGAGGACAGGAATAGCACAGCAAGATGGTGGGGTCCTCAGAGCAGCCCACAGCCACTCGGTTTCAGGCAGCAAGGGGCGAGGCATGTAGGAAGGGGAGGCTGTTTCAGTGGTCTTACGCTTCCTGGTGGGCAACCAATAGAATCACAGAAAGTGATCACTTAGTAGATGTGTAAGAGCATAATAAATACCTTAGAAAGGGTGAACTGTAAACACATAACCAATTATATGATTGATGTAGAGAAGATGAAAAGAGAACAGGGAATAAGTTTTAATGCTACAATTTCCTCATTTGGAAACAAAAAGAAAGCAGAGATGAACGTACCTATATTTCTTACTATCATTTACCAGTATTTATCACTTGACTACAAACCACGGCGCTAAAATTTAGAAAGGACTCTTTAGCATAAAAAGAGTCTAGACCTTCTAAACACTAAGACAGCAACACACACACACACACACACACACTGAGACATGGGAGAAAAACAAAAAAAGAAGGATTATTGAACAGGAAATGAAAATGAAAATGTAAGAAAGTTAATGGAACTGAAGACAAAACTTCCTGTCTTATCTGCAAGTTTAAATGACATAAAACAAACAGAAGCTTTCTGCGTTTGTAAAAATAAGTCTAAAATCTGTGTACACAAAGCAATTCACTCTAGAACATACGATTTATAAAGCATGTTTGAGAATAAAGGAAAAGATTGCCAGGTAAATGTACAGAAAAGTTCTCAGGAAGCATAAGATTATGTCATACAAAGTTGAGCTGGAGGCAAAAATATTGACAGACAGAAAAGAAGTACTCGGAAGTGGTTAATGTCAGATAAGGAGTTAGAACCATCCTGAGTCCATTGCTTCCTGTACTGTACACATTGCACATGTATGCCAAGCCTGCCTCTCCTTCCAGGGTCAGGATGTAGCTTTTGCTGTATGGGAGGTTTTGTTGTGACACCCACAAAGAGGACACAGAAGATGAAATGTGTCCAGGCTCATCCTCCCTGAAGTCTAAGAGGAACTCCTTGCATCGAGCTGGCTCTCTAAAGGGTTAGCACACTCTGTGAGTGAAAGTAGGCCACTCAGTGACCACAGAATTTATCTTCCAAACTGGGACACAGTTGAGGGAAAGGCTCACGATTTATAACAGAAAAAGGCTGAAATATATTGTTGTCCTAGGTGGAAGGGAACAGAAATGCCCTGGAAATTTATAACCATAACCCAGTTCTTACACCAGTTTTCAGCATGAATTCACATGACCTACAAAGCCCTGAAAACACTTGTGCTGATAATTCAACCCAAAGAGATTTTAGGGAGGTTGTAACTCCATGAAGCTGGCAAGACAAACGCCTTGGGGGAATATAAGCTTAAAGCAGCTCCAAGAAGAATTTTCATAGAAAAAATTGCATCTGAACTTGCAGGCAAATATTGGAAAACACAGCAGCAATAAAATCAATTTCGAATGAAAGCAGCAGAAATGCCCCATGGTGGAATGAAATGCTTATTCAAACAAAATAATTCAATGTAATGAATATAGAAACTTCAAATAATTATCAATCCAGAAGCTCAGTTACTTACAGAAGAATTTTAAACGTGGTTATTTGCATAGTGGCAATGAAGCACTTTTATCAAGATATGAGGCAAAGTACATGAAATAAAAGTAACAGAGAAGAGATGCAAAAGGAATGAAAATAGTTAATATGTGATTACATGGCTAAACTCTAAGCAATAATGTGAAAACTGGATGAGGTAATTCTCCACGTTAAAAGTGTAATATGAAAGTTGACTGACCTTAGAAAATATTGAAAATCCAGAAAAGAAACAATCAAATTTTTAATAGGCAAATGGCTTCCTCTTTGTAACGTATTATGATAATATATTACAAAAAGTTAATATATCAATGAAGCAAAAGCAATATCTCGATAAGGTGCAAATCTAACTGATAAAATTCTATATAATTTCTGATAGAAGCTGTTAATGAATTAGGAATTGACAAGTGTATATTCCCAGCACCATGATTAAACAAAAACCCAGCACAATGGTTAGGGGTAAAAGACAGGAAACATTTTTATTAAATCAGAAAATAAAAAAAAAATCTAATAGTGCTCTTGTTCATCATGAGTGAATTTATCATTCTATATCATTTAGCTAGCTAAATTAATTCACTAAGAGAATGAAAAGAAGTTGCATCAAATTTTAAAGAAAAAGCACACGATAACATTGAAAACAATAAGGAACAGCCAGGTCAGTGGGTTGAATATATTTGATGAAATGCAAAGAGAGTTTAATAAGCAGAGGGGATGAAAAATTAATATATAAAATCAGTAAGGTTCATTCATCTACACAAAGCCCAAGAGAACATAAGGCAGTAGAAGACTTAATTTCCAAACCAATTAAATATAAAGAAAAGGAAATGAGCACTTTTCCTTTTCAGTCATAAAGGGACAAGGGGTAGTTTTGATGGCTCCTCCCACCTGGAGCCCCTAGCAAGTTGCCCGCTAACCTGCTCACAATTTAGAGACCTGTAGCACTTTCCAGAGACAAACTTGGCCTGCAAATGTGGCTTCATGAGAAAGCTCATGTTGATCAGGCAGGCGAATTCATCGAGAAAGCCACTCACAGGAAAACCAAAAGGCAGGAACAAACAAAGCTTCATTAAGCCAGCTGATGGACAGTCTTTAACCAGGAACCAGAGGAATTGTCTACTTGATCTGGGTCCCACCTTCGGTTTAAGTAAACTTTAGATTTCCACAGTAATCGTTACCTCATCTTTGGAAATCTCATAAGAATGTCACATAATTATCACAAAGTTTAGTTTTCCCAGCAGATTGGACAGCTGGATTCCAAATGACCATTGCAGTTTCACTTTTAGCGGACTTCCCAATCTGTCCTGTTTGTTCTGCTCTCATTTTGTGACTGCTCTGATTAAGTGAGTTGATGACTAACCGCGGGGACTGGAGTGAAGAGTGGGGTCAGCTACAGCTTAAGTGAACCCTAAGCGACTTCTCTTAATATGGAGTTAAAAACAGAAAAATGGAGCCTTTTGCCTTATCAATGAGTCTATCAAAAGATTGCAGTAGCACACTGCAGTAGGACACGGTGGTGCTCAGCTACCACCCCCTGCGCTCCAGGAGTGCGAGGCAAGAGAATCCCAAGTTCAAACCCAGCATGGACAACTTAGTGATTTAGTGAGACCCAGTCTCACAATAAAACATTTAAAAAGGCCTAGAGTTGTTGCTTAGTTATGAAGGTCCTTGGTTTAATCCCCAGTATCACTAAATATGAAAAAGAAAAAAGATTGCATATGAATGTTTACTTGTACCCCCTTTGATTATGACAGTGCCAAACTGGAAACAACACGTTGTCTCAACAACAGAATGGAGAAAACACAGTGGCACACGGGATGAAAAGGAAACCAGACATAAGTGAGAATATACTGTACAATCCCACTGTATAGTGCGGATCAGAATCAGGCACAACAACATGCAGGAATAGGAACCAGAATAGCGCTTGCATCAGGGCCCAGATGCCAAGCAGGAAGGTGCGCCGGCGAATGTGCTGCACCTGGAGATGCCCCGCGTCTCTCTCAAGGGTAGCGAAGCAGCCTGCGCCCAGACTGCACATCCAGCACGGGACGCCTGAGGCTTCCCGGGTGCCTGAGGGGCCGCAGGCTCTCTGCTCCTTAAAGCTCCATCTGACCCAAGGGCAGGCTGTTTTCGCCACAGCAGCCAGATTGTGACAAGACAGCAATGACCAGAGGCAGAACTGCAAGAGTTTAAATAGTGACAGGAACTTGAATGCGGCCGGAGGTGGTGCTAGGGGCAGAACTCTAGATAGGAGGCTTAGGGGACAGCGAATTCTCCACCCCAGCTCTGCAAACCATCCTTCTGGCATTTCCATGCTTACACGTTTGTGTATCTATGTGACCATGAAGTGATACATGATTGCTTCCATAAAGAGTGCTTACTATAAATACTGTACTATATGCACTACATATTATAGTCTGTGCCTGGCTTTTGCATCTACCTGGGACCAATTTGCACACGAGCACCTACAGGTCTACTTCACTCCTTAAACGTAGCACAGCATCCTGTTGTAGAACTGCAGAATGATTTTTAAAGTTATGTTTTCTATTGGCAGTTATCGAGATCACCACCAAGCTTGGCATAAAGAGTGGTGTCGTCAGAACCCTCACACATGCATTTCCAGACAATTTTGTGGTTATAGCTCAGGTTACATTTGTACATGTGAAATGGAAAAGTTTTGTATTTTAAATTTTGGTGATATTGCCAGGTTACTTCTAAACAACTCGTAAAAGTTGAAGCTCCCATAGATAACCCTGAAGCATCAATTTCACCCAGCTCTGCTCTCAGTCTGAAACTTTATTTGGTAAGTGAAAACTGTTAGAGCACTAATTGTAATTTGCATTTCATTAATTATATATGCAGTTGAGACTTTTTAAAGACATGCTTTTTAAGTCTTAAGGTTTGAGGTCAATTAGTTTTGCATAAAAAAAGTTTTTTCAAGTACAATACCAATTTGTACTGGCTTGCTTTTTGGCCTTTGGCTTATTTACTCATAAACACTAATTAGATATGAAGAAATCAACCATTTTTTATGTGTTTCAGATCTTTTATGAAGGTTAATATATATCTGTATGGAGATGTTGCTCAATGCTAGAAAACTTACCTAGCTTGGGTGAGGCCCTAACTTTGACCCCCACCATGATAAAAAACCCTATATATGTATATGTATATCTATATCTATATCTATCTATCTGTATCATCTATCTATCTATATATATAACCTTTAATGTGCATTTGTAATCTTGAGATAATTGTATTGTTTTCTACTTCAAACCATTATTGATATACCTATTTACAAAATAAATCCATCTTTGTTTTACTAGCATAAACTCTACCAGTTATAATGCATTGCTTGTTGCAATACACACTTGCATTTGAGTAGCAAATAAATTTTGGTGACTACTATTTTATGTAGAACTTTTTCACCAATATTGATAGTTTTTATAATCCTTGTTTTTAGTATTGACATTTTACTAGTCTCTTAACTCATATCTTATTCTCTATGATATTTTACTTCCTATATTCTGTACTATTTGTATGTCATAAGAATTTCTGTAAATATTTCAAAATTTTATATGTTAAAATACATTCACCTGTAACTTTTATGTTTTTCTACATAAATGCATGTGATATGTGCTCAGACGAGTTCAGGGAGAGAGATTCTGAATACCATTATAAAATATTTTAGCCGTTCCTGGTCATGAACATATCTATATTTCTCATTATGTCTTTTTATATATCCTCATGCTTTTTGAAAAATTTAGCTATAATTTAGGCCTTCAAATTTATTAGAGTATTTGTACAGAAAATTTAAAATGTATTTTGAATCTTCAAGTGTTTTTTAATTATGTTAATAACTTGTCCCTGTAAAATCCATTTCCTTATTTGCATAAAATTTTAGAATGAGTATTTGCAAATTGTTTCTATAGTTTTGGTTATCTCAAAGAACTGGCTTCCCATTTTAATAATAAAATTTGTTATACTTTATTCAATTTCATTTGTCCTTCCTTTCAGCATTTTGTTTCTTGGTTTGTTTGTTTCATCTACTGCTTTTCTGCCCACTTCTGGGTTTGGGATCTGCTCCTCCTCTGAGAAGCTTTTAAAAGCTCTTTCCCTCAGAGCTCTGGCCCCACTGCCTGGACACATGGTGCCCACACTCCATTCCCGGTAACTGGGGATCCCCAGTCATCAGCCCAGAAGCCCACATCCGGTCTGTGTGTCTCCACGCCTCTTCCTGCTTCCTTCTGGGTGTGGAGAGTACCCCCTTCACTGCCTGGCCGGAGTCAAGGCCTTACTTCAAAGAGGATACACGGCTGCTAGTGGCAAGATAGAGAGCTCACCAACTTGAGTTCAGCATCTCAAGTTTCCAGAAAAGTTGTGTTACTTTCTGCCTTAGCTGTTAGCTGCTGTAACAATCCCTCTGCCCCAGTAAGTAATAAATACCAGAAATCTATTGGTCACACTTCCGGAGCCTGAGGAGTCTGAGAAGAAGTGGTCAGCAGGTTCCTTGTCTATCGAGGCCATCCCTGGGTCTTAGGTGGTGCCTCCAGCCGGGTCCTCACACAGTGGAAGGGACCATTGAGTGCTGGGGTTTGCTTTTGCTAGCACTTTTTCTTAAACAGGGGGACTAATCCCATGCACGTAGGCTCCGCAGGATCCGGTCACTTCTCAGGGGCTCCGTCTCCTAACATCACCACCTGGGGGCCAGAACATCAAGTGAATTTGGTTGGGGACAAGGAGAGAAAACATTTAGCCTCGGAATGGCACCTTCCCACCTTCGGGGCTCATGGAAGTAGAAGCAGGCATGCGTTCTTCAGTTGCCATCAGAGACAAGAAATGTCCAAAGACAAACAGTGGTGACGGCCCCTATACCGCTGTGTCTGCACTGACAGTAGGGCAGTAGGGAAGGTGGGACAAACATTCTCAAGTAGCCCTAGGCGAACAGACCACCCGCCTGGCCAAAGTCACTTTCCAGTGTAAATCCTACCAGGATATCTCATGCACACAGTGATGTCTCGTTTATTTAGGCTCATAAATATCTGTGATTTATTCCTTACAATTCTGAGGGTAGAACTTCAAGGTCAAGGCACCGGCAAAGGGGTCAACACTGAGCTTTCTTAAGCCTCTTTTTTCTTTCCCTTTCTTGGCAGTGCTGGGGCAACCAAGGGCCTCTCACAGGGCGGCCGGTGCTCCGCGTGGGGCTCCATGCCGGGCGCGGGCCTCCTTCACAAGGGAATGAATTCTGTCCCTGAGGGCTCCCCCTTGGGACCTCCCCACATCCCAAAGCCCACCCGCTAACATGATGGGCTTGTGGGCTAGGATTCGCACCCTGGAGTACTGAGGATGTGTAAACATTCGGACATCCCGCTGTGTGTCCTGGGGGCGCCATCTGCCCTCTTACTGCCTCAGCTCCTCACATGTAAGCCTTGGTGCCTACACCACAGGACATGGGTGAGGCCTAAACGCGGTCAGGTGTGTTATCCACTGCTTCCTGGCCCATGGCAAGCTCTCTATTGGTCTTGTGGTCTTGGGCTCATCTTGTCATCTCTGTGAGACCAGCTTTATCAACCCGAGAGGTGGGGAATTGAGATTCACCAGGGTAGAACCTGGCACACCACCCAAGTCCTCATTCCCAGGGAGCAAGCATCATATTCTTAAGTACAGAAAATACGTGTCCAGGCACGTTGGCACCATTAGTAATCCCAGCTCCTCAGGAGGCTGAGGCAGGAGGATCACAAGCTTAAGATCAATTTGTGGTAATCCTAATTTTATCCCCTCGCTTGGTCTGATAAATGCTCAGGGGATTAATAAAGCACCTTTCTGGTTGGGTCTGTGAGGGGTGTTGGTGTGACCACTGGTGCCATATATAATCCTGGGTCCCTTTCTCTCTGGTACTGTTCCATTGTTCTGGTTCTTGGCAGAGTGGTGCCTCATTTAATCAGGATTTAACTGAGGTCTCCAGGTAAGAAACCAATTATTCCAGTTTAGCAATTTGACAGGTTATCTCAGGGTTAATCACTACATGGCACTCTGATTTATTTTATCTTTAACACACTACTTACTAGGCAAGATTTTGAGAGCACTCAATAATATTAGGCACTAAACAAAATTTTAAGTGAGAACTTTGGCTGATAAATGGAACAGTCTGAGTTACAATCTGAACTGCTATTTTTCTGATGCTGTTTTTGGCCTGTCTTGATGAATGAGATCATTTCTTTCCCCAATGATGAGTATAAAGTCATTCTAAAATAAAACCAAATTAAAAATTAGAAAAGATCAAATGCCTTGCCTCCTCCCCTGTGATGAAAAGAAAGTCCTGATTCCTGCCCGCCGCTGTGCGGTCTCTGTGAACCTCCCCGCGCAGCACGGCCAGTGCTCAGGGTGGAAGCGGGATTGCACAGCTGGGACGCGGCTTCTCCGCACTTTGTATGCCGGGGGGGTATTTTTTTGCTGACAGACACAGTCCTCATCTAGTTCTTGCATGATGAGTGAAGCTGGTCATAAACCCTCTCAGTTTTAGAAGCTAAATTAAATAAAATAGTATAGAGCCACAGCACAGAAAAAGTGTACTTTAGTGCACATGTGTGTGCACGTGTGTGTGTGTGTATGTGAGGTTCTTTCTGTGTGTGTCTTGGACTAGCCAAGCTGAATGTCCATCCAACCTGAGTGTCGCTTGGGTCACAACCAGCTTCCCCCTGATGGTAACTAACCAGAGATGAAAGCAGAGTAAAAAAATGACCTTAGCTGGACTCCTGGACAGACACCAGCTCTGTCCCACATGTGACCCAGGGATGGCTCAGGATCAAGCATTTCTCTGGAGTCATTCACCCCAGTATGTATTTGTGGCCCAGGTCAGCATACTTGGCATGCAATATTTCAGGCTAGGTTTAGGAGGAGGCCGCCAAGCCCGAGCATAAGCGAAGAACGTGCATCTCCTAACAGCAGTGCTCAGAGGCGGAGACACAGGCCTGCTGCCCATTGTCCTCTTCACAGATAAAACGTGTACAGGAAAATGCCAGGAAGAGACAAGTAGGGCGCCCTGGCATTTCCCTGCCTCCTTCTGTGAAGTGAGGGGGTGGCAGCTCAGCTCAGATGAAATGAGATGGGCTGGAGGGACACTTCCCGAGGGCCTGGCACAGCCCCAAGGTGTGAAGGACTCCAGACTGGCACTGTCTAGAGCCAGGACTACGGCTGGGCAGAGAGCACCCACCTACGTAGTTGAAATGCCCAGCGGGGGGGGGCAGTGCTGCACTCTCACAGGGAGAGGGGATGACGGTGCTCTGGGGAATCCAGTGTGACCCTTGGGATGGTGGCTGGCTTGGAGTCTGCATAGCCACGTCTACAGCAGCACAACTCATAACTAAATCTTGGAAGTGGACTGTATGCCCATCGACAGATGAGTGAATAAAGAAAATGTGGTCTTTACATACAATGGAGTACTGCTTGGCCATAAAGTTGGACAAAACTGAGCCCTCTGTGGGGAATGGATGGACTTTGAGACCACGATGTTAAGTGAAGTAAGTCAGACACACAGGCTTAAATGTTATATGGTTCCTTTCATATGGGAAACCAAAAATATAAATAAAAAGCAAAATGAAAGATAAATAATAGGAGATGGAAATAGATCTTTTGCAGATGGAAAGGGAACCGTAAAATAGAGGGGCTGGGGAGAGGAGGAATGTGATCATTATGTACTGCAAACACAAATTATAAACAAATAAAAAGTTTTAAAAAGTGATTCTGGAGCTGGGTGTGGGGGTGGACACCTAGAATCCTGACACTCTGAAAGGCTGAGGCAGGAGGATCACAAGTGAAGTCCAGCGTGGGCAACTTAGCAATTTAGCAAGACTCTGTCTCAAAAAAGAAAAAATGCAAAAGGGCTGGGGGTGCACCTGAGTACAAAGGACTTGGGATCGACCTCCAGCACCAAAAAGTAAGAGCAAAAGCAAAAACAAATCAAACCACAAACGCTGGTCAAGAGGAGATTTGTTTGGAGGCAGAGAGCAGTAGAAGGGCAGGCTTGGGGTAAGATTGTGTGATCAAGAGCAAGGTCACACCAAGGACGTCATCGGTGAGGCCCAACTCGACTCCTGAAGCCAGAGAGGGGAGTGGGACACAACGCCGTCCTGCGGGGCACCTGTGCCAGCTCCTCACCCCCCTCAACCTGCTCCCCGTCCTGGGCCTTTCTTCTGGGGAGGTCAAAAATGGAAATGGAAACTGCAGTGGGGAACCCCAGGAGAAGGCGGTCTGCTTTTCCCTTTCCTCCTGTGCAGACTTCGGAGCCTGGTGCAGGCCAGGAGTGGAAAAGGGAGAAGTTCGACTTGGTCAGAACTCGAGGTTTTTATTGTGCCTGTTAGGGTTTGGATTTTGCATGCCCTCCCCCACCCAGCCTGTATCCTCACAGCTGTCTGATTAGGGAGGTGGACGGACCAGCAGGCAGCCTAGCAGAAGGAAGTCAGGTCACACGGTGCCTGTAAAGACCTACTGGACCCCTGATGCCGTTCTGTCCCTCTGATCACGGCCTCACGCTATGCTGCACACCGGAAGCACCGTGCTTTGAGAAGCAGCAGGGCCAGGCAGATGTAGACTGCACTATGAGCTAAAATGAACCTTTCTTCCTTTCATTTGTTGTCCTCAAGTATTTCATCTCAGCAACAGAAAGCGAACACAAACACTGGTGAGAACGCTTCAAAACCTGAAAGGGGCCTGTGCTTCGGCCTAAGGAGACAAGGAGGCCTGGGAGGCCGGACTGAGTTTGCGCCAGGGGCCCCAGGAGCTGATCTGCTGAGTGGATGACAGAGGCGTGAGAGTGAACAGAGCTGGGCTCCACCCACATCCTTGGAGAGCCAGGAGGTTCCGTGATGCGGTCACGTACTTAATGTGGCCGCAGAACACTCAACATCCAGGTATGACTGGTATTGCACCGTTGACTGGGATATGTCAACTTGACTCCAATAAGAAATGCCTACTAGGTTAGTAAAGCAAACTATCTGTGGATGACTGACATGAAGGCCAGCAAATGAAAGGGGAGAACTCCTCCCACTTGTGAATGGCACCCACCAAAAGGCTGGTCGCCTGGATGGAATAACAAAGGGAACAAGGAAGTATTCAGTCCCCCTGCGTGGGTGTGCTTTGCCGCCTTTGCACATCAGCCTCCAGGCCTCCGGTTTCCTCAGCCTTCCAGTGCAGATCCATCCAGCCACCCTGCAGTCCTGTGCTGGTGCGTCCTCAGTCCCTCTTGTCGAGTTCCATCTTCTCGGGTTGAGCGGCTACTGGCTCCTCCTGCTCTCCAGTTTGCATAGATTGTGATTGTGGGTTTTCCCACTCTAACCCTGCAGCTAGCCAGTGTGGAAAATCTCCTATCTCTGATCTTATTAGTCCACCTAGGACATTGCTTTGGACCAGAGTCCCCAACCAGACGTCATGACACAATGTGTCACAGCACCTACCAGCATTTCTTCCTCTGGGTGCATGAGACTGATCTAAGTTGTCTTCAGAACACTGCAAGATCACTGCTCTAGCAAAAGAAATGAGTTCATACAGTTCTAACAGCACCAAAGTTTTATCTCAGAACATGGTAACCTCAGTGTGAAGCTTTTGTCCACCTGTGTGATGTCAGCTTGTCTTCTCTGCCTGCTACAGGCACTGCCTATCCTAGGCCTTCTTCATCATTTGGGACTCCCAAAACACTATCGTGCTTCACAATGGAGAAATTTTGCCTTCTGTAGCCTGAATCCAAAGTCTTCTCTCTCTTTTGCATATTATACCTCACCCTACAAAACTCAGTTTAAGCATCGTTACTTCATAAACCCTTTCCTTGTCCTACATTCTGACTTACCTGGTCTACCATAACCAGAAGTTTGCCGTATCACAGCAATCATCATATTCTTCCCAGAGAAATGATTTCCTATTTTCTCTCTCTCACTTACTTCACATTTCTGTAATGTATTGTTAAAAGTTGCATTTCAAAACAAGGCCTAACACCTATTTTGCATTTGTTCATTGTTCACTGGATAGATTAGTGAGGAAATTACAGGGGAATGGTTTTACTGATGCCTACATTACCGTTGTCATTATTTACAGCAATCGCTGTCCTCCCTCGTAGTTTGTGTTTGGCAGTGTTCCTTTGCACTATTTGGTTTTCATTTTACCCTCTCCTCCTGGCGTTGACTGCTGCAGTCCCTCCACCCTGGATTTTCAACCTTTCAGCTATCATATTTGGATCACTTCTTTGTCTTCTGAAAAAAGTAGGATTTTCCATGCTCATTTTGAAATTTTGTGTGCAGCTCTGAAGCTATCTCCAAAGAGCCTCGGGTCTTTCCGGTAATGAGTGGGCCTTAGGTCTGCCAGTTCCTCATGAAAAGTCGCACTTCATTCATTGGACAGAGCTGGGGCACTGCATGCATTTGTATTTATTTCTATATCCATCTCTATACTTTGACAACTACTTTGACAATATGTAGTGTGATCAAGAAATGTGGTGAATACTAATTCTTTTTTTAAAAATTAATTACAGTGAAAGACATATTGCCATTAATCCCCCTTAAATTGCTCCTCTACTCTCCAAATATGCTTATCTGGTCATTCTTACCACTTTCTGAAGTTCTGGAAGTCCTCTTTTGTGTCTTTATGAAGTGTGATAAACAACACGGTGAATGTTACTGCCATGAACCATCCAGAGAAAAGTCTGGCTCCTAAAAACATGGTGCTATGTTCCCGTCCACTTTATTCCCTGTTTCTGGCACTGTGTGACCTCTGGATCTTCCCAAAGAGAAAGTGACCGGGAAAGGTGCAGCCTTTGAATGGATTCACGGCATCTAGGCAGCTACCGCAGTGCAGTTACAGACGCTGTTGAAAGAGGACTTCCAGACCTGCTTCAGAAAGTGGCAAGGTCAGTAAGATTAGTGTGTTCAAAGCAAGGGGAGCTTTCTGAGAGGGATGAGGAGGATTGTGTCTTTTACTGTAATCAGCATTCTAAATTTAAAAATTCACTATGTTTTTATCACACCTTCTGTAACCACCTCCAATACAAAGACACAAGTTTTTTCTGCTCTTCCCTTTTTCTGTTTCTGTAACTCCTTTCCCTGACAATAAACAAACTTAGCTCAAATCATCCTAAAGATATTTACTTTTCTGATCACTCACCCTGTCTACAGTCAGCTTCCTGTCCTAGCAGCTACCAGCTTCCCTCAGAGGATGAGGATGCCCTCCTCTGCCTGTGTGGGTTTCAACTCTGAACGACACCATCTTCACAGGGTTGGGACCCTGGACACCTCTACAGGCAGCAGGAAACCCCCACCTCCACTCCAGTGCCCTGCATGGCTGTCTGTCTTCTGATGAGCCCTGCCGCGGTAGCAGGGGTCTTGAGGGGGTCTAGAGATGAGCGGTTGGGGGGAGGCAGGTACAGAGGAGGGTGCTACTATTGAGCAATTTCAAGTGGCAGAGCAAGTCTGAAACACAGGACCTTCAGTTCTAATTTGGTTGCCTTTCAAACGAGTCTCTGGCACATATCTGTACAGTTGTAGATGCTAACAGGTCTATAGAAGCTAAGTGCTTGGTTTGGTGAGGCATGAAATAGCAGCGCATGTTGGAAGCATCAGAGCACTGCTTAGGCTTTCCTTAGAGCGTTCTAACTGAACAGGCTCAAAGCATTAGTTACTTCCAATGATTTATTTATATCATCATTTTAAAAAATTTTACAGCTACTTATTTCCAAATTTTCCTTGATGAGAAATAATTCAAAGAACATCTTTGTAAAAATAAAATGTGATACTTTCTTCAGGATAAAGTCCTAAAAGGAAATAAAATCAAAGAGAAAGTAATTTCAGAGCTTCACATATATGCAAACTGGTCTTTTACTACCTATGTTTCTCAGACCCGTACAAGCTTTGCCAGTTGTACCAATGTCGCCTTTCAGAACAAGAGAGAAGCACATTATGATCGTCTCTTCAATAGTGATCTATAGAAGCACAACTCTGTTGATAATCTCCTTTTTCCCACTGGTTTAAAAGTGATAATTTTATTGTATACTAAATTTCTAAACACACTCCAAATTTTGGTATCTTCTCTGTTCCGATAACTCAGTCACTGTCTTATCTAGTGCAAGTTTCAACTGTTCTGTTTTAATATCTTGTAACACTTTATAGGATTTATATCTCATTGATGTGTTTTTTTTCTCTCCTCTCCTTGTGTGAAAAGAACTTTAGAACCAGATATATATTTTCAGAATAAAATCGCACTGATATTTTTGTTGGAATTTTGGGAAATGTAGATGTTTTAGATTTTTATATCCTCATCCCTCTAGCTAATTCTCTACTTGGAAAATACCAACTAATAACATCTTACTCAAGTATTTTTGCTTAATATTGCTTCTAGTGAATTTGTAGTTTTCTATTTTAACTTTGCCTCTTTTGGTGAGTATGCTTATTGTTGATATATCAAAAACTTTAATTGTTATACTTATATTGCTTTACTAGTCTTATTCAGGCAATGGTTTAATCATGCTTGATTTGCTTGGGTTTGAGTTGTATATGGAATGTAACATCGTTTCCTCCTCTCAAACCTTACATGCTGCCGTGATCAATGCTAACGGTCCATCTGCTCCATTCCATGCTACATGCTTTAGAAACATTACTAATTTTTTTTTGAGACAAGGCCTTACTCTGTAGTGCAGGCTTACCTTGAACTTACTTGTGTAGCCCAGGCTGGCCTCAAACTCATGGCAATCCTCCTGCCTCAGCTTCCTGCATGCTGTAAACATTACTAATTTTTATAAGCAGTGACAGGCAGAAAACATTCAGTTCCTGAGATGGAACAACATAGTTCTAGAAGCTGAATCAAGGTACAGGCACAGTCCTGACATCCCCTGTCCTTACTGGCTCACAGACGTGAGCAGGCTAACAGCATCCACAGCCTGGAGACACTAGGCGATGGGTGTGTCATAAAGGACAGAAAAGGAATGACAGAGAGCCTGAACTTACACCAGGGTTGTGTCTTAAAGAAAGTAGATTTCAGACGAAGCACCTGAGATAGTTGTGCCATGTCTAACAGGTGGCACCTGTTAGACTCTGCAACTTGCCTTGCCTCCAGACAGAGTCCAGAGGGGTGTTTATTACCACAGTGGTATCTGTTATGAAAGCAGATATTGAATGGTGGGATCATTTGGAGTGTAAAGAAAAAAAATGCCCCAAACTTTGGCAGAGCTCCGATGCAGAATTCCAAGGAAATGTCCCGCTACATTTTCCTACACTTGCAAGTAAATTGGATGTGTTCCAGGCCCAAAGATGTGGTCTGGTTTCTTAAAATGTTGTTTCAGAAGTTTCACAGTATCATTTCATTAATTGCATAAGCGAAAAAATACAAAAATTATGTGTATAAAATTTAAAAACGAGCTTTTACTAAGGTTGTTACAACAGAGAACTGGGAATTTTGGTCCACACAGACTGATCATTCCCCCTTGATCCTCCAAATGAGCCAAGTAAAATGTCTCAGACTGAAATATGCTCAGAGTTTTGCCATTATTCAGAGTTAAAAGTGAACTGAGCCAACAGTGAGCAACTATGACACACTCCCTACAAGAATAAAATCAGGGCATGAGCTCTCCACCTTGCTAGCTCTCTCTGCACCACCCCTGGAAGACGGAAACTGTACCTACATTCAGGGACTCCTTTCACCTGGATCTACCTCCCGCTCCCCGAGCCCTGCTTCCCACAGCTTCTCAAAACAAACCAATCTCTGCAGGTGACTTCAAGTAAAATGCATGTATTTCCAGTTTGCTTGAATTAAAATTAAAGACAGATGTTTAAATTGTAAGACTATAATCAAAGGAAGAGAGAGAAAGAGCGAGTCACAGCAGCAGACATGACTAAGAATTTAGCAAAGCTAGGAATCTACGCATCCTGGAGCAAAATCCAGCAGAATGTACTCCAAGCAGGCTGTCATGAGGGAAATGGGGTATTGTTCACCCTGAACCGCTGCGGTTGGCAGAGGAGGCTGGAATCGGTGGGACAGAATTATGTTGGCCTGGGTCTAAATTGCTCCTGAATGAATTCTGCAAAAGGAGTCAGTTCTCATCTTCCCCTCGCTCTGATGGGCAACACTGATGTCTCAGCATATGAGCTGCTTGTCAGTTTGACTTCTGTATACATTGCAATTGTCTGTATTGCTTGGAAATGCTGGCTGCTCCATATTTTTGGCAAATGTCTGCATTTTTAACCACTGTGTATTATTTTGTAAACATAACTGTGTGTTATTACAGATCTAGTTACTTGTTCATTTGCATCTGTCTGATATTTGAATCAGAGAAGAAGTCACAGTGCTAGGGAAAGGTATCTTTCAGCTGAGACCAGCTCCTGGCTGAAATTTCTATTAAAATGGAATGAGATTAAGCTCACATTGAATTTGTATTTAGATAACCTTGTCACTTCTCATTACCTAATTCCAAACAGTTATGAATAACTGAAAGCCCCAGCTGTCCTTCGTGGGTTATGCCCCTGTTAGGAAAATAAACACAGGATCTACACCAAATTGCATCATTATCACATTGTCTAAGGAGTGAACGAGTTCTACTTGAACAAGATTGATAAGCTATTCTCAGCTTTCCTGTGTGATCAAAATTTGCCAGTGAGACTTTCTGTTGTTGTTGTTGTCAGATGGTTGGAATTACTCTTGTAATTAATCGGAACTTAAAAAGTTCAAAGTTTCCATTCTTCCCCATGAAGCAGTGCTGTCGTAAACTGCAGACTGCAGATGCATATAGTCAGCCCAGGGTCCCCTGTGAGCCAGGATGGTTGAATAAGAGACAAGTAAGCTGGAACGGGGGCCAGGGCTCACCACTGCACACAAGAAAATACGATACAAAGTACCATTCAAGGTGAAAACAAAATTCTTCTTTTCAAAGTACTTCATCAAAATGTACCACATTTTCTGTAAGAAGGCAGATTAAAGAAACGATTTGAAAGTTACTTAGTACCCACTAGCTTTGTATTGAGACTAACAAATAGAGCAGAATTATGATGCTCTGATTTCAGGATCGCTTACTGCTGGAGGACCACGGGAATTAACACACCAAGCTGGGTTTACAATGCATCTTTATTTTTGGTTCGGAAAATGAGGACAAACAGCAATTCCTTTTATTATTTCCTAGCTGATCTTGTTTTAGAAAGTATTGTAAGCACCACCAAGGAAAGGAGGCTAATATTCAAAACAGAACAACAGAAGTTAAAAATACACCTGGGAAATAACAAGGTAACGTTTAGCCTGGATAATTCGAGTTAATAGATCTAGAGACTAGAAATCTTGATCAGTTAGCCGGCAGGGAACCACTTAGAAAGCCATGCACATCCGCACCGGAAAAGACCTTTTGGATTTGAAACCTATCAGATAGAGTCTGCCATTGGAGGTAGGCAAATCCTTGGACCTCAGCTATCCGCAGGAGTCATCATCGCCTGAGGTATACTCCTTGCGGCTGTCATGCCAATGCAGCCGGAGAATGCTAAGTAGGCAGAACAAACTCGATGATAGTCAGGGCACCTTAGTGACATAAAGATGTGATAAAATTTGAGGGAATACAGCCAAGTGACTATCAGAGGAAGAAAGGACTTCCCTGAGAAGATACTCTGAACTCACAGGAAGCTGGCAGAGAATTCACCTTGTACTATACGGGTGGGGAAAAAGTGAAGTTGTTTTTCAGTGGGTGTCTCGCCAAGAGCATAAATTATGCGAATCCTTTAAATACATGCAAAGGAGCAGTGACTCAGAGCATAAGTGATTCCAGGTCCTCTCTGTAGATGTGAGGGTTCCACTTGAAAATACCGGAAAGATGTAAACAGGGAGGGGGCAAAAAGAGTGACTCTGTGTACAGGCAGAATCAGTTTAATTTGGAGATGGCACCATACTGGGAATTCAAGTCTCAAGGTAACTACTTTACAGTTTCTGCCTAATTTCAAATATATGGCAGCTTTCACATCAGCAGGAGCACAGCGCCTGACAGATGGCCTTAATGGCCTGCAAAGCCAACATGCAAAATCCCCTGCCCCACTGTAACAATAACGTCCTTCTGAATTTCAATAATACCTGTCACCCAGGGGGCCCATGACCCTCTTAGAGCTTCATTATATGCAACATATCCATTAGACGGTTGTTTGCTTTGCTGTTCTCTGCCAGGGAAGGATCCTGTAGAGGGTGTGCACATGAGCTGCTATGATTCACATTGGTTAATACGTTTTGAAAACGTTTTGTACGATAATTAGACCCTTGATTCCCTGCACACCGTTGCACAGTGAGTCTGGTTACTGTATTGGTTTTTATGGACCTGCACCTTGACGATTAATGCGGCTGCAGAAGACGCCTTCAAAATGTGCTTTCGCCTTCAGATGTAAGCAGCAGCAGTGTCTTCTCGCTGTACTCATTCCTTTGTATTTTACAGACTTGAGAGCCGCAGGAAGTGGGAGTACCCTGGTTATTCACAAGGGAATACTTAATGGAATAGGGGCACTTAGATTTTGTGAAGAAAAACATCCCTGCTAAAAGAGGCAGGGACATTCAGTGTCCACACCTCACATCTAGAGAGAGGACTCGAAATCACTTATGCTCTGAGTTGCGGTTCATCTTCAGGAAATTAAAATATTCACGTAGTACTATGCTCTTCGCAAAACACCTCCCTGAAAAACACCTTCGCTTTTTCCCCATCCCATGTAAAGTACAAAGTGAGTTTTGTAATATCACTATTTGATTTGAGGTGAAGAAACACGTAAGTACATTCCACTGATATAACCAATTTGAAGTTGTGACTACCTTAGAGCTCTCTCTCTCTCCCTCTCCCTCTCCCTCTCTCTGTCTATGATTTATTGAAATCGTATTTATTGATTTATCAACTCTGACTTCCTGTCTGGTGGATTGGTGTCATCACTGTTCATATGCAGCTTGATGAGTCAGAAGAGCTGTGACAGGGCTGCTGGGAGCATGGCCTGGCTTTATTTGCCCAAAAATTCAACCGGGACAGTGGCTACAGCAGTGACCACGGTAGCTGCCACTCCCCTGGGTGCCATCCTGCAGGCCTGGGTGGCAGGTGCTCTGCATGTGCACCTTATGGGAATCCCAAAAGTAACCTCAGCACCACCCCACTGGAGAGGTGGCTCAAGGCGGCAGAGAGAGGTTGAGAACCTGCCTCACACACAGGTAGAGGGAGGGCCAGGCTAGATCAAGCTCAGGAAGAACAGCAACCCAGCCCTGCCCTCATTTGACCTCCATGTGGCATACATAATTTTCAGGCCAAGTTGGAGGTGAAACAGGGCCCCTGTTCAAACTTTACAAAGAATTTCACGGCACTGTTGGCAGAGCATTAAACCAAGCACAGGTACAGTACTGCCCATGTGAACCCTTTGTAACTGCATGGTCTCTCACCCATAACGGTGGCTCCACTTAAGCTCCTGTTCCCCAGCTAATGATGAAGGCCAAGCCAGGCAACAGTCTCAAGTGCAGTGATCCCCACATGGCAGACCCCATCTGTCATTAAAGAAGAGAAAGGCCTGTCTCTGTTCTCTGAATCAAATGACATTTAAGTGCTTTTATTCATTTAGATAAAATTTGGCTTAATGGCTATATTACATCTTGTAGTTGCATATCACCTGGAATTTCTTTGGCTGGTCCTTTTATCATGTGTACCCACACCTGTGCACACACATCTCTGCACTTTTCTAAGGAGAATGACATTAATAAATCACCAGCACAAACTCACTAAGTTACAAACTCACTAAGATCATGAATTTTCCAACACTTTCTCCTTTCTCAGAAAGCTAGTGACAGCAAACGGATGGCTTTGTATTCATATTTATTTCCTAATTTTTACAAATCAAGAAACTGCAGATTTATTCTGTCCTCATTTTGCATATTGGGAGAACTGCAGTTTCTACTTTTTCTCATGAGAAATGCTCAGTGTATTTATATTATACAGTGCTGTGTGCGCCTGACGTCTAATTTGGGCTTCATGTCTAAGAAGTTAAAAGTGACACTTGCTCCAGATTTTCCACTTTCCACTTTGTTTCCTAGAACCTGAATTCTCCATCTGTCTCCTTGAACTAAAATCAGGGCACCTCCTACCACTACCCCCCAAAAGCTTATTATCCAGCTTAATTGCCCTGTCATCAGTGCTAAAAATAATAAGCTTCACCTGCATTATAAGGACGGTAAGGTTCTTTTATGCTTTTGTTTCCTCAGATGCCTTCATTTGTATGCTCGTCTTTAAGCAATGCTTTATATTTTATTCTTTCCAAGTAAGAAACAATTGAGCATTTTACCAATCTTTTCTCCACCTGCTTCTACATCCATCAAATGGTAAAACTGCTTCTCATGAGACGCATGGGCTACTTCTTACCCTCACACCTATGTGAACCCCTGCTTCATATTTATTCCATA
Source organism: Chinchilla lanigera (assembly GCF_000276665.1). Classification (NCBI taxonomy): domain Eukaryota; kingdom Metazoa; phylum Chordata; class Mammalia; order Rodentia; family Chinchillidae; genus Chinchilla; species Chinchilla lanigera. The sequence continues at coordinate 3,429,718 of NW_004955404.1, read as the reverse complement.
CCTGAAATTTTGCTGACAGAACTACAAAGGTAGGTTATTTTGACGGACAAGCTTCAAGATCACACAAACGCTCAACAGTTGATGCCACAAAAGTAGAAATTTAAACAACAAACAAACCCCAGGCATGAATGGTTTTGAGTTATTTTTATAACTCAGATAAATAAACACCATTTCATCTGGATCACTCTGAGGATGGTCTAGTTTTTTCTTTTAGGAAATAAAGAATGGACAAATTAAATTGGGAATACTGTCTATAGTAAGGATAGTTTTTCTTTTTACATCAAAACTTGTCGGCCAACCTTGTGACATCTTTTCAATCTGGCTCTGTTTTACCTGTTTAACTCTACTTTCTGCCACTGTGTCGCACAATCTTGGGCCTGGCCCAACTTTACACCAGGAGGACCCTGTGGACCATTCTGCTCTTGATTCCTCATGCTGACACTGGGAGGTCCTAAAAGTCCTTCAAAGCTCAGCCCAGATGCCCCCTTGTCTGCCTTAGCAGAGACTCCCTTCCCTAAGGCTGAGCTCTGCACCTGTTCTAAACCTGCCCACTCTATGCGTCACTTACTTAATATGTGTTAATTTTGTTTTCTCCTTGAAATGGTGAATTCCAAATTACAAGGGTTGCAGCAACAGTCAGTTCAGTCCTGAGTATACATGGTTCACATAATTAGCTTCTAGGGCATTGACTGATGTGTTATGATAAACAGTAAGTGTATACTATAGAAAGTTTCGTGGTTTACCAGATATTTTTAGGGACATTACCTCATTTAATGCTCACACCATCATGTAGAACATTGTTAAGGGTTAGACTGGGTTCCACTAAAGTTCATATACTGATGCCCTGACACTTCTGTGGCAACAACACCTTTAAAGAGGTGGTTGGGGCAAAGTGAAGTCATTGGAAATGGCCTTAGTTCCATAGGACTGGAGTTCATTAAAAAAAAAAAAAAAAAAAAAAAGAGATGTGGATATGGACACCCAAGGAGGAAAATATCATGGGAAGATTCAGTGGGAAGATGGCATCTAGAAGCCAAGAGAGAGGTCTCGGGAGAAACCAGCTTGAATGGGATCTCCACAATTCTGAGAGCAGAGGCTCCCATTGTTGAAGCCAGGAAGTCCCTGGGATGTTGCCATGGTAGCCTGGCAAACTGGGCTGGGGAGTTCTGGAGAGAAGAGGTGAAAAGCTCCTTGTTGTGAGTGGGGCTGAGGTTCGAGACCAGGGCTCTGACACCAGGTAGAGACTCCGGCAACTTGAGAATTGCTCTCTAGAAGTGGAAGTTTATTGAGTATGTTTTCTTTATTTTATGTGTTTGACTGTGTGTTAAAGAGCATCACCTTATAAATCTTTTAGAGTAGAGTTGATCAGGTCAGGAAGGGACAAGCTCAAAATTGTATTAACTGCTCTGTTCTTATTGACCTGAATAAGGTTCAACATGGGCAGACACTGTCAGGCTTTGGTTACTGAGGACAGGGGAGGTGGAAGACGTCCACTGTGCTTGCTTTGCACCCAGACAAAGTCCAGGTAACATTATTAACCTCACATCTCCCGCAGTGATCCTGAGTGCTCTGTATCACTCTAATATGGATTTATAAGGAGCAATTTTATTTGGAATGTTCAGAAGACAGTAAGGTCATCAGAGATTAGCTGACGTGACATCTGGCATTTGCTTTCAGTGTGAGGAGGCAGAAGAAACAGGATTGGAACAATGCTGGCTCAAACTGGATGATCAATGCATGGAATTCACTATAGGCATGTATGCTATTTTGTGTAAGTTCAAAATTTTGTCTAATGGGAAAACTTCCATGATCGGCTTTGGAGTTGCTGATTTTATATTAGCAAACTTAATTGAAGGCTTTTTGAAAGACACAGATAGAAAGAGATAATGTCCATTTTACTTGGTGGCTGGGCAAAGAAAGAAAAATTAGGGCCATAATCTCTGGCTAAAGTTGGGTTTGCTGACTGGTTAGACTAGCTCATGAGCTTTTTCTTCACAATATAGTATTCTTATTGGGAGGACCCTAGGCCTTAAGCTTTTAGTGATATCTTCAAATTCAATTCTGAAGTGAAATAATAGGATGAATTGACAGGGAGTAGAAGTGACCATGGAGAACATGAACCACATGGCAAACTAGTTAAGGAGTAGAGCAACTAACCAGGCCACAGGATTACTCTCCAGGCAAAGCACATAGTGGAGCCACAGCAGGGCCGCCCATCTCTGGTCTCACCTTTGGGTGTTCCTTCCCCAGGTGTGAACAGCAGAGGGAAATCCCTGGCCCAGAGTATGTGGCCGTGTGGCATGAGAGGAGCTGTGAGATCCGTCTGTGGATGGCAAAACCTAAGTGTGGCAGTTTGAGGAAGACAGGACAAGAGTGTGATAAAGCTCTCTCCTGGCATTACTGGAGATGAAAGACAGACTGGAGCTAGACCTTGGCACATTTGGCAGGGGGCCAGTCACCCCCCCCATGTGTATGACAGAGGGGACCAAGGTTCCCATAAAGTTGATTGCCATCGAAAGTGGCACCTAGAATTAAAGATGTTTTAAACCCAAGAGCCCTGATGAAATTCTTTGAAGTGCATGATTTTCAATTACCAATATGATGCCTCCTTTAGGATTAGCTGAGCCAGAACATGTTTGTAGTCCCAGCAATTTGGGAGGCTGAGGCAGGAGGACCCAAGTCTGAGGCCAGCCTGTCCAACTTTGTGAGATCCTGTCCCAAAACAAAATGAAAAGGTGCTGGAGATGGAGCTCAGTGCCCCTTGGGTTCAATCCCTAGTTCTGAAAAATTAACTGAGAAAGAAGAGTCTCCTGTCACTGCAGGTGCAGGTGTGTCAGTGGGAAGGATTCCTTCCTCAGGAGACACGGAGAAAACAACCAGGTGGTTACTCACTGTTTCTTGCTTTGATTTTGCAAACACACAAGCTGCTTCCCTGTGTCCGGTTAGCTTCCTGACTGGGCTCTGCAGGTGAAAGATGAGGGTTAGTGTGGACTACATGCATCATCTTTCCAAAAATACTCTCGATGTTAACAAGGATGTTGAAAGGAAATAGCTGTGACGACCTCCTCTCTCCCTGAGCTGTACACCATGCTGAAACTGGAGCTTATATCTCAAGGATCTGTTGATACTGGCTTGAACCATGCCCTCCAAAGAGATGGTGTCTTAGCCACCGGCACTTGTGAGTGTGACCTTATTTGGGAAGAGGATATTCCTGGACTTTGAGACATAATGGCAGAGAGGGACAATGTTGTGAGACAACAGAGGTGCAGATTGAGGTACCTACAAGCCAATGAAAGCCAAGGATATTCATCAACCTACAGCACGAGGAAGAGAGAAATCCCCACCTCCCCCTGGGCCTGTAGAGACTGAGCATCTACAAACACCTTAATTTCAGATTTCTGGCCTCCATAGCTGCAGGAGAGTAAATTTTTGGTATGTCATGTCACCCAGTTTTTGCTACTTTGTTGTGGAAATCCTAGGAAAATAACATAGCAGCCAGGGAATCAAGGTTCTCAGTTTAGGAGTTTGGTGCTTTTCTACATTTCTCCTATGATAACACACACAGAAAAGGGAATCACTTCAAGGCGTCTGTGGCTAAAGTTGAGAAAATGTGCCAGGATGTCCACAGAGGGCACTGTGAAAGCAAAGCACTGTGTTTTCTTTATATTATATAATTTTTAGAGGAAATTATCTCGAGTATCCCACTGTTTTGTTCATCTTTCCGTTGGTGAGTCTTGTGGCATCAGCTTGCCTTGCTTGCATTGCTTCTGTGGGTGACGCAGGACAGCCTCGGGGGGATGGACTCCACCCTGCGCCAAGGCCTCTCAGGCCCAGCGGCCCAGCCTTGGTGTACTCACGTGGTGCTGGGAGAAATGAGCAGGGCCTGGCTTTCAAACTTCTGCTTGGAACACCACTCTGCTCACATATCTGAGCTCCGAGCGGGAGTGGAAGCGCACTACGAAGTTACCCAAAAACGGCTAGCAATGACCACGGGGGTCATCGGCCCACCACACAGCACAGGGCATGCACTGCCTGTCACTCTTGTTCTCACCTGTTCCCGGAGGGTGAGGCCTTCACCCTCAATAAAGCACGTGCAGACCAAAGGGTTGGAGTCTTCATGCCGTGTTCAGCCCATTCTGAGATAACTCTCTTAAACTGAAACGTTTTCCTAGAAATATAATCCACTATTCTGTGCTGACTTTCCATTGCTGTACAGCCCTTGCCCAACCTGGAACTCAGCTGCGAATCTGATCAGGAGGAGCCAGCGCCTCCACTGGGCAAGTGGGGCAGGAGAGAGCGGGCAGAGGAAGAAGCCATGGCTTTCTGCACCATCTGCCTCAATTCTTACTTCACCGCTGGGGCACCGTGCCCAGTAGCCACAAATTAGATGGGGAGAGGTTTATTTCAGCTGAGCTGCAGTCTCTGGCAAGATCTACATGGCAGAAGGGCATAGTGGGGCAGAGCTGCTCACCTCAGGGCCTCCAGGAAGCAGAGAGAGAAGGGGAGCCAGGGAGGGAGACATACTCTTCTGGTCACGCCTGCCTGACCTGCGTCTTCTGACCAGACCCCACCTCCTCACATCCAGCTAGTGCAGCCCCATAATCCAGTCACCAGCCCCAGTTCTGAGTACCTGAGGCTTTGAGGGGACATCCCAATATAAACCGTAAGAGCATCCAAGCATCCTTGATTCGTTGCATGGCATCTTCGGAGCAGGGAGAGGTAGGGATAAGAAAGAGGTTCTTGCCAGCCTTGGAGAACCTGGGCAGCCACTTCCCTTTAACCAAGAGAAGAACAGTGCCATGACAACCCCAAAGACACCAGATTCCCGGGGATGGAGGGAGCCCCTTATTGTCTGTCTGTGGACACAGAACAAGTGCAAACGAAACAGGCTGTGCTGAGAATTCCTCGGAACAGCAGATGGGTCTTTTATTACTTAGAGAGAGGCCAAGATGACTAATTATCTACAGAGAGAGCAAAGGTAACTGCAGACGGCCTCCAGGAACACAAATCCCACCCAGCCCTGAACAGAAATGAGTATTTCACGAACAGTCACAACTACTCAGTAGGTGTAATTATGCATCTAAGCAGCACTGCATACCTCGGGTCCTTGAAATCAATTTAACTTATTCAGAGCATAAGGAATCCATTACAAATCATGTACAAGTATGAATATATTAAAATCCAATCAAATTATCCAGGGTACTTTGTATTTGAGTAAATAAAGTGAACCACATAGAAGAAGGTGCCACTTAACCCTTCCATAATTACGTGACGTAGAGGTGAAGGCCACAGTGCTTATCAGCTGTATACACAGGGCGAGTTAGTTTCCTCTCTGTTCTTTAAATGGGAGTCCATCACACGGTGATATTAATTGTATTTGTGCATAAAGTTGTTATGAGAACTAAGTTCACACATGTGAAACTTCACACAGTCCCTGAACACTGCATGAGAAATCGCCGTTGTGACCAAGAGCCTCCTATTAACTAGTTTGTTCTAAGAACGAAAGGCTATCGTTTCATTTGAAGAAGATGCATTCACTGTTTGCTCAGTGAAAACAGCACTACCAAACTCGAGCTGTATGGAAGTGAGCAGCACACACCCTGCCACTGAGTACCTTACCAACCAGAATAGGTTGCTGTCACTTTCCTAAAGAGGCGATCCAGTGAAATGGTGTAGGGAAGTCAACCTGTGGAACCAGATACAGAAAGGAGGGTGAGTCTCAGATCATGGACTCTGGGGTTGTCTGCAGGGAACAGAGGGATTTGGTATTGAAGGGAAGAGAATACCAGGCACAGAATCAACAGGAGCAGACTTTGGTAATTGGAAACTCAGGGTCCATGTATGTGTTAACCTCATTAAAATGTCTGAGAAATGAGGTGTATGACACTATTATGATTCGTACTAGATTATTCACATATATTATAATTAAACAAGGACTAGGATTATTTAAAAATCAACACTTACTGCTACGATTGAATGCAGTCCTCATTAATATTAAATTCTCCCCTAATAAGTGGATCCAAATGCTATTGACTTACCCATTTATTCATTCACTCAGCACTTAGGTTGGACTGAGTGGGTGGCAGGCCCCACAGTGGGACTTGGGAAGCAAAACCAGTGAGACTCACACTCTGTCCTCAGGCAGTATGAGTGCACAGGGCCATGGCAAAGCCCTGGGACAGAGGACAGTCCCAGCCTCAAAAGATGCTGGGGGTCATGCAGCTCTTATTTTGGAGGAGAGCTCTTGAGAGTCTAGAGCAGGTGACACATGAGCCCATTTCTGCAGATGAGTAAGAGAAGGCAGGAGATGAGGAGTCTCTCCTGTCAGAGAGGAGAGTGTGCATCTGGGAAGTAAGAGATCATGAGAGATATTTCATGTTCTCCTGGGATGCAGGGCAACATGAAATATTGCAAAGACCTGAGTTTAATGGCACAAGTAAGCAACAGATGGTCAAGTGTTTTCCACATTACCTTAGGGAGTCAGGATCCTGTCTGAAAAGAATGACACATGCTTGACCAGGTTTGGATGAGACAGTAAAGTTTGAAATTGGGAGGAACACTTTGTCCACAGCGTGAAACTTGATGGGATGGATCAACTCCAGAGAGCAAATGCCAGTGACTCCAGACCAGTGGGGATGATAGTGGGACCTGGGAGGCAGTGGAGGATTCGATACTGACCAGATCTGGCACTGTCAGGGCAAGCTACTTACGTCCCTTGGGTGCTAACCTGGTGATTGTATTATCTAAGGGTTTAATTGAAGTTTCTTGAGCAAACAAGTCCAGCAATACAGTGATTCAACAAAGAAGAATTTGACCTAGTTTAGCACTCCTTTAGTGTCCAATTCTCCATCAGGCACCAACTTGTGCCCTGTAGTGTGACCATGCAAGAACTGCATGAAGTCAGAGGGAACCACTAAGACCAGGTTGCAAGAATCTGGTGTCCCTAATCCTCAGCAAAGTAAAGCACTGTGCCAATCTGTCCTTCTAAGAGGTAGGAAATGTTGGCAGAAGAACAAAGTTATGGACATGAAACAAATTTTTGAACGTATTAAAATTGAACAGACTATCAGACACTATAAGTCAATTGATGGAGATGTGAAAATTCACTGTAAGAGCCTGTGACATGATGTTTCTGCACTCAGATATGTAGGATTCACAAACTAATAATCAGTAAAAGAAACAAATGGGATGCATGGAACTTTACAAGAAGAGCCCCCAGGGAGAAAATCCTGGAGAAAATTAACTTCTAAGGACAGGGTAGGAAAACAGGAACCTACAAAGTGGACTAAGCAGAAGCAGAGACTAAAGCATTCTGGAAGCCACACGCTGGAGTTAAATGATGAAAGGAGTGAGAGAACTCACTCATGCAGTAGTTAATGTTACAGAGAAGTCAAGAAGCTGAAATGAAAAGGCCCCTCAACACAGCCAGAAGAAATCCACAGTGACAGTGGCTTCAGTTAAGTGTTGGGGAAGTTTACCGGATTTCTGGAAGTGGAGGAGGCACTGGGTGAACATTGAAGAGAGGAAGGGACAGCAGATAGCTTCCCGGTGTACCTGTCTCCTGCGTGGCATGGCAGGCTGGGCAGAGGTAGAGGAGCATTGGTTTTCTTTTTTTTTTTTTCTTTGTTCTTTTTTGCTGTATTAGTTTGATACCTAAGATAAGCAACCTAAAGCGTGAAGTTTTATTTTAACTCCTGGTTTCAGACGTTCCAGACTGAGCTGCTTGGCCCTGTCACGTTGTGCCTGTAGAGAGACAATTCATCATGGCAGGAGCTCTTTGTGGACAAGCTGCTTATAGCACAGTGGCCAGGAAGCAAAAAGGTGAAGACTGCAAGGGCACCGGGTCCTGACATCCCCTCTGAGGGTGTGCCTCCAATGACCTCCCTACCTTCCACAAGGCCCCAACCTCCCAAAGCTTCCACCATCAGCTGGAAGCAAGCCTTCAATGTGAGGCTTTGGGAGACATTCCAAATCCAAACTTTTTTTCTGTCTTTCTAATGAAAAAGAGAGAGAGCTTAGTTAATTTTAAAATTTGATGGGAAAAGGAGTGATTTTAGGTAGGAGATTTTAGGAAGCTGGTCATAAATGAGATAAGTGATGGACTGAGGTCTTTGAAAACTCCAAGGAGAAAAGATCCGGAAGGACCAAAGTGCCTTTGAGGGAGAAAGGCCACCATCCCCTCATGTCTGTTACAGTTTAGATCTAAATATTCTCCCCAAGTCCTGCTTCATTTGTACAGAAGTTGACTGGCTTATGGGGACACTGCTGTCCCAGTGGATTCATCCATTCCTGTGCATAGCTGATCGAGCTGCTGGGTGGGATACAGTGCCTGGTTGGAGGTGGTCACTGGGGTATGACCTCTGACCTATGACCTGGGAAATTGTATTCCTGTGCGTAGCTCCTCCCTTCTCACTGTTGCTCTCTGGCTGCCCTGGGCAATCAGCTTTTCCTCTGCCCCTCAGCCATCTTTTTTCCCCTTGGGGCCAGCCCATCACAGAATGTTGTGGTTTGTGTATGGGTGCTCCTCCAAAGCCTCATGCGGTCATGGGTGGACTTCTAGAGTTTATGATTGATCCATGGTCTAATACTGGGATTGTGGGTGTGAGTGCTACACCCACCCTGGAAGCCTGCATACAACGTAAGGGAGGGCGAGACGCTTACTCTCTGCGCCTGCTCCTCTCTTTTTGCTCTTGCTCCTTTTGCTGTCTTCTGCCACTATGAATTGCTGCCCTCTGCCATGTGCCACTCTGCTTTGGAGCCAGCCGAGTATGGACTGAGACCTCCACATGCTGTCAGCTAAATAAACCTTTCCTCTTTAACTTTGGGTGTCAGGTATTTTGTCTCAGCACCGAGAGAAAAGCAACCAAGAAGCAGACTGAAACTGTGAGCTAAAATAAACCTCCTTTGTAAACTGTGGGTGTTGGGTGTTGTGTCCAATGACAGGAAAATGACGAAGACAACACCACAGGTGCTGGGGGAGGCCAGGGTGTACGCCTGGCGGGAACCATGACGTTGGGAACCAGCTGGTCTTGAAAGCAAAAATTAGCTACTGCATGTCTCAGAGACTCAACAGCATTCTGTTCACGTTTGCACTGAGTGGTGCGTGGTTTAATGAGGAGAAACCAGCAGTCTCAAACTGCTCTCACCAACAGTTCCCCCACCGGCAGAGAGTGACGCAGAAGTAGGAGCATGCTGAAGAGTACATCAAGCGGGCTATTTTTGACAGGTTTGCGAGTTGCAAACATGTGGTCAGTGTGCCATTTATTATGCATTTTTGACGCTGTTAAGATGAGGGTTCACTGGGCCATTTAAAGATCTGGTAGATGTTTAAAATTTTCTCCACAAGCTTTACAAGTATTTATACACACAACAGTGGTGGGATTGTGAGCCATTTTTACATGTTTTGCAATATGGGGTTGTCTTGGTTACTTTTCTCTCTTTGTTGAGTCAAAATACCTGAAGTCCAAAATTAAGGAAGGAAAGGTTTATTTAGCTCACAATCTGTGGAGGTTTTAGTCCATACTCAGCTGGCTCCAAGGCAGGGTGGTGTAACAGAGAGCAACAGTTCACAGTGGCATAAACAGCAAAAGCAGCAAGAGCAGAAAGGGAGGCGTGAGAGAGCAAGCCTCTTTCCTTCCCTTATATTGTATTCAGGCTGCCTGCCCCAGGGTGGGTGCAGCACTCACACCCATAATTCCAGCACTGGACCAGGAATCAATCACAAACTCTAGAACACATCTCATGACTGCATGAGGCTTTGGGGGAACATCTAGACACAAACCATAGCAGGAGTTTTATTTATTACATTTTAAACTATCTGGAGAAAAATCATATTTTTATTGTTTTTACCTCCCTGTTTGGGTGCTGTTTTAAATCTTATATTTTCTTAGAGTTACAGATAAAAAGATCTGTTAAGTGGTGTTTTTATTTAGGTATCTGAATAAAATTAATTTCTATGACTTGTATTTAATTTTATTTTAACTTAAACATGCATTTAGTGTTTTGTATTTTTTTATTTGATTTTGCTACATCTGAGGATAGTTATCAACCTGCAAATGAAACTTTGACATCACATTTCTAACTTTGCAATCCTATCTCCCTTCCTTTCTTGGGTATTCACATTGATGAGTGCTCTTAAGAGGGCTACGAATGGATGTGCTAGCAGTGGCCTCTGCCCTGGTGCAGCAAACACAGAGTCGTGCTTAGCTTTTCCCCTAAGGATGATGGAGGGTTTGCGTTATGTGTGTCCTTTCGATAAAGCAAAGGGATATTGGGGTTCCTGTTTTACACAAATGCTTTTCTCTAAGAATAGATGTTTCCTTTTCAAATGTTGGTTCTCCATCAAATGAAATGACAAGAGAAAGACTTTTGTTCTGATTTATAGTTTTATTTAATCTATTATTGCATTTCTGGGTTAAATCTCTTTTTGTGCGGGCTGTTGTATGTGCTTCTAATGTTCCTTGGAGCCTGTTTTGCTTTGCAACCAACTCGTTGCTGTGCTTCCTCTTTTATTTTATTTCAACGATTCATCAAACCTTACTTTGTCCTGTGTAGCCACCAACTTCTGGTAGAAAATAATGATTAATAATCTCTCCCTCTCTTGCTCCATCTCCCTTCCCATGACTTTCAAATCTGGAGTCAAACACTCTTACTGGAAGAATTCAAAATGTGAACTGGTATGTGGAAGGAGTTATGAGGACGTGTGGCTCCTACAGTTACCTCTGTAACAAGGAGATGTTAGGACAGAGTTATGCCTTTGCTGAAGTGGGCCAGAGACAGTTAACTCAAGGGTGCTGCTTTCTTTCTCTGACATGGGCCATGTCCCCTTCTAATTACAAACTTCTAATATCATCATGCCATGGCATCTGCAGGGAGTTGGTTGCAGAACACCCCAGGACACCAAACTCTGTGGAAACTCAAATCTCTTACATAAATGGTACATTAATTGCAAACAACCTACACAAATCTTGCCATACACTTTAGATGCACCCTAGATTACTTACAATACCTAATGTAGTGGAAATGCTATATAAATAGTTGTTATGATATACTGTAATTTTTAAATACAAAGTTTTATTTATTTGTTTTTTTGGTACCAGGAATCAAACTCAGGACCTTGAGCTTGGCAGGGAGGTGCTTGTGCCACTGAGCTATACCCTCAGCTCCATGGTGTACTGTACTCTTTAGAAAATAAAGTGACAAAGAAAACATCAGTGCATATTCCATATAGACACAGTTTTATTACTTAATTTTCAATCTGCAGTTGGTTGAATCCATGGATCCAAAACCCCTGGGTAGGAGAGTCTATAACTCTGCACTGCTCTTCATTTTATGTTGCTAATCCTTTTTTCTCCCTTAGTTTTATTTTGATGTGCTTCTACTAAATTCTTAGGAAACACTATAGTTTAATTCATTCTTGTTTAATGTTATATACCTTTAGTTCAGTGAACTTTATTTGGGTATTGTCTTGCCTGCATGCTAAGTTCTTCCTTCTTTTAGCCAAATATATGTGTGTCCCTCCCCTTCTACAAATACTTTATTGTTCTTCAAACCTCAACAAAGGAAAACTGGTCCCTCCGAGGGCACCTAAGTATGTTCACTCCATGCTGGAGGGGATGTCATTTCAGATGACCTTTCACAAAAACAGTTTGGTGACACATTAAAATGCATTTAACATTTTTGTCTTTTAGCCCAGTAACCTCATTTCATCCTAAGGGGATCATTAAAAATACACAAAGTGCTTTCTCTGCAAGGATATCAATCCCACTTCTGTTTACATAGTAGGAAAATGCGTAAAGGTCCAGTGAGGGCATCATACTTAAACACACGCTTTGGTAACCCGTGCAACAGAACATTTGACACCAAGTGTTTTACTCTAAAAATAGTCATTAAACCATCAAGAGTTATTTTCTTGGAGGATATTAAAAGCACAGGAAAAGTCTCATGATATATTTTAAATCAGGAAAAATTATATCTACTAGAATAAGCGTGTCTCCAAATTTGCCTGAAAGTCATTTGCAAAATACATGCCAAAATGAAATGATTATTTCTGAGTGGTGGAGATATAGGTGATGTATACTTTTCATCTTCTTTTGTGAAATTCTCCATGTTCTTTGTGTATTGGTTTTATAATAAGAGAGAAGGAAGGATAAACATTTTCATACAATCTGAGAGGTAAGACGGTCTAATATAGGAATGGGCATGCCACTCATCACATGAAAATGTCCAGAAAGCAGCTTGTTCAGAACATTCAGTCTTTAACTCTTCTGGATCCAGGGAGGAGCAGCAATCAAATATTTAGCTTCCAAAACTACTCCTCACCTTGAACATGTAATTCCTCATGGGATTGACATTTGTTGAAGAAACAGAAGCTTTCTGGACTCATATTTTGTAAGGCCAGAGCACATGTGTGCATTAGAGAGGGAGAGAGAGAGAGAGGTGCAACTGCTGGACCTGCCTCGCTCCTGTCTGCTTCCACCTTTAACTGCCCATAGGAATTGTCAGGTAAGCTTAGAACTGGACTCCAACTTCTGGCCCAGGTTAGCAGGAAGGCGCTTCTCCTCAGCAGCCTAGCTTCCAACAGAAGCTGGAGTTCTAGACTTTCAAAGCACAAACTTTAAACATCTTATTGAACTAAAAGAAACCAGGAACTTTGTTAAGGTGTGATCAGGGATGTTCGCATCATGCTGTGTACAGAAGGAAAGGTGAATGGGGCTTCCTCAGGATCTGAAAAGAGATGAGTGGTGTTTCCCCTCAGCTCTCACACAGAGAGTGGTTCTGAGCAGGGCAAAATGTGGTTGGTGGTGTTAAAGTATGCTGCAGTCCTCTGTGGGGAAACTGTCTGGGAATTATTATCAGAAAACTCTTTTTGTAAATTGAAACTAGACCATGGAACTGACACGTGCCTTTCTCACTGAGAACTATGAGATCTATTCCACAGTGTAACTCACAAATACAGATGACTCTCCCCAGCCAAACGACCCAAGCAGGCCTGTGTGCTACACAGCCTGCTCCTTTCCACAACCCTGACTGAACTGGAATGTTCTTTTTCTTTCTTTGTCCCTCTCTCCCTTCCAGCCTTCCTCTCTCCCTCTGTCTCTGTCTGTCTGTCTGTCTGTCTCTCTCCTCCTGTCCCTGTCTCCCTCTCTCCCTTCCCACCCCTCTCTTCCACTTCCCTCCCTCTCTAACTTGTTTACTCAGCTTGTCAGCCCCACAGACACTCATCACTTCTTGCTGTTTCAGGAACAAAGACATGAAACAACAGTGTTGTTATAAATTCAGTGATACTTTAAGTTTATTCAGATAATCACAGGTATGACTAGATTATTTATATATCAGAAATCCATTTGTCCAACAGAAAAAAGAAAACTGGTTGTAGCTACTCTATGGCTGGAAGAATACCAACTTCATTCCATCTTTTTCCACAACAAAAATAATAAACCTAGGACAAAAGACCCTGCATTTACTTGTAAGTGGAATTTTACAGTAAGTACCAGGGACTGTTGATGATCCAGAAATGAACAGCTCCTTTTATGTTACTGAAGGTAACGATACTTTTTATAATTTAAGAGTGACATGATGGGAAAAGAGAAGTATGCAATTACACTATTCTTTCTTTGAAATACGAAGTCTATTCTAAATGTGGATAGATTTTTCTTTTTATGGAACAAGTGCTAAGAATCACTCCTCATGCTCAGGCCCACACGTGCTCTCAAGTGCACACTGTGAAAGCACCACATCCTGAGATTTCTTTTCCATTGTGATTCCAGGATTCCTGATACAATTCCTGCTGTGTTTGTGGACTCCAGCTCATTACTTGGGGTCAGTTTGGGGTGTTTCCCATGATATGGATTCAGCTCTGACTCCCAGTCTGAATCAGTGTGGCCATGGGTGAGCTGCCTTCTTTCTTTTCCTGAAGCTTCTATTACGTGATGAGGAGGAGTAGCTGCAGTGTCTGTTGGGTGTGGGGTGAACACAGGCTGCATGTGGATACAGTTAGAAGCGCCTCAGCTCCACAGGAATGTTACTGTTATGATAATTAGTGTCCTAGTCACCTTCTCATAGCTGGGACGCAAAACTCGACACCCGTAAGTTAAAGGAGGAAAGGTTTATTTTGCTTTATAGTTTGTCAAAGTTTCAGTCCACAGTTGTTTGGTTCCAAGGTAGGCAGAGGGCCATCACAGAGGAGAAACAGTTCATGGCATGGCAGGCAGGAATCAGCCAGCCTTCCTTCTTCCCCTTTTTATTCCCTCCAGGCCACAAGCCTATTGGTCGGTGTCACTCACACCCAGAGTAGGTCCTCTCTTTTCTCTGTACCCATTAAGCCACACCAGAAATATGCTAAGCCAGGCAGTTGCTTACTCTTATCACACACCCATGATCCAGCCACCTCCCAAAAGCCACACCAGAGTGCATGAAGCCTTGGGGAGGCATCTAGATATAAGCCCAAAAATTATCACTGTAACTATTACTACTATTATTTAATTCTTTAGGAACCTCCAGAGCTGACCAGCTAATAAAAGGGCACAGGAGCGGGGCTCTGTTAGGACACCGACTTGTGCTTGATTTCAGGATTCCTGTCCTGTTCCAAGCTCCTCTTTCTCACCTCAGAATGTGTCCAAGTGCTCTTGCTTGGTCACTCACCTGCTGCCTGCACAGACTGCACTCACCAAGACTCTGCGAGAGCTGCCGGTCTCTTCACCTGCACTGCATTTCAGGAAGGAGGATCTCGGAACTGTGAGACATGCCAGTGAAAGCCGAAGTGTATCCACTATGGATAAACAGCAGCAGATTCCACCTTTAATTTGTAGACCCTGTCCTCTGCTGGGAAAGCGGAAGTTAAGACTGAGAGCCGAGTAAAGTAGAAAAGGACGCAGGTGGTGGCGGCACTGTCTGCAGCGAGCAGGACGTGCCTGGTGCTGGCCATCTCTGTAGGCCCGGCTGGCCCTCCTTGCTGCAGCAAGGGTGGTGATGGCAGCAGCTCCTGTTGTTTAGGACCGGGGTTCCATGGTGGTTCAGGAAGGAGGACCAGAAGCGTCAGGGCAGATTCCACATGAACATTAAATGATCAGTGTGAGGCCGACTGTGTGAAGATGGGAACTGCACCAGGAGTTGGGGTCCTGATGAGTCCCAGAAGCTGATCTTGGCTTCTGAAGCATCATTACATCTTGCTCTGAAAAGAAAGGATGACAGGCTATTGTATGGATTTTTACATTAAACATACTTGGTCTAAAGTCTAAAACAACGGTGTTTCCTTGTCCCTAACAAAAATGTTTGAATTGGGTAACGTGAAAACTGAAAATGTTTCTAAGGACAATGTCTGTCTAACGAGATCAATGGGCCTATACATAAAAAACTGTGCAGGAACATTCATTTGTGGTTTTCCTGGTCTGTTACCTTCACTAAACCACTAGCTCGAGTGTGGTGGGGGAAAAAACACCTCTGTATTTCCCAGTTTCAAACAATCCCACGAAGTCCAAAGCCATGAGGACAGAGGAACAGAGTGACTTTTGCCAATGCCAGGGGATCGGAAGAACTTCCTGTCCGCCCAGGTCCACTTCTGTAGGTCTGCCCCATACCACCTGTCAAGTACCTCCAGGGCCCCAGGTGCATTCTTGGCACTCTGACATGCCAGCCCCCTTCCTCAGACCCAGGTGTGACGGGGCCCTGCCAACAGTGGCTTTCCACTGCCATCAACATCACAGTGCCAGGCAATTATGCCCAAATGAGAATTTGGAAGTTTTATGTATAAAAATCATGCAAGACACTGTTAGGTGCCTTGCAGAAAAGAGGCCTTACTAAGATCAGTACACCCCGAAAGGGTTTGTTCTCACTCAGTGTTTTACAGCGTTAGGAAAAAATACCTATTTGGTGGACCTCGATGTGGAGAAACTGCTTTGATTCTGCCTCGGACTGAATTCTCCTCACTAGTCCTCTTGGAGAAGGAGTTGATCACCTTCTCCACTGAAATTAAATCTACTTCTCTCCAGCAGAGGCCAGATAGGTTATTGCATTTTTAAGACTTTCATTCTTTTTTTTGTTCTATAGCCTTGTTCAGAAATGACCAATTAAGAACTTAAGCATCATTCCTAGGAGCCCAACAATTTTAATTGTGGCATTTAGAAGCTTAAGGAAATTTGATGAGGCCAAAGCTATTTGACAGAAAATGTCAAATCTAATGAACAAAAGCAACAAAAGCAATTTCTCCATGACCGGAGGGGAAGCTGCTGCATTCCCAATGGAAAGTAGAGTTAGGCTCTGGTAGAGAACGCGATTTGGCCCTGTGAACCCATTCAAATACGGGCTCCAAGAAACACAGAATAACTGACAAAACCGGGCTCTGGAAATGAGTGTTACTACTTCTGTAAATCTGCCAAGACTCTCAGTACCACTGCCAAAGTTTTGATACTCAGAAAAACGCAGCGGAATTGCTAACATGCGTGCTTTCTGAATGACTCCTCGCAGAATGAATGCTGCAGCTTCTGTGGGACTCCTCGTTCCCTGGCTGACTGGTATAGCAAGCATGGTACTTGTTTTGTGCTCTCAAAAGCTCACTCCATTGCCATAGAAACCTCTCACATGTTGGCGGAAGCTGATGTCATTCAAGGTATTATTCATTCTTAGTGAATTGATACTCCAAGTGCTAATAAGTCCCGGGAAGATAACAAGAACTAAGGATACACACTGGTTAAACATTACTTAACCATTTCACCTGCAGAGTCTGCCGACACCCCCTGAGCACACTGCTGAGGACGGTTTGGGGTACTAACTGCACTTGGGACAGGAGAGGAATACGGGTATCATTCTAGGGTACTTTGTCCAGGAGTTTTATGTGATTTTATTCATCTTGAAAGGCTGCCCTGACAAAGTATCTCTGGCTAAATGATTTGAACATTAGAAATTTGCTTTATCACAGTTCTGGAGGCCAACACAGAGGTCCTAGAAAACCCGGTTGTTAATGATCCTTCTGTTCCGTGCTTGACAACAGCCCCTTCCCTCTGTCCTTACATGGAAGCCAGGAAAGGGAGCTGTTCCCAAGAGCAGGGCATTGAGATTTTAGAAGGGAAGCAGGATTTACAGTCCAGAGGTCACATACCGAGAAAGGCATCACTCAGATTTGACACCAGAATTGTTGGTGAATGTGAACAGTAGGGCTATAAGAAAGTGGGGGAGATGAAAACTATTATTTCAGCACCTGAAAGAATGAACAGAAAATGAGGTAGAACATCCCGAGTTTAATTTAAAAAGAGTGAATGTGCCAGAGCATGATGATGATCCAGAAATGGAAAGACGAGCTCAGTGACTGGGTGATAGTCACCCAGTGATAGTCACACCCAGACTGCAGGTGAGCAGCAGGAAAGGATGGACCCTTTTCAGAACATCAGCCCCTGAGGGTTCTGGAAGGAACAGACCCTCCCACTGCGTGGGGCTCAGTCTTGGAAAGAGCAGGACAGTGAGGCAGGAGCACTGTCAGCGGCCACAGGATGCCCAGCCGCCTGGCTACTGGCTGCAGAGGGAGCCCCCCCACCCCCGCGAGCTTAGTGATATGCTAAACTTGGGAGTGATGGTGCTCCTCCCAAAGGAGGCTCTTCATAACTTGGGGCGCTATTATGATTTTTACACAGAGGAAGTGCTTTCTTCAATTTCATGACTTTTTTTTTAATTCCTACATAGTAATTGCACATAGTTATTGGGTAAATTTTGGTAATTCAATCTGTATTTACAATGTGCAATGATCCAACTAGGGTGATTAGCACTTACGTCTTCTCATTTCCTTGTTTGAAGGCTTCAAACTCCTCTCTTGTAGCTCTTCATAAAATCATCCCGGGTTGTTGTAAACTACGTCACCCTGCTGTGCCCTGAACTTACTCCTCCTGTGTAGCCATATTTTCGTGCCTGTTATCCAGCTGCCTTCCGTCCCCTGCCCCCTTCCTCACCTCTGGCAATCACTGTTCTACTCTTCTGTAAGATCAGCCTGTTTGATTTCTATCTAGGTGAAAACGTGAGGTCATTTCTCAAAAGATGAACAAATGGCCAACAAGCACGTGAAAACACAGTCAACATCACTAGCGTCAGGGAACAGCGGTAAGGCATCATCTCACCTGTAGAATGGCTATTCTTCAAGGAAAAGACAAACATAACAAATGCTGGTGAAGGTGCAATAAAAGAAAAGCTTTCTGGGAGGAATGTAAAGTAACAGCCATTATGGAGAAACAGGGTGTTCTGCACGGTAGCACTATTTACAATAGCAAAGAGATGAAACCCATGAAAGCATCCATCACTGGATAAAGAAAATGTGCTGCATATACACAGTAGAATATTTTTAGCTGTAGAAAGAATGAATTCTTGCCATGTGCAACAAAATATAGACCTTGTGGGGGGCATTGCGTTACGTGAAACAATGCCTTTTTAATTCTGTCAAAAGAAAAGCATGTGGGTGGCCCTATATACAATAAATTTCACTAATTTTCAAAGCACTCTTGTACCTTGATCTTCAAAGCACCCTGCTCCAGGATGACTGAGCCCCTACAATACTGCATCTTCACACAGGACAAGAACAAAACTGTCACACAGCAACAATTTAACCACGACAACACAACAACAAAGTGAAAACATGAAACCCAGGGTCCTTTAAATCTTATGCACGTGATCCAGAGTATCGAATATTCAATATTTAGTATTTTGAAACCTCACCGAGGCTGCAAATTGTCCCCAGTATCAATTTGGGGGGAGGAGTTCCGCTTATAATTCTTAGAGAGGCTGCTGCGTGTCAGAGGACTGAATGGAAGAGAAGGTCATGGCTTGCTGCCTCACAGTTCCTCCCAAAAGCAGTTGAGCAACAGTGATGCGCAGTACTCACCGGGAAACTGGGAGTGAACAAGAGGGACTGCGCTTCTGCTTTTATGGAGCTCACTTCCTAGTGTGTCGAGGAGACGACATCCACCAGGTATTGTGCCGGAGGAGAACTTGACTTTCCACAGATAAGGTGGGGAACAGTGGGCTGGGCCCTGGTGTGTCAGGGTTGAGCAGCAAGAAGCATCCTGGTTAGAGGACTTGGACGGCAAGCAGGGAGCCTGAGGTGGTGCATCTCCCGCAGTTCACAGCAAGAGAGCCACAGGGAGCCGCAGAGAGGCAGGAAAGGGGTGGGAGAAGAAGGTGGTGGACACACAAAGCTGTGGCAACACCAGAGAAGGACTCTGAGACAGATGGCAGCCTTGAGGAGTGGAGCAAAGGAAAAACAAGACTTTGATTTTCAAAGGATCATCCCAGCTAACATGTCACAAAAAGCCCTGAGATGAGGACCAAAGTGGCAGAGATCCCAGTTGTTAGACCAGTCACACAGCCAAGTCTAGGGAAAGGCCCCAGCCAACATGGTGGCCATGGGAAAGGTCACCATGGACCCTGAGGACAAGCTGAACAGTCTGTTCATGGTTCCCTATGCAAAAAGGAGAAGGTTCCTGGATGATCCGAAAATGTTTGGCCTAAGCACGTGAGAAAGACAAAGTTGCCCTGTACGTTGATGGGTATGGATGATATAAAACAATCTTTACCGAGATGGGAGCCTAAGAAGAAGGTTGGTGACAAAGCAAGGAGACTTGGGTCATGGGATCAAGTCCCTGCAGGGAAAGTTTCAGCTCTATTAACATCACACGTATTGTCCAGGGCACTGCCCTCCTGGCGGTGGATAGCAGAGAGCCTGAAACAGAGCATAGTCTTCAAGAGTTCCCAAGCCTGCAAATTACTCAGCGAGGCTTTCAATTACCAGCCACAGGAAGGAATAAATATCCAAACCCTCCAAATCAAATGCATGCACTCAGTTTGTAAACCAAGTCTTCTAACATTGGATGTTAACTGCCATGTCAGAATTGGGTTTGCAGGGAATGTGAATATTGTCATGTGTCTGTAATACCTAAACTTTTGGGTAGGATTTCCCCTTTCCGATATTGCATCCCTCCTCCCCATGTGCTCAGAGTTAGAGACAATCCTACCAGGCATCTGATTCCTTCAGAAAGAAAGCACTGCTTTCTGTTGTGTAAAGCAGAGAGGAACAGAGGGTAAAAATCACTATTAAAGTCTTGGCCCAGAGTTAGTCACTGTTAACATCTTTTATATTCTATCATTCTCTTTTTCTACATATAAAAATGTACAGACCATGGAACAACAACACCAGGTATACAGTTCTGGACTTGCTTGCCCACTAAAGAACAAAAACATGGACAACCTTGTCTGTCCTCACACATTCTTCTGAAACTTCCCTTAGAAGGACTGCGTGGAATTCTATGACTTGGATCATTGACATAGCAGTTGGGGTCAGCCCACTCCCAAAGCTGTAGATAAGATTGGCTGAAAATCCCCACACAATAGGCTGTGGAAAGTCCGACGGCCTCACCAGGATGGTTGTATATTACAAGGAGTGCTGTCGCCCCATCCTGACTACTCTGGGGCTTCCGTTAAATTAGTTCTCCGAGACTCTTCTTACCCTCTCACGTAAGGTTTCCTTGTCTGCCTCCCATATCTACAAATTCCAGCTATTTTCCTTAAATAAAAGGTGGTCTCCCAGAGGATGTCTGTGTGTGGCTGGGTGGAAGTTGATGACGGATGCCGACCCTGCACATGGCATTTCCCAGTGGCTACCCAGGGCTTGGTCGAGGAGCATCTCAAAGGCGCTGACTCTGTACTATTCTCCTGCCTTTCGCCTCCCTCCCTCCCTGCTCCTTGTTCCACGCTGGCTCACATTTCTGTCCATTTCTGTGCCCTTTTCTCCAAGGCAAAACTGAGTGACTGTGTCTGCCCCTGAGCAGAGCACAGGCCTGGCCTGTGGACACCCTGTGACTGCTCAGCTGCCATGGGGACAAAGGGAGGGAGGATGGCATTTTTCCTTTCAAGAGAAGTGTAGAGTAATTCCTCTCATTTGATAGCTTAAACATTTCCACTTTTTGGTCAGTATAAATAATGCTGCAAATATATTTACAGCTGAATCCACATCTACCTTTTATATCTTCTTGTCATATATGCCTAGAATTCATTCACAAAGTATACAAAACGTTTTAAAGCTTGTCACAAGTATTGGCATCTTATTTCTAGAAAAGCTGCACCAATTTGTACCCCTACTAACAGTGTGTGAAATCCCTTGTCTTCTCTAAATGCTAAAATTCTTTTAAATTTTTGCTTATCTGATACTTAAATGTAGGATTTCACTTTTTAGTTGGTATTTCTTTCATTGCTAGTGTGGTTGAATATTTTCCTATACGTTTTGTGGAAATATGAATTTTTTCCTCCATGAATTGGCCTTACTCTCATTAAAGTTCTTCTTTTTAATTGAATTATTATTTTCTTATTGATGATTAACAGCTCTTTGTATATTTAGGCTCCAAACAAGCTCTTTGCCAGCTGTTGTGTGTTTTTAGTGTGTTGCATGAACTACAGTTTGTATGCCTGAAGATGTGCAACTGTATTAACTAGCGCTCTGAGCAGTCCTCTTCTGCTGAGTACTCTGCATTTCTGAGGCACGGTAGCAGCCTCTACATTCGCCCTGATGAATGCAAATCAGAAATCAGACACATGAAGCTAAATCACATCCAGTTTCTGATGCGCAGAAACTGAGATAGCATAGGTTTGTTGTTTTAGTCTACTAAAGTTTGGAGCAATTCTTTATACAGCAGTAGATAAATTGTATGTTATGATGCCTTAGTCCCTTTCCTCATTGCTGAGACCAAACACCAAACACCTATAATGTTAAGAGAAAAGGTTTCTTGGGCTCAGAGTTTGTAGAGGTTTCAGTCCATCGTCAGCTGGCTCCAAGGCTGGGCTGAATGGCAGAAGGGCCTGGCGGAGGGAGCTGCTCAGGACATGGCACGCAGGAAGCAGGGAGAGAGACAGATCAAGGGGGGAGCCAGGAGGGAGATGAACCCTTCCAGGTCACACCCCGGGGGCTCACTTCTCCTCTTCTAATCAGACCCTACCTCCTAACAACAAGTCAACTGTAAGACCCTGTAATCTAATAGCTTCCAAAAGTCCTGCTCATGAGCACATGAGATTCTGGGAGGACTTCTAGATATCAGTCTTAATGTATGGCTTGGGTTAAATGTCTCCCCACAAGTTTAAATGCCCGGGTGGGGGCTGTTGGAAGGTGACTGGATTGTGATAGAGCTAACCTCACCAACATGTGAGTCCAAGGAGGAGCTCATTGCCCAAAGTGGGTTGTTAGGACTGCAGGCTTATCACTGGGAGGTGTGACTGTGAAAATCGGTCGTTCCTCTGGCTCCATCCTCATTCCCTGCTTCCCAGCGGGGGCGAGATGAGGGCTGCCCTCTTCCACCTCTTCTACCACAATTCTCCACCTTGGTGTGACAGAGGTAACAGAGGTGGAAACCCCTGAAACCCAGGGCCAAAACAAAGCTTTCCTTCTTCAGGTAGAACATGCCAGGTGTTTGGTTCCAGCAATGAAAAGCTTACTGACTATACACCGTGGTTATCTTGAGAAGGCTTAATGGTATGTAAAAACTCACCCTGTATTTTATCCTTGTTTTTATTTCATTTTAACAGTTCATTAAGCAGTTAAATGTTGAATGTTGAGAACACAAAAGGTATAATATAATTCTCTATCCAAGATAATCTTAGAAAAGTTTTGTTAGTAAAAGGTGAAAGACTTATAGGACCTGAAGAGAAACCAGAGTATTGAGAAGTTTTATTAAAATCAACACCAGCTACATGTATTTCACATATACAGTTTTAATGGATTAAGTAACAATTTAGCACATTTGAAATATATTATAGGAAAGACTTATACTTTAAAGAAAAACATTGTATATTCTTCCTTAAAAGAGGACAAGATGTCTTTGTTTTTGTTGCAGGAATGTGTATCATTCAAGCAAGAAATTTTTTGTGAAAATGCTTTATAAGCATAAAATATTTAAACAGCCTTTATTGTGGTTATATACAATGAAAGATACAATCTTTTACAAAATTGGTTTAATCTATTCACATTGCATTAGTCTTTTTAAATGGTTTCTGTGTGTTTGTTGCATGTCATGTTGGGGCATTGCTGATCCTCGAGAGGCCACCCCTCCCAAGTTAACTGAAGGTAGCAAAGGACCCCAAATCCTGAGCATGCCTTTTGTACGCAAACCAGGTAACGGGAGCCTACCTTGAAAATATCTTCTTTGTTGAACCCTCACACTTTTCCCCTGAGCTTATCCCTCTGTCCACACCATCCCCAGGATGGGGACAGTTCCGGCCCCATCAGGAGCCTGCAGGAACTCTTCAAATGAGCCAGCCTCATGCCCTGCCCCTCCATCCTCTCCTGAAGAAGCCATGGTAACATGTCTGCTGCTTTCTGTGCCTTGTGGCCTCGTGACCGACCCTAGTGTTCCCTGGGTGGCCGTGCCTTCCTCCCTTTGAGAACTGTCAAATCACAACTCTCCTTTCATAAGTCACCAGCTCTGTTGGTGTCGCCATATCTGAAAGATGATGAAAACTATAATTTAAACCATGTCAATATGTACAAGTTTGTAAATTACACACAGTTCTTCTGTGTACCCATGTGGGTATGTATATGCATGCATGTTCATATACAGATATGCACATATCTACACATGTGTGTGTATATGTATGCATTTGTATATGAAATCTGTACACTTGGTCTTAATTTTGATGAGATCACTCTATTAAGATTACTTTGGACAGGGAATTGTATTATTCTTATTTTGTGTTCTCCATGGCTCGACCCTGACTAATTGGATCAATAAATAGCCTGGGGGAGGGGAGGCAGTGTTGCAGCATTCCCTCCTCCATCTCCTTAGGTGACCGCAGACCAAGGTCCCAAGCTGGGCGTCTCTCACTATGTTGCTGTGGATGTCAGGAATTCCTCACCAAGTCCCCAGTGTCAGGTAAGTGCTTCCCCAGTCTGTGCTGGAATTCTGGCTCCCCAGTCAGTAAGCATCACTGCAGTCTTCCCGGCGAGATTTACAGTGTTTCTTTTGCTACCAGTGGCGGGTCGCAGCTTGGAAGCTCACCATGAAATGACTCTTGGATCACTGTTGTCATTGCTGGGGAAAACCAGGGCAAGGGACCAGAGGTGAAAGGTCAGTCTCCAGGCACAACACACTCTTCCCACACAGCGGAGACAATTTTCAAAGAAAATGGCAGAGGTAGTAAAAATAGGACAGGGCAGTAAAGAGCAACCATGCTTTACAAATGTATTTCTGACCACCTTGCAAACTTCACTGTAAATTCTTGTGTGTTTATAACAGAGGAAAAGGGAGAGGAGGTCGGAGTCTGATGAAAAGAGGAGGAAGGACTGCGACTATTCAGAGGCGGAGAGGAATGAGATGGGTCTGAATGAAGGCTGAATGAAGAGTGGTAGGAGGGCACAGGTGGTGACTCGGAGCAGCTACTTGGGCCATAAACCGTAAGTGGCTTCAGGTCAGGGAGTCAGGGCAGACACTGCCGGATCCTACCCGACTCTCGGGGCCAGAAAAGCAGCACCCAGCCCAGCGCGGGTCACCCACGGGGCTGATGGTAAGGGACTGGGCAGGGGCTGGGGGCTCAGGAGCTCTGAGATGCTGAAGGATTCTGCACAGAAATGGACCTCTGTGAAAGACTAAATCTTATTGGTGAGATGAGATCAATACTGACAATCCATAGCCTACACATTAAACACGGTTGCTGTGGAATTCTCCGAGGAGGTGCTGGGCCCTGAAACCTGTGGGTGGAAAAGAACCGAGCAATGCGCATGTGTGCGTGTGCGTGTGTGTGTGTGTGTGCATGTGTGTGGAGGGGCAGAGAGCAAGTTGACACGAGGGAGAACGCACATCTGACAGCTCAGTCCCTGAATCCCAACCTGCATTTTTGTAAACGCTCCAGGTGACTTACACACAGGACAGGATGGAAAGCGGTCTTCTAACCCTCCTCGGCAAATTCCAGAGGCTCCAGTTGCTAACCCTACTCAGGAGAACCTCTTGGGAATAGTTCAGTGCTGATGAAATTCTTTTCAACCCATGGAACTACTTCTGATCAAATTGTAGAAGCAAAGCATTTCAATATAAATGAAAAGTACAAATGGCACATTTGGTCTAAAAGAATAACTTGCCTTAACTTCAGAAGTAAATGAAAAGATTATAAAATTTGGAATCAGGAGATCTGAATCTGAACCTTAAGTTTTTCTCTCACCAAATTAAGTAAATTGAGCCAGAACTCTTGTTTCCATACCCCCAACAATTAAATGGGAGTGATGTGTCACTGCTTTCAAGAATGTTAATTTTACACATAAGTAATTTTAAGCTGTATAATAATGTGTAAGTGTTAATAGTTATTTTTAATGCTTTCCCCCAATTTTTGTGGTGAAAATACCTAATCTTAACTTGTTTTTGTATTTTCTAATAAAACATATTGCCTTTAGGCGTAGATCTACAATAGATCTCTATGTTCTACAATAGATTTATTACTGTTTCTCCGTCCAAACTGTAGTTATATGCAAGAGGTGATCACAATATGCAGTGGGTGTCTCAATTTTGAAGACATTTATTCCACTGAAAGACACACTGCCGTGAGGTCCTCTCACATTCCTCACTGTGCTTGGGAAACACACTTTCTTGCCATTTTCTGAAGCACTTCTACGAGTGTTTTGAGGGGGATTCATGGAAACACATGTGTAATAAGTCTTTTGATCATGTCATGAACCTCGTGACCAACATCTCCTCATCACCTGCTGTCACTACTCTGTGCTCGAGATAACCTCCATGCTCTTTTCCACTTCTAAGAAGTTAACATTTCTGAGATTCCACATGTGCAAGATCACGCTTAGCACCTGAATGGTGTGCTATCACCAGTAACATTATACACTCACCAGACAAAACACTGTCTGGTAGATAACCCAGTGACTCTACAAATAAAATGCCACAGGGAAGATATTCTTTTCTAGATCAAAATAACCAGAAGAGGAAGACACAGAAAATAGTGCACATTTATTTCATAAAAAGTGTCAGTGTTGACATGTTTGCAGTCACTTTGTCTTTAAGAATGTCTGCACTAACTGTGAGGTCCACATTTAGTGGCTGTCACTGCTCACTGTGTGGCTAAACAGTCCCTTATTTTTGATGCTATTCTGTAAGATGACAGTACACACTGTTGCATGCCAATTACTTGGTCACCTTTATGTACTGCTTCTATTAAGCTTTTCAAAGTTTTCTCTTACATCCATTATTACTAAATTATGTTTCTCCTTGTAAGTTATCTTATATTGTTTTAGAAAAAGAGGAAGCATAAATCAAAAAGATAGATGCTGCACAATGATACTCATTAGCAAGTTCTGTGCGAAATCAATGCATATCACGTGTATACAAAGTAGCACATATATGTATGGTATTTACATCCTATAGGTTTGTGCATATTGTGATAGAAAAAACTTCAAGAATGTCAAGTAAAATCAATCTCACAGTTGCACTTAATGTTGTTAAAAGGTCATCATTTAAAATTTGTTTTGAATGTGGTGTTTTTAGAGACCAAAGGCATTTTTGCTTTTATTCTTGACAGTTTTGTAAAAACCCAAGGATAAGAGTAACCACATGAAAACCGAAGGGCTGGAATATGCCACTCTGTCCCCTAGAAATCTACCTGAAATGATGCTCCGTATTCCATGCCAAATGTATCCTGGCACAAAGGAATTTCTCAAAGGCCCAGCAGTAGTGGGGCTTAGGCAACTGAAGGGAAAGAAAATGATGGATTGCTGATGTTTTAGCACTGAAAGGAATGCAACCTCACTTGCAAACTGGCATTTCCATTTCAGTGCAGAGAGAGTGGGCCTGACGTTGGCTGAGAACCCCACGGTCCTCTGGTCCCTCTTTCCTCTGCCGGGAGATGGCCCCGGGAGACTCAGGCGGCTGTCAAGGGCTTCCAAGGGAGCATCTACCTGCCCGTTCTCTTGACCGAAAGGAAGCAGGTAAGTTGCAGACTCAGAGACACAGGCTTGAGAAATCTGCTGTCTTCTTAGCTTTCTTCCACCCTGTCCGCTGTGTCTTTCCTCTCCCTCTCCTAAGAACATCTCACAGCTTTCTAAGCAACAGGGAAGACACTGCTTCACCACTCACAATGCCTAGAAACACTTTCCCCGTCATAGGGCAGCTCCACTTCTCTCAGTTTTGCTTTTAAACAGTTTCTTTTAAATGGAGAAAGAAATTCATTGCTAACAAATTTCATCTCATAGGAAAAGAATTTTCCAACAGGAGATTGACATTCTCAAGATTGTATCACACGTAAGCCCTTGGCTGAGCCTGCTTACTTATTTTCATGGTTCCATAAAAAGGAGAACAGGCCAGGAAGGTGAGCTGCTGGCCAAGATACCGCATGGCTTTCCTTTCCTTTTTCACTCCTTGGATATTGGCCTCAGACCCTAGCCCTAGGAGTCATCACCTCCCCTCCACTTCCTATTTTTGTTCCCCACCAAGAGTTATAATAAGCAAATGTACCCCATTGCCTTAATCACTCAAAAGCTAAAGTAACATAGAAAACATGGGGTTTTTTTTTTAAAATGCTGGGCATCCACAGCAAAGGACAATGATCCTGGTTGATAGATGGGGAATAAGCAGGTGAGTCCTGCAGCTACCTCAGGTTGCTGTCCAAGGAGATTTCCAGGTGGTGCAGGGAAAGGGAGGTGCACCGCCCCACTGGGGAGTTAAGCTGAGGGTCTGAGGGTACCTCACTATCTGGAATTGCCAAGGTGGGTGTCACAGGTTAGAGAGCTGTGCAGAGAGACAAACCCAGAGACCCACAGGTGGTTTTCCTCAAGTCTTCAGCTGAGTTTAGATCAATCACTCATGGAAGGAAAGTGCCCAAAGCTGGGAAAATAAGTATTGAAAAATATGTGAGAAAGAAGCAGTAAAGTTCCCAAAGAGCTACGAATAATGTCTTATTCCTCATGATTCGTGAAGTATTGGAAGGGCCCTCACAGAGATTTAGCCAAAATGTGGTACAAATGTAGGTCAAGACTTACCTCTTGTCCAAACTGACATCTCAGAAGTGAGAGCCAAAAGGACCAATTGATTATCTTTTTTAAATTTGTGTCCTAGAACAAAGTTCATAACTATCATAGGAACACAAAGTATCCAGTCATCCGATAACACAAAGAAAAAAGCCAACCCTTATAATGTCTATCATCCAATCAAAAATAACCAGACATGCAAAGCTACAGCCTCTATTTTCCTGTTTACCACCTAGCTTGCGCATACCTTTTCTTTAAATGGTAGCAAAGGCTTTTTGTTTTTCAACCTGAAAAATAATGATGTTAATTAAACAACAATGTTCGCACCTAATTAAGTTATTTTTATAAGTGGGAGCACAGTATGTTTCTGGAGTTGTGGGTGGTGACAATGGTGAAGGGATTGTGCCTTTTCTGTGAGCCTTGCCCTCACTGCACATGGAAGAAAGATTCTGAAGTCCTGTGTATGTTATTGATGAATTATGTGGTGCCTATGGAAGGTGTGGATGACCTGTGGAAGCTCGACATTCAGACTGTGTCACTGTCAAAATTAGATACAGAAGAAGACAGTGCTGCTTCTGTGAAGACTTTACACTGTGTTGGCGAGGAAAGGAGATGTACGTGTTTGGTGGATGGATTTCACTTACAGTGGAAAATGTCAGGACCTTGCCTCATGATTGTGGCAAACATGATGGCACACTGTGGAGATGCTGAACAAAACTGGAAGTCCTCGTGTCTCAAGAAACGTGGGAGGAGTGAGCAGTCGGGTGGGTAAAGAAGCACCTTCTCCCAGCGCTGCTGTCAGAGCACGCATGTGGTAACCAACAGATTGGGAATCAGGCAACGGCATCTCAGACATTATTTTCTCTTCTATAGTAAGCACTGTCTACATTCTGTAGTAAGCCCTTCCTCTGACGTATCTCACATGAACTGTCATCTAACAACTGTCTTTTATTGGACAATATTTTATATTCATTTCATTAGCAACCTGATTTGATTCCTTAAAAATTCTTTATTTACAAATAGCTCATGCTTAAAAAACTTAAAACAAAACATTCAAGAGATTCTGCTACTGGGGTTTTATGATTTTCCTAGAACCACTCTGATTACAAAATGGAAAATGGATTTTCAGGTAAATTAATACTTTTTTTGGCCAGTTTACTTATACATCCCTTGATCTCTGCACTAATAACAGTTTTTATTTCTGACCCCTTCCAGCACTGTAATTCTGTACTGCAGTTCATGCAAACTTCCATGAGATATGAGGTCTTGAAAGCGTCATCATTTGAACTTAAAGCCCATATCTTCCTGTCCTAGAAAGAAGCATCTTAGCAGGACACAAGTTTTCAAATGGTGCTTTCAATCCTTACAAGATTTTTGTAAGGCCTCTACAAGTTCCATTTCTATAGTATTCCCCTCTGATGGCCTAAGCTTATTTGCTTCTGATATACAAATGCTGCCCAACTTATTCAAGCTCCTGGGCAAACTTCAGGATGCAGAGAGGCAGGGACAGCCAGTGCCGCAGGGACCCTTGCAGCCTTTAGGGACATGGTGAGGCCTCTGCAAATCCAAGCTGAGTGCACTGGGTGATAACGCATGGCAGGCAGACACTCCCGTGCCATCCCACCCAGGGCTGCAGCGACTGCAGGGGCTCAGAGCTGCCCTCTGCCCCTCCTGCCCTGTTAGTTTGACCGGAAGCTGTGTCTCCACACTTCATACACAAAAGCCAAACAAAGGAGGATTTGTGTGTGCGGAAGTCCTACGAGTGAGTGTTTTGGTTACTAATTTAAAAATGTATAGACTATTTAATGGACAGGTTTTGTAAAGAAATAGGGGGTTTTAACTACAGTATTTATAACTAATATGCACACTATTTCTTTTGAAAGAAAATAATCAGGCAAGCAGTTAGGTGCCTAATGAGTATTTTCTGAACTCTAAACCTAAAAGAAATGCATCACTGTGCTGTGGCTAGAATGTTGTTTTGTGCCTGTACAAATCCTGAGCTTTGACTATGCACTTTTCAAACAGGGAGATGGGGACTGGGTTCTGCAGCTCATCACTGGTAAGAGACGGATTCTGCATTTACTGAAGTCATTTCTTTGCCTCTCTGGTTTTTCTCTGCTTTTTTAACGAATAAAATTTTAACTTACCTGATGGTTATTCTTTAAATCATTTGTTCTGGCACATTTAATCCAATCTGTCTCATATAAACTAAACACTCAGCACAAGTGAAATTTAAAATAAATGGCAATCAGTTTTGAATATATTCAGCATTAGCACTTGCCATGTACATATGCGTATGCAGAGGAAAACTGTGAATAAAAGTTACAGTCAGTGTCTATCTCAAGAACAATGACTCTGATGAACTCTTTTCTTTACTGGAGAAAGACCGACTTTTTAATGCCTTATTCGAAACATTCACTAGCGGTTTGGTTCTTGAAGCCCTTCTCTTAGCGACAAGGCATTATTTGATTTTAAGCAGGGCATAGAAGATTTGTTTCAATGCACAATTTTACACCTATTTAATGTTTTCAAGTGTTTGGTTTAACAGGTTTCAATGCCTCCGCAGCTGCCGAGCTGGAGATGAACAAGAAATCCTGGCCTGACTTTTCAGGGAGAAGATTAAAACTGCTGCATCAAGGGACTTGCTGAACACGTCCTCACTTTCAGAACCGTCCAACTCCCATCATCCTTTCCTGGCATTTGTGCATTACTCACCAATCACATTTATCTCTCATGTAAGAGACCTGTGGCTTGTGGATCTCAGTGGGACATCTCTGTGACTTTGACGATATCAGACAGATGGCCCGGCGTTAATGAACGGAGAGGATCAACAAGCCTCTGATGGTTTGCACATTTTCTAATAAAGATCACTTTGCGTAACAATGGGGCATATTATACAGATGGGATTTTCCATAAGAGGATGTACAACGAGTTAAATTACTTTCCTTATACTTCCTAATTAGATGAGCAAATCAGATGTAGCGATCTTTCATGCTCCAGCCTTCTTCTTGTGCCGGTGACCTTTGGTTCTCACACAGAACACAGGAACATATACTGCTGCAATACATTTATTCTTTGGATAAAAGTACATGCAAGAAAATGTAAATGGTTTAAACATAATTAAAAGGCAGACATGGATATAAAACAAGATCAAGGTATATGCAAACCATATGATACTTGCAAGAAAAAAACATTAAGTATAAAGACCCAAATCATTAAAAAGGAAGAGGATACAATAATTATCATGCTGTTGTGTGTTAAATGCTTATCCCGTTTCCCCCATAAATTCTATATTAAAACCCTAATCTGCAGTGTGGGTCTTTGGGAGGTAGGTGGATTAGGTTAGGTCACCGGGATTGAGGTGGTAATGGTAGGAGTAAAATCCTATAAAAAGAGGAAGAGATGAGAGATGCATCTTCCTCAGCCATATAAGGTTACAATAGGACTATGGCTGCTTGCACCCCAGGAAGAACTCCAGAGGCCAGAAAGGAGTCTGCCTTGATCTTGGATTTCCAGCCTTTCTGAACCGTGAGATGTAAGTGTTGTTGTTCAGTTCACCCAGTCTATAGCACTTAGTTACAGCAACCAGAACCAGGACAACTTTAATAAACACCAATCCTCCAGGAGAGCTGAGTGCATCAGGGGAAACAAGTAGATTTCACATCAAGGAGAAGCACCAGCCGTAGAGAGGACCACTTCATGGTAATAAAGGGATCGGTTGTCAAAAGTACATAACAATTCTAAATTCTTGTACACTGAAAATAGAAGTTCTAACTGAAAAGTTAAACCTGATAATATTACAAGGAGAAAAGTAAAAATCCACTACTCTAGCTATTGATTCGACAGCAGTCCCTCAGTAATTAACAGAATAAATGTGCAATATGGATAATAAAGACTTTAACAATCCGTCAACGATTTGAATTATTTAACAGTTTTAGAAACAGTCTAAAAACAACAGAATGCACACTTGCTGCACATGAGCTGGGAACTCTTACCATGGTCTGGACCTTGAAGTAAGACTCAGAACAAGTAAAGTGATTTGAGCCCTGCAGAGTAAGTTTGCTGATCACACTGGGATTCAATTAGATACTATCAACTGAGAGATGTCTCAAAATTGGGAAACATTTAGAAATTAAATAATACATTTGACCTAAATAATCCATAGATCTAAAGAAAAAGTCAAAACAAAAATTATAAGTGCTGTTGAACTAAATGAAAGTAAAAAAATATGTTAAAATTTGTGGAATGCAGCTAAAGCAGTACTTGATGGAAAATGTATAGCAATGTGGGTATTTTAAAAAAGGGAGATTTCAAATTAATTTTCTTACTTTTTGCTATAGGAAATTTAAATATTGAGAGAATATTTAACCCAAGCAAAGCAAAAGAAATAAAATAATAAAAGCCAGAATACAAATGAGTCACACAGAAAATAGAAGAAGAGAAAAACCAATAGGATCAGAAATTTCTTTGAAGACATGCAAAAAAGTTGGTAAGGCTTTATTTAGAACCATCACAGGGAAGGAAATGAAGATGTACATCACTGACCCTGAATGTTAACTTACCACACAGTGCACAGCTGTTAAAAGAATAATAAATTACTACCTTGAACATCATTATGTCAATAATTTGAAAGCTTAGAGAAGATAAATGAAGTTCTTAGAAAAGATAAGCTACCAATGCTCTCTCACAAATAAATAGATAACATGAATATTCCTATATCTACTACTAGAGTTTAACTTTAATAAAATCTTACCTCAAAGGAAATGTTAGGCCCAGTAGCTTCACTGGCAAATTCCATCAAAGAATTTAAGAGATCATCCCAATTTTGCACAAAATATTTCAGGAAAATGAAGAGGACAAAATAGGTGGTCTTCTCAACAATGCAAATGACATTTATCAAAATCCAGCACCCATTCCTAACAGAAATTCTCAGCAAACTAGGAATACAAGAAAACCTCCTCATTCTTGAAAGTGGCATCTAGAGCAGGTCTGTAGTTGGCATCACAGATGATAGCAGAAGACTGACCAGGAGCCAGGCAGGGGCATTCACTTTTCTTAGTGAGTTCAGTATGATTCTAAAGGTTGCAGTAGGCAAAGACAAGAAATAAAATTCATTTAGAAGTGAACGTGTCTTCATTTGCAAGGAACACAGGCACCCATATATAAAAATTTCACAGAATCTGCAGAAAAGTTACTGGAATTATTGAGCTTATTGAGGATACAGGATTGGAAGCCTTTACACAGAATAAATATGAGCAGTGAACATGGAGAAATGGAAATTTTAAAATAGCATTAAAATGTGAAATAGAGACAAATATCACAAATCATATGTAAAGCCCATATACTAAAGACTAAGATATAGTTGAAAGAAAATTGAAATAGACTTCAATCACCTGACAGATATGTAAATGTTCAGGGATCAGAGCACTCAGGACTGTTAAAATGTCACTTATCCACAAATAATAGACTCGAGCAATCCTAATCACAACGTCATCAGCCTTCAGATATAGCAACAAACTGACTCTAAAACTCACATGAAATTGCAAAAGACTGAAGACAGGCAAAAATGATTTTATAAAAACAAAAACTATACTTGAGGATTTAATATGATCTAATTTTAAGACAGTCTAAGATTGCATTGGGAGTGTAAATTTATGTAAGTGGATCAATGGAATAGAATAAAGTCCAGAAATAGATCCACATACATATATATATATATATATATATATATATATATATATATATATATGGACAATTTTTTTTTTCACAAGGTGCAAATAAATTCAGTGGAGTTGTGGTAGCCCTTTACAGATACTGAACAAAGACAATTGGACGCCAAAAAATTATTTTTTATAACAGGAACCTTAATCTATACCTTGTAGCATATACAAAATTAAATAGGTCATAGATCTAAGTGTAAAAAGAAAAATGACAAAATATCAAGGAAAAAGCATAGCAGAAAATCTTTGAAATGTTGCACCAGGTAAAGATTTCTAAAATAAGGCATAAAGCCATAAGATAGAGTAGAAAAAAATCAACAAACTGAATATCATCAAAGATGAGAAAGTTTATTTCATCAAACCTACTGTTAGAGGGATTAAACATAAATCATATGTTGGGAGAAATTATTTGTAGCGTACATTTCTGGAGAATGACTTGCACTCAGAATATGCAAGGTGGTGATGTAATGAAAAATGGTGAGTAGTGTGAACAGATATTTCATCAAAGAAGACATGTCAGTGACCACTGACCAAACGGAGATGTGGTCAACATCATCAGTCTCAAAGAAATGCAAATTAAAGTTGCACTAAGATAACATTGTACACCTGCTAGAGTGTCTAAAATTTAAAACAATAACAAACCAGGTGCTGGCAACCAGATTTCGCATGCGTTGGTGTGAAAGCTGAACGGTACAATCACTGTTGAAATGTGTTGGGTGGTTGCTCAAAACATCATGCTCTGCCTCTCAGCTGACCTAGCCATCCTACTGCTAGATATTTACCCAAAAGATACGAAATCCATTTCTGTCCAAACAAGAAGGGGACATGAATGTTCAGAGCAGCATATTTTGCTCCTGTATAGTAGCCTAACTTTACAACTCAAATGTTAATCATCAGGTGAATGACGAAACATACCTCAAGCTCTCTTACAGTGCCTGTGGTGGCCGATTCATAAATCACTCACTCGTTGGTTGCCATTTTGGTATTCGTAGTATGTTTGTGGATTATTTGGCTTTATAAGTGATAGAAAATGTGCACTGAAAATGTATACAGCGAAGACTAGGTGAGGAGTTAGTGTTTGTGCAAACAATGTCATGTGCCTTACTGAAAGCAAGAATCCAGATCTTCAACTCCAAAGAGAAAGACCAAATGAAAAACAGCACAAGTCTCTGAAATCATATTACAGACTTGCATGTAAGAGTCAAATTAGAAATTTTATAATCTACATAACTGTATCAAACCTAGGTGTAATGGTTGATAGACTGTGTCAGCTTGAGGAGTCTAGAAGCTTAATTAAGTGACACAGCAGTGCTACAACCTAGGGTGTGGAGAACACACCCTTACCACTCTAGGGTGTTCTTCATTGTGTCAACTTGAGAAGTTGGTAAGTTTAGCTAAGTGAGTCAGTGGGGGGTCCAGGGTTCTCACTTTGTAAACATCCTGAGCCTGTGTAAGAAGAGGGCACGAGATGGGTGAGTGCTACACCCACCCTAGGGGGTGGTAGGTTGCTCAAAATGTAAGGGGGAAAAAGAGGCTTGCTGTCCCCCTCTCTGTTCTTGCTGCTTTTGCTGTCTTCTGCTGCCTTGAACTGTTGCCTCTGTGCCTGTCACCCTGCCTAGGAGGCAGCTGATTATTACACTGAAACCTCCACAAACTGTGAGCTAAATAGACCTTTCCTTCCTCAACTTTGGGTGTTGCGTATTTTGTCTCAACAATGAGAGGAAAGAAACTAAGACACTACGCCATGGTGCTTGCTTTAGCAGCACATACACAAACCTAGACCATGTCTTCATGGAACCTAAGACAAATTTAGAGAAGACAGACTTTTATAACAAACTGGAAGCTGGAGTTTCAATCGTTCACTTTTCAAAAATGATGCTGTGTTTTCCCAAAACGTATTTGAAATTCTCCGCCTGCTAGTGTATACCAGTGTTTTTAAGGACATGATTGCAGACATGGTGTTCTATAAAGAGTGTTTGTGTTTCCCAAGTAACCGTCAAGAGCTAGCAAGTTATTATTATATTTCCATGTTCAATACCCCTTTAAAGTGAAGAACAGTATCTACAAAGGCAGAGCAGTTTCTGAGTGTGATAAAATAATTCACTTCGCACACTCCTCCATCAGAGGAAACTACTAATTTGTGTTTTGGAAAGTGACAGCAGCTTCCATTCAGAGGGTGAGTGCAGCCATGTTTTTAGGTGTTTCTATTTAAGATAATCAAGTGCCTCTTGTGATTGGCAGCGTGGGTAATGTGTGCTCCTGTGTTAGCAGAAGAACTGCTATTTCAGAAGCAGGACATCGCGTAAACTCAGAGGTCATCAGAGGCAAATCAGCATCTGTATCTCACTTTCGAGAAAAAAAGTTACTTTTGGGAATCGAACCAATATTGACATTGTTATTACACATCTCCTGTGTGCTTGGGAGCATGACCAGTTTTTAAAACTGTATCAAAGCCTGTAGTGAAGGTAAGGGCCCTCTGGTTACTCTGGGAGGAGAATGGGAAGGGAGGAGCTGGGACTCAAACATGGAGTACTTATGAACTGTTTTCCTTTTTTCTTTACTGGTTTTCTCCTTATAAGCCACTAGTACAGAAACTTAGGTGTGTGATAGAAACAAACATATATCAAAGACATAATCTATAGCTCAGAAATTTAAGCTACTTAGCAACATAAACCTGCATGCTGAATCCACATCTGTATTTTAACGGGCCCCATTTATTTGATGTCCATCGAGGTTTTATTTTCTTTTCCCTTGAGGTTTTAAATGCTAAATACCAGGGTGAACTTTATTTAGCCAAATTTGTGATTGCTCATTTCACCTTTAGAAATCTTGCAGTATAAAGAAAAGTGTTTTTCCATATTATGTAACACAATAAACACAGAAGTGCTAACACTCCTCAAACCACATTTATATTACTCTGATGCTAAACGTGTAAGATGCAGAAAAACAAAGTGATGCTGAAATGTGTATTTTACCTTTAATTCACATTTTTGCCAGTCCACATTGTTCTTGACACTACTGTTGACTTGTCTTGATAAATTCAATGGTTTTGGAAGTTATCTAACTCTGACTTGAGACTGCAGCCTTTCTTCTTCTTCTTCTTCTTTTTTTTTTTTTTTTTCTTCTGTTTTTTCCGGTACCTGGAATCAAACTCAGGACCTTGCGCTTGCCAGGCAGGCGCTGTGCCGCTGAGCTACATCCCCAGCCCCAGCCTTTCTCCTTTATACATGGAAAACATCTCACAAAGTCTCACTCATTGTAAGGTAAATTAGCCAGCTCCATTCATCCTATCTTAAAATTCACAGAACATCTCAAGTCACTTAAAATATGAAATACAAATGGCAGTTTAAAAAGTATCGCATCGCTGTTCAATCCATTTCCGAACATGCAGTGTTATGCCAAATCAAATTTACACTCCGTGCTGGGAACTACACTTTTCATACAGCGAAAGTATCATACAATGTTCCGGATACATCCGGTAATTAATTCTGCCACACCCTCGTTTCACAAGGGGACGCCCTCCGCGCAGGGCTCCCGCGGCCTCATCCACGTACCATGCATAAGCGGCGCGCGCGCGCCTCCGTCCCGAACCGCCGCGTCCAGCCCGCGCGGCCCCACGCAGGACGC
>NW_004955404.1:3383933-3391670 GCF_000276665.1 Chinchilla lanigera | reverse complement strand
GGACGGGAGGCGCTGTCGCCTGCGCGCTGGGACGGCGGCTGGGAGCGGACCCCGCCGGACTCTGCACCCGGCCCAGCGGCGGAGGCGCGGCGGGCAGTTGGACGGGCTGGAAGCCTCCGGTTGCCATGGGAGATGGGAAGCGGCTGGGCGGCCGAGGCGGAGCTGGGGCTCCGGAGGTGCTGCTCCCCCTTCCTCTTTCTCTTGGGGATGGGAAGGGAGACTACTTGGGGAGCAAAGCTTAGGGGCGAAGGGGCGTCCCCAGCTGTTGCCTCTCGCGCTGTCCGTCCCGCGAGCCCCGCTGGGCGACGTCCACGCCATTGTCTGGGAGGCCGCGACTCTGTGACCGTCCGGCGGGCCGGCGGCGCGGCACCTGCTGGGGCGCAAAGCCTGGCTCTTCGCTCCTCCCTGCGTCTGCCAGGCCGGGTGAGACCCACCCGGTCGGTGAAGTGCTTGGTTCCTGGGCGCCTTGCGCGCGCCAGCATGAGGCGGAGTTCTCTTGGCAGTCTGTCGTGTGCAGGAAAGCAGGAGATGCTCACTTGTGGCTCGGAACTCCGCTGTGCATTAAAATCGTGTGTTGATCCTTTGCCACTGGGAAGCAGGATTTAGCAGGGCCACTTCAAACTTAGCTTTTCTGGACTGCCCTGGGTCACTGCTCTCTGGAGCGCAGAGGCTCTGGGAAGCCCCCGACCTCCTCGGAGTTCCGGCTTTCTGTGGGAATCTCAGGAAGTCTCCGAGGTCTCTGCGGGGCTGCTGGTCCCTGCACGCACACGCAGGTGTGCCGCGCGTTCGTGGTGTGTGTGAACCTCCTGCATCCCTCCCATCACCTCGAGCTTTTCATTTAGAATCAGGAGAACAGGGGCTTCCAAGTCATCCACAAGATCCTAGGATCAAAGCCCAGACTGAAGGGGGCAACCTGAATCCACCTACACCCTCTTCCTGAGGTTAATTAATACATAGTTGCCGGAATAAATTCCACTTAGCCCCCAGTGTCTGTAAAAGCTTTTGTGCCATCCATAGGTTAAAGGACTCGAATGTGTGTCTGCCAGCAGTTGCTCTTGTTTGTTACTGTTACACAAGTGTAGGCGACACGCACGAACACTGACAGCAAGGGGCCCTTGTCTCGTGCGGTCCACTTGTGAGTGTAGGAGGTTTATGTTTGGTGGGCTTTTCTGGAAGCCAGGATAAATGTCATTGTGTTAGCGCCACCAGGAATATGTCCCAGAGACTAAATTACAGCCTGGGAAAATCATCTAGAGAGCGATACTTGTTTACGAAAGGAAAAATTAGTTTAATCATTACGGTGTCATGGCAAAGGCACAGTGCAGTGGCTGAGCTCATCTGGATCCTATGAGAATTGGGGGGGATTTAATAAAGTGAGTGGTTTGTTCAGGACACAGTGAAATAGCCGGAGTACTTTACATGTACAGTGAATACTCTGAAGAGACTCCCGCCGGAGGATCTGAGAATGCCTGAAGATACCAGCTCCGGTGGCCACGGCACTAGGTTGTCAGTGTGATCCATAAGCAATTGTGTCCTCCTGAAGACAAATATACAGGACAATGTCTGCTAAACAGGAGCCATTGCAGGACAGTAATGTCCTGAAAGGAGACTAAATAAAATTAGACACATGTCCTCCTCTTTAGGGAATCAAGAATTAAAACCTGTCGGGTAAAGCCATACTCACACATACAGAGACTGCATGTTGACCCTCATGTTGGTGGACACGTGCGTGTCTGTATATCTGCAATGGACAGACTGTGGGTGTGTTTGAACATTTGTGCAAGTGAGAAGAGGTATTACTTCGGAACTGGGCTATTTGCAGGTGGTGCTGCTCTCAAGGTGAGCTTGTGCTCGTTGTGCCACTCAGCAGCAGGCCTGCCCTTTCCAGAGCTTTTCCCTGGGGCAAATCTGAGCTCCGGACAGCGTGTGCCTTAGAATGAGCAAATGCTGGGGTGGAAAGGAGCTTTCAGAATGATCTGCCCCAGCCCCTAGTACTGCAGGGAGGCGAAGGAGGCCCAGGGGAGCTTGGTGATTTTCTCAAAGCTCCGGCCAGACCTTGGCGGGGCTCCTGGGTCCTGGAGTGTCAGAGGTGCAGAGGGAGGGGTGACTTCCTGATGTCCTCCTGACCACAGGGCCAGCTGTCTTGTCTTGGATCGGGTGGGCACTGTTCTCTGTCTCCTCACCCCTTTCCCTTCGGTTCTCTATGCCATTCGCAGCCCTTTGTCTGGTCCCTCCCTGTAGCCAGCTTCTCTACACAGGTGCAGCTCACAGTTCTTTAAGATTTCCAGGGAGCAAAGAGTGACGTGGCCGGAGACCTGGGAGCTCTCCCTGAGATTAAATTAGAACGCACACAATTAACCCTACAGGTGTAGAAGAACAAACCAGGCGGTGAACACAGCCGATTTTCCCCTGGAGGCCGTGGAGGTGAGGCAGTGGTCACAGGAGTGAGACGTTTGTTCTAGCAGAGTGAGGGGCACACTCTCAGGACCCACATCCTGTGTCCTCTGCTGTCCCAGCTGGTCTCGCCTTGGGTCCTCCCACCCGCCCTGCCAAGGGTGCAGAGCAGGTGCAGTCATTCATTCCTCTTCCTGGGTTCCAGTCGGTTCTAGTTCCAGTTGCCCTGCTTCTCGAGGCCCCAGGCAACACGGGTCCTCTGCTGGGCTGTGCTTTCTGGGGTGCTGGTCATCTTTTGTGGGTGCTGTCCCGAGGCAGCATCACCTTCACACCCCCACACCTTGCCCTGCGCTTGGCTCCGAGGAGTAACCCGTGCTTTATGAGGACAGAAAGGACACGCTTAGGAAAGTCACCCATCTGTCCTCAGCTTGCCTCCCGTGAGCATGGGGATGTCCCTTCAGGGAAAGCCCAGGGATTCTTAAGCTCCTGCTCCCCTCCCGCTTCTGTCCTCCATCAGTCTTCAAGTCTGTACAGTTTTTTATCAAGTTTATTGGTACATTGTAGACTTCCAGAGTGATCACCTTCATCAGAGGGAATTTGTACCTGTACACGATGCATCTTCATTCTTCTTTTTCCCCATTCCTCTCCCTTCCCTTCGGCCCTTTCCCCTCCGTATTTATAAAGGCTTTGTTTCCATTTTTCCCTGCTTTCTTCTCATTTTTTTTTTTCTTTTCCTTTCCTTTCCTTCCTTCCCTCTTCCATCCTCCTAACACCCCGGTCCCATTTGAACATTTTCTTCCTGCTTCCTCCAAGTGCTGGGATTACAGGTGTGCACCTCACGCCCCTCTCTCAGGCTTCTCTGTCTCCTGCCCTGGCTCAGTGATCAGGCCCTATGTTCTCCTGTGCTCTAATCCGTGCCTCTCCAAGCCAGGTGTACAGATGCCGGAATTTACCTTAACTGCCCCGTTGGCCAGGACACCCCACGCTGAGGGGCCCCGAGTGACCTCCTGTCCCCCACGGTGCAAAGGGGCGTGCTCCCCTGCCTGCCTGCTCCCTGTCCACCCCTGCCTCCTCCTCCGCCCCTGGCTGGAGCCACATGCCTGCCTTTGACGACGTGGACTTGTTGGTAGCTCTCTGCACAGACCTTAGCATTTCTGAAAGCAGTGGCTTGATTCGTTCTCCCGTGTGCTGGACAGGAGCCTCCTTGAACTTTGTTCAGCTGGTAGCCGATCCAGGACGACTTCCCCAGACACCGTTCCTCACACTGCCCCCCTGCTGAGCTCTCTTACCGCACACCGGTCTTCTGCTTTACCCCTTGTGGGAGAATGCTCTGCTTGCTGTCTCCCCTCCCCAGTTCAGTGCTGGCCACCTTCTGACCCTCCTCTGTGTGGCTGCCTGGGTAGGCGCCTGCATGTGGACAACAGTGTCAGAGATTTTCGCTTGTTCCCCAATTTTTTTTTTTTTTTTTTTTTTTTTTTGGTCTTTTTGGACAGTGTCTCGCTGTGTAGTTCAGGCTGACCTTGAGCTCACTTTGTAGCCCAGGCTGGTCTCAAACTCACAACAATCTTCCTGCCTCAGCCTCCTGAGTGCTGGGATTGCAGGCGTGTGCCACCATGCATCCCCCAGCTTACCCAACTTCCTGAGCCGGCTACACAGCGCCCCGGACTAACTTTCTCCTGCATCACTCCTCCACCCAATGCGACACATGCTGCTCTTCATCCTTCTCTCTCCACCTCTTTTCCCTCCCTCAAACAGCGTGGAAAAGAAAACACAGGGAGCTGAGTGATTTATTCAGAGTCACACTGCTATCTTACAAGGGATCCAGACATCTACTGAAGTCTGAATTCACCCTGTGTGCTTATTACTTTTTAAGAGAAGAGAAATTGCTTCTTTAACGAGTGCATATAGGAAACCATGCATAGCCTGGGGCAACAAACTACCCCATGGGTCACATCCAACCTTAGCCTATTTGTGGGTAGCCCGGAAGCTAGGCATGTTGCTTGCGTTCTAAGACTGTGGTTAGGAAAAAAAAATCTGCAGCTCAAACAAAAACTGTGTGAGGAACTCAGATCCTTCAGCCCCCGACACCTAAAATATCTGCTGTCTGATCCATGACAGAAAACGTTAACTGGGTCCTCACGCAGGGCAACAGTGAAAACTGAAGCTCACATCTAATGTAATTCAGGTGTGGGTTGGCAAATAACTGTAATGCTAGAAAAGAACTGGACATATAAGACATATGTTTTGGATTTACAGAATTTTAAGAAAAACTATGTAATTCATACCATGTTCAAATAATTAATGTCATATCTAGCTCTGAAGTTTTGATGCTTATCCTTTACCTACAAATAGTTACCATAACTACTGTTAAACAACACAAGAAATGTATGTTTGAAGTTCTGGGTAAGGGTAAGTTTAATGTTCAGATTCTAATAAGCAAAATTGAATTACACATAAAACTATGCATTTGAATTTGTCTTTTTTTTTCTGTAACTAGAGTGTTGAAAGCGTTTTAATTTTATTTTTTTTTGCGGGAATTAGTATTTTAAAAATAACCTGGGAGGTTAAAAACCTCTAGCATGTGAAACTATATGCCTTTAATGAATGCATTTGAAATATTAAATAATTCCTTTAATGATGATAAAGTCTTACTCGGCTTACTCATTTTCTTTCCAATTTAGATTCTTGGTTATAAGGAGCTCAGTAATATGTGGCTGGTAGTCTCTGGGTAGAAATGATTCCAAGAGCTTCCAAATCTTCCTTTAAAAGTCTATTAATATGCCTTTTATCTTTGTTATTTGGGACAAAGAGCCATTAACTTTCCATTTAGTTCAGTGATTTAAAACTAAATGCCAAGGAAGACAAAAGAAACACAGCCTAGGAAATGAAGAAACCTAGAAAAGAATGCTGAGGATATAGTTTTATATAGGTTAGACTTGCTATTTTTATTTTACAGTGTGCAGAAACAAATGACAGATTCTGGCATGAACCTGAGACGTTATTGCTTGGGAAGGGAGCTCGCTAAAGCTGCAGGTGTGTAAGATTTAGATAAGGAGTTTTCCTAATATAAAATACAAAGCAGACACTGGGGCAGGAAATTGCAGGTACAGTATGATCAGCAAGCGAACTCCCTTCCGGTGGACAGGACTGGAATCCCAGCTCTGGTCCCCGCTTCTTGGTGAACACACAGGAGCCCTTTGCAGGCCTCTGTGGAGGAGAGGAGACGGAGTGCCTTGCAGGGTCAAGCGAGGTCACATTTTCAGTGGTACCCCTGAGAAGGAGCTTCGTAAACTTCAGTCATTGCTGATCTGCCACGGAGAAGGCTTCAGTGGATTTAGAATTTCCTCTGACAATCTCATTCTGCCCAAGTCTGGGCAGTTAAGCACATTTGAGGTAGAGGCACATGGCAAAGGACAACAGTTCATGGTGGAGGAAGACAGCAGAAGTAACAAGAGCTATCTAACAGGATTGTCGTTGGAAAGCTGGGGTAAGAGAGGAAGTGCTGCGTGTTGGCTCCACGTTAATGAATAAATAGGAGCCAGTCTGTGATAGATATGTGACCAGACATTAGGAAATGGTCCTACCATGATTCTGGTTCCTATTTTGTACTACATCGTGTTGGTTTTGTGTGTAG
Organism: Chinchilla lanigera; assembly: GCF_000276665.1. NCBI lineage: Eukaryota > Metazoa > Chordata > Mammalia > Rodentia > Chinchillidae > Chinchilla > Chinchilla lanigera. The sequence continues at coordinate 3,385,642 of NW_004955404.1, read as the reverse complement.
TACCTCACAGGAGAGTGGATTGTAAGATGTTAGGGGAAAAGATAAATTACAGAGCAGTGAGCAGCAATTGTACATCCGATACAACATAGGTGGAAAGGACTCCAGGAAGAAAAATAATGGCTTTGTGGCCACCTATTCTCACCACTGACTAAGCACAAGACCTTACATAGAGATGCCACCTTACTCTCCGGGTCCACCGGGGAGGTGACATTTACCAGGGACGCAGCTGCGAAGCATCCAGGCAAAATGAAGGAGGGACTGTGAGGCCCTGAGAATGTCAGGACTGCATCTCGGGGGACGGACGGGCACAGGCTCCTTTCTCTTGTGTTCAGGGTAAAAGCTGCAAGGCCACACTCAGCGTGGTCCCGGTGGTTTGAACAGTAGAGATGATTCAAAAACTATTCTGATTTGAAAACCACTCAACATAATTTTGGTCTCTGTATTCTCTTCTCCATTCAGAGAATGCTCAGTCCAGTTGAAGTCAAACAGAATCTTGGATTAAAGCCCAAGATAGATGCAGATACTAAAACACTAGCACTTTCAAGTGAGTTTAAGTTAGGCTTAAGTCCATTCCATGCCATCACACTGAGAAACTGCAGACACCTCAGTTCTCAGAGTTAATTTGGTCTCTGATTTTGGGAAAGATGCCACGTTTGTGTTTGGGCGGGAAAGGTGGCTTTGTCAGCTGATGCAGCATGCACAAACAAAAATAAAACTTTACCGAATGCTTTGGCGGCTTTACAAACCAAATTGTTTGCAAACAAAAGTGTTCTTGAACAAGGGTATCACTGTATGACTTTGAGGGCAGGTTATCCATGGTAATGATAAATATCAGTAACATAAATATGCACTACAAAAATTGTAGAATTAGAGAAATACCAGAGAACTGGTGTAAGTCAGACACTTCATAGAGAAATATCCTAGAAGCTCCAAACTCGTGTATAGATTCCTACCAAAAGGCAAGGCATACATTTTATGTATAATGCACATCACAAATCTTGAACCTGTGAAAACTAAAGACAAAGAATAGTTCACAAAATCAGTCATTTCAAACTGATCTGACTACTCATTCTGAGAATAAAGCCAGGTAAAATTAATGCTAGTTTGTTCTTCTATAAAATTAGGAATGTGGGCTAATTAACTTTTAAGGTTCATATGTTCTGAGAATTTGTAGCCAGGTTTATTTGATAGTTTTGGCTTTTCTTGGTGTAATTTTTAAAAATGTGCTAAAATACACAAAATGGAAAACTTACCATCTTCACAGGTTTTCACTGCACACTGCAGCAGTGTCACAGATGTCTAGAATGTTTTTTATCTTGCAAAACTGAAGCTCAACATCAGTTGAACAGCTCTTCCCCAGACCTTGCAGCCCCTGGCAGCCACATTCTGTTTTCTGTTTCTATGGCTTGTCTATTATAGGTACGATGTGTAAGTGGAGTCATGCAAATTCTATCTTCTTGTGACTGGCATAGTTCATGCACCATAATGTCCTCCAAGCTCATCTGTTTTGTAGCATGTGACAGCTTTTGACAGTTTGATTATAATGTGTCTGAGTGTAGGTCACATGCATCATTCTAGTGTTTGTTGGTTTTTTTTGAATTTGGATATTTATTTCCTTTCTTATATTTGGGAAGTTTTCAGCCACTTGTCTTAAAATAATCCCTGTTCTCTCTCTCTCTCTCTCTCTCTCTCTCTCTCTCTCTCTCTCT
>NW_004955404.1:3379222-3383833 GCF_000276665.1 Chinchilla lanigera | reverse complement strand
CCTTGCAGCCAATAAAGTATATGGACACCTGATGTTTGGGCCATCCCCAGCAAACCCATCTCTCTTTTGGGAAAACCTGACTACTGTCACCAAGGTATTCCCCATTCTCTCTCTCTCTCTCTCCCTCTCTCTCTCTCTCTCTCTCTCTCTCTCTCTCTCTCTCTCTCTCAGAGACACTGGGATGCTGAAAATACATGCACTTGTCAATTCAGTGGTGTTCAGTAAGTGTCTCAGACACTATCCATTTTTATTCTTTTATTTTACTCTCCTGATTTGGTAATTTAAAATGACCTCTCTTTGAAATTGATGATTCCTTCTGTTTCACCTGGTTGTTTGAAACTCTCTACTGATTTTTCAATTCAGCTATTGTATTCTTCAGCTTCAGAATATCTACTTCATTAAAAAAATTTGTTTCTTAATAATAATTTCTTAATTTCTGTATTAATATTTGCTTTTATTTTAAAAATTTCTTTCTCTTTGTGGATATTCTGATTGTATTCATACATAGTTTTCCTAATTTTTCTCAATTGCCTGTGTTCTACTTTGGCTGAACTCAAGGTCTTTGCACTGAACTACGTCCCTAGTCGTTTTCATGTTTTAATTTGAGACAGGATCTCACTAAGTCTCTAGGCTGTCTGGGCTAGGCTCCGACTTGCAGTCCTGTTGCCTTAGCTTCCCGGAGTGCTGGGATTACAGGCGTAGACCACCATGCCTGGCTCTAAGATGACTCTTTGAATTCCTTGCATGTAATGGATAAATTTCTGTTTCTTTAAGGTTGGTTTCTGGAGATTAGGTTTTTGTTGTTTGTTGTTACACGTCTCCCTGTTTCTCTGGACTCTTTATATTTTTTTCTGAGACTTGGATATTTGAAAAAATAACCACCTTTTCCATCTTTACAGACTGGTTCCAATAGGGAGGACCATCACCAAATTTCTGGCTAGAGATTGTTGGAACCTCTCAAGCTCTCTCTGAGGATGTACTTCCTCGGGGCTTGCAGGTGTCATTTCCCAAGAGGTTTTCCTTTCCTGAGTTTGTAATCTCTTCCTCCTCTGGCACATTGCTGTGGTGCGCAGGTTTCCTGCAGCGAGCCATGTAACTCCCTTTTGTTCTTGGTTGCTTGCAGTGTTCCAGACCACACGGGTTTCACTAATGCTGGAGTTGGAAGAGAGAGGAAGCAATGTCTTTGCTGTCCCCTGGAATGTGGGTGGATGCAAGTTGCTCTTTTCCTTCCTTCTTGGGGAAGAGACCATGAGTTGGGATTTACCCTCAGTTTTGAGAAATTATGCCACCCTGGGTGGAGTGCTCGTGGGTAAGTGCAAAGGCTTTGCAGACATACTTCAATGCAGCTCTTTTGGGTTTGCATCTACCTAGGCCCTGAGACTCGCTGTCTATTTCCTGGAGTTCCCACAATGGCAGTTGGGTTCACACAGTGCTGTTTATTGTACCTGTGGGGCAGCAAGTACTGGGGCTTCCTCTTCTACCTCCTTGCTCACACCATGTTATAGACTTTAGTTTGCTTTTAAGAAGATATTCTGCAAACTTTGTTGGATTTCTCAGATATCTCCCTTGCCATGATCAACTGTTATTCCCAGCTATGTTCAGGAGAAACTGAGTAAGACAAGAGATGCTGAGCCAAGGTTGCTTCAAAACCAAATATTTAATGGAGCGGTGTGAGCCCTGAGCCAACAAAGACCGATTTCACTGAGACAGAGCTGAAAGAACAGGTAGAGAGGATGATGACTTCAGGGAGACATGCAGTAAAGCACTGATCAAGGTGAAGTCATGCAGGAACAAGAGAGACTGTAAGGGAGCTCCAGACAGAAACCAGGACCATAGAATGTGTCTAAGCGAAGAGTACTTTGAGCAGAGTACTTCATGTAGCAGTGCTTACTTATTCAGAAGTTAGGATAAAGGTTGTGGTTCATACAAATATTAGAAAATACAGAAAAACCAAAAGAGAAAATGAAATTGTTCAGAGTCCCATGACTATATGGAAATCTACACTGTAGACCTTAGAGTCTAACTCTCCATAGCATTGTCTATATGTGTGGTGTGATTATGTATAAATGTATGAATGCGAATGAGTTTATTCAAATCACACTTTATTACACATCTTAGTTACTGTTCTCTGGTTGCTGAGACAAAATACCTGACACCCAGAGTTAAAGAAGGAAAGGGTTATTTAGCTCACAGTTTGTGGAGCTTTCAGGTTGTAATCAGCTGACCCCAAAGCAGAGTGGCACATGGCAGAGGGTAACAGTTCATGGTGGAGGAAGACAGCAAAAGCAACAAGAGCAAAAAGGGAGGCGTGAGGGAGCAAGCCTCTTTCCCTCCCTTGTATTATATGCAGGCTGCCTGACCCAGAGCAGGTGCAGCACTCACATCCATAATCCCAGCACTGAACCACGAATCAACCAAAAATTCTAGAAGCCCACTCTGTGACTGAATGAGACTTTGGGGGGACATCCAGACACAAACCATAGCACACCATTCCCTATCATGAATAGTCATGTCATTTGGGTGAAATTCATCAACTCAAGCTCAGGAATTACATGGCATAAACTGATCAGTGCCCTGCATGCTCTAGTGATTACCCTCTCTAGTATGGTCCATGACTACTTCCCTCCCACTCTGTCTCTTTCTTTCTCTCCCACCCCCCACTCTGTCCCATCATGCTCCAGTTAAGTGCCTTTCATGACAAAAGCCATCCTACGTTTGAAGCTGCCACAAGTTACAAAAGAAGTGGAAAGAGAACAGAAAGGGGCAAAAGCCACGATCAAATACAACCTGCAACCACGCTTCAGCTCCCTCTGGATCAGAATGTTCGTGGGTTTCAGAGGAATAGTTATGATGATAAATCCTTCATGTAGCTTTCACCATCTTTATTGAAAGCTATAATACTAAACAAAAATGCACATAACATAAATGAACACTGATCACATTCTTATTAGGTAAACATTTGTAGGGAACAGCAGACTCTATAAAAACTGCACCAGCACCATGTACATTTTCATAGTTACTGCCTTTGTTTTCCTTTTTAGTTTTGTCCTGTATATTTGCATCCCCGAACGTTGTTGTTTTGTCCTGTGTGACTGTGAAGCTTATATGAATGGAGTTATCCCCAGTTGCTGTGTGAATTGTAGGTTCTTAATTTTCATTTCAGGGAACATTCTTAGGAGCTTGTCAGAGTGCATGTTCCCCTTTTACTGTTCCTGAGCTTGGGGGTTTTATGAATAATGCTTGTTTGTCAAGTCCCAGTATACCTCCTATGTGTGTGTGTATTGCATGTCTGCAAGGAAAGTATCCAGGAGGAGAGGCAGAGCTGTGGAAATGAATACTGCAGAGTCAGCATTTAAAATAACCTACCTCGTTGACATTTTGGGGCCAAGAATAACACAGGGGAACGTTACTGGGGGAAGTGTAAATTCCACCAATTCAGAAATTCAAGGACCTGTCTTGATAAAAGAATATGCAGGGTAAATGCCTGGGTTTTTCTTGAGTAATGCCCAGCATCATACACCCAGCGCTGCTGTTGCAAATGCTAATGGGCTATTGAAATACAGTGTCTAATATCCTAAGCTGATAGCTTCATTTAGAATAATCTAAATACATTTAGAATAATGTATTCTTTGCAGGGAGGCATAAAATTCGAAGGAATTGGTACGCTGGAATGTATGCAGAGGAAACAAGCTAGAATGACTAAAGCATAGGAAGAACAATGTGAAAAGTTTTCCCAGGGCAGGTTTACCCTAGAAAGGGGCAGTGATAATGTAGTATCTTTCATGTAGAAAAAATGATTACACCTGTTTTGTTATCAGTATGTCATTGACCTCGGGCCAGTGGATGGTGCTGGGGAAGTTTGTTTTAAGGTATACTTCATATAACTCATGATTTGATATAAAGTCAACCTTACTAATTTCAAAGAAAGGAAATGGTGGCCATACAGTCTAAAGAGGATGCCCTCAAAGAGGTTTTCCAGAGAAACAGGAAGAGCCCCTGACCCAGAAATCTAAGATTCCGAGTTTAGATGATGATTTTTTAGTCATCTCAATATATCATCCTGTCAGAAACTGGAAAAGTTCACAGCCACACATAGGGAAATCCTGATAACCTTTAAAACATTCTACCCAAAACATTTCTGTGCTTCTTGAGCAGAGAGGTATTTCTTAGTCCTAAATTATTGCTTCCGTTCACCATGTGTGATGTGAGTTAGACCACTTCACCTGTTTACCATGAGAATAATTACTACTTGAAAAAGGGGGTTGAGTCAAAATAAAGGCAGAAGTAATCCCCAAGGACAGAGAATTAGGAAGCAAAAAGTTGGGTAAACTCACTGCCATAGTAGGTCTTGCCCTGGGTAGAGTTCTAGATTAGTGCATTCAGAATAACTTGATACATAGGGACAGGAAATTCAGTAAGGCTGGAAGGGGAAGTGTTTAATTGACATAAAATTATTTAAAATGTTTTAGGAATTTAATGATTGATTTAAATTTGAAAAAGTAATATAATTAAAAATTTCTATCAGCTCAAAAAATGCACAGAAATTTAATGATGTACCTTCAAAGTGATGCTAAAGGATGGAAGGAAGGAGGAAGGGAGGGAGGGAGGGGG
>NW_004955404.1:3377887-3379122 GCF_000276665.1 Chinchilla lanigera | reverse complement strand
AGAAAGAAAGAAGAGAAGAGGGGAGGGAGGGACGGAAGGGAGGGAGGGGAGGGGGAGGGAAGGAAGAAAGGACTAATCCTAAACATCTTGGATTAAATGTTGCTTTAAAAATGAAGAAAATAGAAAAAAATAAATTCCACTGTTTAGATATTTCTGTTTTCAGAAGAACAGCAGTATAATAAATTTTTAAAATCCACGTCATGCTCATTTTACTGGAGGCAAGAAGCCCAGATTATGCACAGGTGAGCACAGGACACTTTAATCTTGCATAGCAGATGGCTGCAGGTCAGTGGCGAATAACAATTTGTAACACACCCATGACAGTGCATGAAGCCAGCTCTGTGCAGCGTGACCTGCTGTATGAAAACAAAACCGCCTGGTGGCTTTCTCTGCGGCATAAAATCAATCTCTCTCCTCTCTCTCTCTCTCTTTCCCTTTTTTTTCTCTCAACTGCCCTTGATCTTTCTCTTCCCTGTAAAAGGACTGCACGTTTAAGCAAATTAGATACTTCACTGGGTAATGTATGTAAGTTTGAACAATGTAAAGGACAGATAAGATTTAGTGGTTAGAATAAGCAATATGTAAAATATCACACACACATCATAAGAATATCAAACTTGATCCAATCCAGACATTTCCTCAGGAGCTTACAAAAGCGTCATCAAGAATGCATATTTGTAAATACTACAATGGGAAGATTATAGGATTCACAGTAAATGCGCTGGGGAATATGCCTTCTAACTCCTGTTCACCTTCAAAGAGGGAACTGAACTTACTGGCATGGTACAAAGGAATGGCAGTGTAAGGTGTAAAGAGTTGAGCATTTTTATATTTTAACACTGCATCTCTCCTATGCAAGAACTGCATTTACTAGGATACAGTTTAAGGAAGCTTCCCTTCTAACCTTGGGACTGTAACCCTAGGGCCATCAATTTGTACAACAGCAACTTACTACAATTTCTAAATATATTGTCGCTGAGAAAATTTGTTAGAAAGTGAGGACAAATCATCAAAGAATTGATTCTCTTAGGGTTTCTATTACTGTCTCCTCTCCTCTTTCCTCTCCTTCTCTCTCCTTGCATCTGTGTGACCTGGGGTTTTTGCCTGCCATCACCACTGTGTTGTTCTTATTTAAAGGGCATCCGTAAGATCTGTCTGGCCTGCTTCAGCTTCAGTGAGAGTGAAATTCAGTGATGCACTGACTGTCATTTACAAAACTAAAATGTGTGTTACAA
>NW_004955404.1:3351791-3377702 GCF_000276665.1 Chinchilla lanigera | reverse complement strand
GAGGTCGTGAGTTTGATTCCCGGTACCGGAAAAAAAACAAAACCAAATAAATAAATAAGTAAATAAATTTATTGAGACACCATGAGATTAATACAAGTTACCACCAACCTCTGTAATTACATGAGGTGCTCAAAGTGGTGGCCATTGGCTTCCAGACATTTACTATTTTTCTTTTTCTGAAGTGCTTATACATTTTTTGCTGGACTCTATATGTTACTATGAAATGTCTCTGCAAGTAAGTGTGCACTTGCAATCATAGTGAAACCACAGCTGATTTTACCTAAGAAACTCCAGTTTGTATGTGTGAATAAAAGCATAATGAGACTGAATCTTTATTATTTGTATATTAGAGATTATTTCAATGCTTCTGTTGTGAATTTGAATTTCTTAAAATTTTTAGTAACTTGCCAGTATACCACTCACTTAAAGGAATAAGTATTCTTGATTTCTGAATTCGAAAAACATGGCACATTAAACACAGTTGACATTTGCCGGGGAGAAAATTGGCTAGAAAAATCTATTGACAGCCTGAAATATTTTTACAATTCATTAAATTGCACTTTTCATTTAAATTACCTTCAGTCTCAGGTACATGGAAATCAATAAACATTTAGCTCTGTAGTCTGGATACGTGTAATTTGAAAGCATAGAACATAGAAGAACTGTAGCAGAATCACGGTCTATGTGCTCAGAGGCGAAGGCATCCTGGGGACCCTATCGAGCCCTGCTTCTTGCACGCGGACCACAACCTTCTCTGTCCCCAGGGAACCCACAGCAGCAGACCCTTTGCACCCTCTCCGCAGGTCAGCACAGGACGGGTGTTGGTCAGCGTTCGGCTGAGGGACCTGGGCCACTCGGTGCAGTGGGCAGTTCCCAGCCGCTCTTCCTCTCCTCCCTTCCCTCACCTCTTGCTCCCCCTCTTCTCTTCCTCCTTTGCACCCTCCATGCGCTCCTTCCTCCTTTCTTTTATACAAAGTGTACATAGATCTGCAGTGCTGGGTAGGAGAAAGAAGCATATCTTTCAGCATATCTCTGCTCTCCTGGAACTTAGAATCTGACCAGAGGAAGGGAGGTGAGCCCGGGGGACTGGCCACCGGGGTGTGCGGTGCAGGCAGTTTGTCCCAGGAAGTGGGTGACAGGATGTCAGAGCCCAGGAAAGCCAGCCTTGGGGGACTAAGACGGGGAAGAGGTGACTGGCCAATGTGGCTGCTCTCAAGGGATTCCTGAAAGAGGGACGCAGGGAGCTCAGGATGGTGGTAAATGGAGATTAAGTAAGACTGTAGCTTCTGAACTGGTTTTTATAATTCGACATTGGATGGCAAGTCCAGGAAATGATTGGAACTTGTGAAATGCTGTCCAGCTTACTTCAGTGATGTATGAAGAGTATTTCCGGCGCCGTCACCTGCGGGCGGGCTGGCCTATTTCTTATTCCGTCTTTCGCAGACACTGGCTGTGGTGTAGATGAGGTCCGTGTCTGTGGGCCACCTCTTGTCACCTGTTGTGCAGCTGCCTGGTGAACAGCACTATTGATGCTGCAAACTGTCTTCATCAAGTCTGTCATCCACCTCCGAGTCCGGCATGCGGAAGCTTACGTAGTGGTGCTTGTAAATATATTTAATGATCTGCTGTGTAAAGGCAGTGGCTTTCTGTTCTGTGGGTAGTCTGCTGAATCCGAGTGTGAAAAAATAAAGAGAACATACACGAACCTTAGGCATTCCAAAAACATGCCTATTACTAGGTATATTTTCTACTTTGTCCTAGATTTACTTCAGATTCAGTGTCGTCGTGTTTAATCGCAAACAATAGACGTGTGATTTCAGTTAATGCAAACATCTCTCAGGGACAGAGCTAACCTTTTCCTTTGCAGTTTTTCAATTTTCTTCCCTAAATAGGGTGTTTCCAGGGTTGCATCTGAAGGCTGCTCAGCAAGAGTTATTAACTCTTTTCCAAACCTAAATGCCAATCAGAGTCATGGAGGCAGGAGGAAAGCAAACCTAGGTAACTGCACGAGCTGATGGGGACGGCTGTCCCCACGTGTTCCCCCCAGCCCAGGTCTGGGCCAGACCTGTGGAGACCCCCAAACCCCTTCCTGTGGAGAAAGCAGTAACTTCTGTGAATCATGTGATCTGGGGACCACACTAGAAAGCACACCTTTGGCACGTCCATCCCTAGTTGTTCACTCAGTGAATGAACAAATGATGATATAAGTAAATTGTGCTAAACACCTCTTCCTTTTGTTCCCACATGGACTTAAAATTCCAGTTTAGGAGTCTAGTTCTTGCATCTCACAACTCCTAAGAAAATGCTAGTATCTAATTTTGCATGAGTTTGTTTCCTAGGGCTACTGTGACAAAACATCACAGATGGAGTGGCATCAGTAACAAATCCCTCTCCTCACAGCTCGAAAGATCAGGGTGTTGCTGGGCCAGGTCCTCCTCGGGTGGTGGGTGAGGATCTGCTCACAGACTCACCCCTGGCTCCTTACACTTAGATGGCGACCTCGGTGTTCCTTGACATGTAGATCTCAGCCTCTGTCTTCACATCCTGCCCTCTCTGTATCCCAGTTCCTCTCTTAATAGGGAAGAAGTCATATTAGATTAGGACCATATTAGTAACCTCATATTAACCAATTACATGTGCAGTGACCCTGTGTCCAAGTGAGGTCACATTGTAAGGTACTGGGAGTTAAGTCTTCAGTACACATTTAGGGCTGAGGGCTTGATTTAACCCATGTGGTGTGGAAGGAAGGCTCTCCTCCTCTACAGCCCAGTTCTTTCCGTGTGGTCAGATTGAATATGGAATGTGAGCCACCCCAGGACCTGCAGTGAACCCTGGCTTGGAAGGAGACCTCAAGTGCAGCAGTGGTCATGACCACAAGGTGGTCAGGCCTGGTTGAGGAAAGTCACTGGGTCTTCGGGGCCTGGACAGATCAGAGTTTGAGGACAGAGGAGTATGAAGGAATTTTCCCAGTGAACCAATACCTCAAAGTCAACATATCTGAAAGGATGCCCACTTCTCCTTCTGAACGTGCAGCTTCCCGTGACCCTGTAATCCAATGCCCGGAGCCAACAGAAGCTGTGATTTCCCTGTTGTCTCTCCTGTCTGCCCAGTGTCGGGGCCCCTTTCTGAACACCCCTGGCATGTGATGTGTTCTGTGATGTGCCTCAGTCTGTCTTCTGACCTGCATCATCCATCCTGCCCAGTTCATCTCCTTGCTACCAGTTTGGTCATTATTCTGCAGACCCCAGACCTTCACAGATGTTCATTAATTACCAACTTGGTCCACGCTCATGAATAAGTAGTTGATCATTCCCCAGCTTGGCCTCAGCCTTCTTCTCACAGGTCAGTACTCAGAAAGGCAGAGAGTCTCAGCTTTGGGGCACACATTAGAGGCCATAGGATGTCAACCTCCACTAGGATCCAGGCCCTTCAGCAACTGCCCAGAGAAGCAGTTCTCACAGGAAACAGAAAACACAACTGCAGTCACCTTGGAGAGCGTGAATGGGGGTGGAGGGAGCAAACCACGCTGCCCTCAATGGACTCATCTCAGAAAGTACGTTTCCTAGCTGAGAACTAGTGCTTCAGAAGTAATATTGCCCAGTGTGTGCACCAGGAAGCAATGAGGGTAAGAGCTGAGCTACGTGGCTGACCAGCTGCGAAGGGCTCATCAGGTGTCAGGCATTTCTCAGTTCTAGTGAAAATGATTAAGGAGTGATGAAGGCTCTTCCAGAAACATCCCCAATGCTATGCTGAGTTCACAGTCCTTGTGACATGTAGGAAAGTCACTAGGCTTTATGCTTTCCTTTACATTTTTATTTATTAGTGCATGTTTGCAGGACATAGTAATTATGTCCATCTTGGAAGTCAGTACATATGCCCGTGGCGTCTTGATCACTTTTACTCTCCCTCAATCCACACGTCCCTTTTCCATTTGAGGGGAATCTAACTCTCTGTTTCCCACCTTCTCTCTTTTATTTCGCTCTTTAAATTATCTATATGATGTTAACCTTCTGTGTCTGATTTATTTTACTTAGCATTTTGGTCTCAAGATCCGTTTTCCTACAAATAACTGAAACTTACCCTTCTTTATGGCTGAGTAGTAGACCATTGAGTCTGTATACTACATCTTCTTTATCCCTCCACCTGTTGATGGGCCTGGAGTCCACTTCCATAATTTCACCTTGGTGAGTTGTGCTGCTGGAAACGCCATGTTTTATAATTTCGGAGTGGCCTGTTCTCTACTGCACAGCAGCCTTCTGTGATTTAAACTTTTGACTTCCTGATGTGGCCTGCGGGCTCCAGGCTGCCCAGTGCCCATCACCTGCTAGCTGTGTGGCTCTTGTGCCCATCGTGACCCAAATGATGGGGTCCGGCAGCACTGGAGAAGTAGAAAGGAGCGCAGTGCTCAGCATCGAGATGCTCAGAGCAGGGCTTCTGCGCCTCATCGCTGTTCACCAGAGCGTTCTTTCCTGCAGAGGCTGTTCCTGCATCTGGCCTCCACTTGAGATTCTAGGAAGCAGCCTCATCCCCACGTAGACAACAGGAACTGTCTCCAGTCATTGCCAAAACGTCCAGCAGACGAAGTCACCTGAAAGCTACAGATCCAGACATCGCAGCAACTCTGTAGTCTTGGTTCTTATCCCGAGTGGCCACACGCTTGGGGGCCACCACCTGTGCGGGGCTGTGTGACCTGCCATCGGCTTATGAACAAGGCTTTAACAAGACTCCTCGGAATAAAATCGATCCCTTGAAGGTTCCTTGCAGGCGTGTATTTTACTTCACTCAGATAAGCTGGAAATTTAATTATGTTTATTCATCTCACACATTTTCTGAGCTCTTGTTTGAGCGACAGTACCATTCGCTCTTCTTTCTGAAGTCTGGCAGCAGATGCCACTCCTCATCTCTCGATCAGTAATTTTTTCGGGAGTGGCAGGAAGGGCACGGCAGAGACCAGCTGGTGAATGTGAATTAATTACAGATTGTTTCCTAAAAAACACACACACATGGGTGATGATCCTCTAATGACCACAGCAGCTGTTCTTGGCCTTTTAAGATTCCCAGTAACTGGACAGATACTTTACTCTTTTTCTTGGAAGCATATGTTGTAATTTGGGGAAGTTTAGACAATAGAAGCTTTGTTACAGATGGTTTATTTGATGGGAGAATTATATTTTTGATGAAAACGCACATCTGTATGCTGTTGCCTTGGAAATCCATTATAAGCTTAATTCACTGATGCTTGTGCTTGAATTTTTGTTAAACAAAAATGAGTAAATAAATACATCTCAAAAAGTGTGAGCCTAGCATTGTAGCTCATGTACCTTACAATTAGGGAACTTTCAGACAGGTAAAGACTGATCATTCTATTTACATTGGATTTGAAAAAGAAACTTTTATGTGAAATTTAAAGTATATGTAAATGTTCACTCATTAATGATTTAATTGCATTGAAGTAGAGAATTTGAAAAAATGTAGGTGGGCAAACCAAATGGGAATCATTATTGAACTAATAGTCATGTTTATAATTTTTATAAAATCACATTGTTTTTATTTATAACATTGAATGGAAGGGTGTTAAAAATCTTGAAAATTCAATTTTGCGTTAATACCATTTCTCACCTCTTAACTCATAAATTTGAATTTGATTAAAATATTTCATTAACTAGTATGTTCATGATTCCTGAGAATATTCTGTTAGTCTTCTTTGCTGCTTGAAAGAGGCTGCTGATCCTACTATTCATATTCTGACATCTCATTTCCTTTTTTTTTTTTTTTTTTTTTTTTGGTTTTTCTCCGGTACCAGGAACCGAACTCATGACCTTGCGCTTGCCAGGCAGGCGCTTTGCCGCTGAGCTAAATCCCCAGCCCCCTCATTTCCTTTTTAAGAAGAAGGTGGCAGCATCAGGATTAAAAAGCACAGACATATAGACAAACTTCAGAATTTGAATCTTAGTTCTACAACAGGCTGATCTCAGAGAAGCCAGTGCAAGCTGCCATGTTCTCTCACTAATAAATAAGGTCAAGTCATTAAATTTGGATGGAGTTACAAAATACTGTGAGGTCACAGATGGTGAGTTAATTATCATGAGGTTGGCCCGTAAAAATCAACCTTCTATGACAAAATGGCTCATAACTTTAAGTGAACAAGCACAGCTTTCTAAGACAAATTTCTGACAAATGTAGCTTTCTGCAATAAGCAATCATAAACACAGTACTTGGAACTTTTATATTATTAAAGCAGATCTTTCAATATTTATAGGAAAATAGGTTTTTTCTTTTAGCGGTTTTTCTAGAAACTCACAATGACAAGATGCAGATCAAGTGTAGAGTCAACTTCAGTTTGGTGAAACACTGAAGTACATTTTGCCAGACATTGCCTGATTTTCAAGAGGTATGTTGAGATGATTATGTGAGTGCTGTGCTTTATCAGATGTCCCGTACCAACAGCATCCAAGTCTTTGCATATTTTCGCAGTGAACTGTTAGTGAAGCTGGTAGCCTCTGTCTCCAGTTTAGTTTTCAGTAATGGTAGAATCAAAGAATGATTTCCTGTTCCTATAGACTCTCTTTAAAGAAACCATGCCACACAGATTCCTGGAGGTGCTCCGAACTGCTTGGTGATTTGAATTGTATTATAGGTGAGTGATCCCCCTTTGTGGCATGGTCTTTCTGACACCCTGTGGCAGTCGTGCCTGCACAAAAGGGGTTCTGTGGAGATGAGGGGTGCCTCTTGTAACTTTTGCAGTCTGTTGTAAGGGTTAGTAATACAAGAATCTCAGGTCAGCAAGAACCCTTACTTTTTAAAATGCTGTTTTTTCCGTATGATCTTCCCTGCACCTCTGCAGTGCTGGGTGTGCCAATGAAAGGACTCCCTGAGCAGGGTGCCTCTGTTTTCCTTTTGCCAGGGCCTTCCTGACTCCACCCAGACTTTTCTGTTCCCGGGCATTGAGGTCTGAGGTGCGAACACCTCCTCGTGGACACTGCCTCCCTGGGACAACTCCTTTAAATCTGATGTGGAAAATCAGTAACCACAGGATACACAAGCACACACTGAGACACGAGGAAGTGAGATTACAGTGAACAAGAGGAGGAGGATGAGAGAGAAATTGTTCCGGTGGGGCTTCCTGGGACCAGATCAGCTTTTGTGTTCACCATACATGGCGGCTTCTCCTTCCTGTTGTGTCTTCTTTTAAATGAAAGTGCTGTGACTAAAATGAAGGAGAAAACTGTGACTAAAATGAAGGAGAAAATTCTCAAAGGGGTAGACCTTATAAACAGTTAGCCAGATGGCATCCCTGGAGGCCTTTTGTCAGGATCTGAGGGTAGAACTTGGGCGGCACTGGAGCCAAAGCCAGGAAGGGGTAAGTCGCAGCTTGGTGAGGAGACTCCCAGGGGCCTGGCCCGGGAAGCACAGTGAGCCCTGAAGTACGTGCTCTCCTCCGCCTGAAGAGACGCCAGCTCCCTAAAGCTGAGGAGTTGCATTTCATTTTGTTTCATTTCATTTTTATTTTTCCCTTGTTCCTTTTCTCTTGCTTGCTTTCTAACAAATGGAGTTTTCAGCTTTTGACTTTCTCTTAAGAATAGGAGATTGGAAGCCGGGCGTGGTGGCACAGGCCTGTAATCCCAGCATTTGGGAGGCTGAGGCAGGAGGATTGTTGCAAGTTCAAAACCAGCCTGGGCACACACACACACACACACACACACACACACACACACACACAAGAATATGAGATTGGAAAAGATAGTAATACCTAGAAAATTTCCTGCAAAAAGTCTTTCTTCCCAGTTTACCCCAATTTAGAATAATCTCTCCATTTCCAAATCACTATACCATCCACTAATTTTTCCCACAATTTTATCACCAAAATACTTACATATTGTATTATATTTCTGTCCCTATTTTTTTTGTTTTTTGTTTGTTTTTCCCACAATTTTATCACCAAAATACTTACATATTGTATTATATTTCTGTCCCTATTTTTTTTTGTGTTTTTTTTTGTTTGTTTGTTTTGTTTGAGATTGGGTCTGGCTTTGAAGTCACCATGTAGTCCAGGCTGGCCTGGAACTCCTTGAAATCCTGCTATCTCAGCCTCTTAAGTGGTGGCATTACAGGGATGCACCGCCACTCCCAGCTGTATTGCTATGGCTCTTCTTGTGAGTATTTCCATAAGGAAATATATAAATATTTTGTTCTGGTTTTGCAGTCTCATCTTTCTCACAAGATCACTAGGATTACTAGAGTATTTGGGGCAGGGAGAGTTCTATGCACTCTGTTTTATTATTCCTGCACCTAACACACTCCTGCAAGAGAGTATCTTCTTTATTCAATGCTATATTTCTTCGCTTGTTGAACTGTCAGTCCAGATATCTTAATATTTCCATTTTAAACCTACTTTCCTGTCGTAACCAAGCGCTCCTCTTTGGAAGCACACAAGTGTTCCGATGGGGAAAAGAAATATTCTCTGTATTGTTTGCACTGGTATTTCCCCTGATGAAATGCATCAGATGCAGCTCTTTGCTCTGCCAGAGACCCAGCATTTGTAGAGCGCTGTAAAATCACGCGCCCATCATTGGGCTGGTCAGGGACCCGGTCTAAGGTGCCTTCAGGGTCTTCTTCTTGTAAGCGTGACTGTGGAATGCATGGCTAGGTTGGAAGAGCAAGTTGCAGTGGACTGAAAAAAATTTTTGCAGCCTCATTTTGAACCATGTTTCTTTAGTATTGATTTGATTAACCACCCAGGTTCTAATTTATAACTCTGTGTGAATGCAGACACCTCGTGCGATGATCCTTGGTTCACAGTACCACTCTTAGAATTACTGTAGCTTGGCGGAGCATTCTCATGACCCATTTGTGGGCCACCTGTATTCCCCGAGGTCCACTCTACTGCAGCCCTGCAGGCGAGTGCTGGTGCTTTTGAAGAACATTCCTTTGATTTCTCTTTCACCAGGCTTTTCTGGAACCCATTTTCCTCCGGGTGACTTTCTGCGTCCCTGGTGGGGGTGGGCTGTCCCTATTCCTTGCTGCCCCCGGGGAGCCCAGAGCTGAGGCCTCTTTGCATTTCCTGCTGCTCAGGCTCCCAGGGGCAGCTGTGAGTTCTATCTCTGCTTCTCCAGGGTCCCTGGGAAGTTTCGTGGAGGGAAGTTACCCAAAGAGGGAAGAGCCCAGAGGAGGGTGCTAACAATGCCCATGCCTGGGAATAGGGAGGGGAAGTGGCAGGAAGCCAAGCGAAAGAAGAGATGTCACCCTAAGGGCGCCAGAACCAGAGAGGTTAGGAGGCGAGGTGGGTGTTACTGAAAGCTGCTGAGAAGAATGAGAACGTGATTATTTTGGTGTAAGTGGGTGGCACTGCAGGACCAGTTCTTTATTTCTAGTTATTTCTTTTAGTGACCTTAGATCAAATATCCAGCTATGTTTCTTGTTTAATAGTGGAACTTGTTTTCTTCTTTTTATTTTTAAATTTGGTTTCTGTATATTACTAGCATGTTAATTCACGGCATTTCCTCTGCTAGAGTATAAGGCCCTGTGGACACAGACAATGTGTCTGCCCTGATCAGAATCTTCAGCTAAGTCCCTGATTCCAGGGCACAACTTAAGCTTTAGTATTTACCTTCAAACTATAATAAAATGCATGATATGCTTATTATATGTATTTCTAACTACTAATGAGATTGGATATTTCTAATAACTATTATTTTTCCTGGTTCATGGTAACAGTTGAAAGGTTTAGTACTCATCTTCAAATTATGATGAAATTGCATTATATAAGGTTTGATGCTCCCAGTGACTGTTATTTTATTTCTTGATTTGGAAAATTATCTTTCACTCTGTCTCATTTAGGTTTTACCACTTTTTGTGGATTCATATGATACTCTTAACTCAGTGTAAGAGAAATTTTGCCCATATTTTCTAGATATTAGAATTTGGAAGTAGAGAAATTATTCTAAGTTGGGGTGAATTGTGAAGAAAGACTTTCTGGAGGAAGTGGTATTTCCTAAGTTACCATTAGCTTTTCCAGCTTCATATTCTTAGAAGAAAGTCAAAAGTTGAAAATTTCATTTGTTAGAAGAAAAGCAAGAAAGAGATTTGGAGGCGTGGTTCATGAAGTGCTTTTTCAGTATCTCAAGCACTCCTGATGGAAAAACAGGGGCAGTGGCGGCCTCTGAGTAGACTGCAGTGCAGCTCTCAGGGCCCCTCAGGCGTGGGCTGAGGATGTGGCCTGACACAGCTGGGCTAGAGACACCTAGGGAAAATCTGGAGGTGTTTCTGATTTGCCTAAGAAAGTGTGTACCTCTCCACCATAACACTGATCATGGATGTTTTAAGAATTTAGTTAAATGATAGATGAAGGAAAAGTTTTGTGCGGTAGACATTTATGATACACCATATGATCAAGTGTTTCTCTCACCAGATACAAAGGCACTGGTGAGCAATCCTATGGACACCTCTGTCCCTGAGATCTTGGCAGTGTGCAGACTTAGTTACAGGCTGTGTCTAATATACTGCACTTTCTCTTGAATAGCAGTAAGTCTCCCCCCAAAAGAAGAGTTACCATTTGAGTGATATTTTATTCATGTTAAATTAATTTGTATTTCTTTGAATGAAAGTTGCTTTGACTAAAAAATGCAGGTGTTCTTGTGCGGTGGTTTCATCTCTGTGTGTCCGTCCGGGTGTACACAGCAGCCTGCAAGTGATTCTCTGGTCTTAACACTGATCTTTTCCAACGTTTGGAGATTTCACATGGCTTTGCTGCATCCCTTGGGTCTTTGCATAGATGAGAAAGTAGATTTTATTCAGGTGTTCTCAGGTAGACTGGATGGCACCAAAAGTGTTGGAGCTCAAACTAATCACTGGAACACTAGGAAAGAAGTGAAATATTGTGTATACTGATTTCAAAAGGTTCATTTGTTGCTTTCCAGTTCTGCTTTTATGTTCCAACTATTCATAGATTGTTCTTGTGTCTAAAACGTTATGCTAAATTGGAAAAAAAAGTTATGCTTACCACTTCAATACATCCTTGGGAAATTCAGGAATGGGACTTCAAGCAAGAATACTATTTTAGTATCATCCTTTAGACTCATTCTTAGAAACATTTCTTTCCTTTAACCACCATTTCTGCATGACTAGGGAAGGACCCTCTCAGACATGAAGAGATCTCAGTGCACTTCATTTGTATTATTTAAATTTTAGATAAGGTGACAAAATGCATCCAAAATAACTGTCTTGAGTAACATGCTTGAATAGTATAGATGTTCCTTTTTCTCCTCTTACCTCTTGCCATGTATGGCCCTGCATGATCCTAGGCCAGCATCCTTCTGTCAGATGGCTCCATGGTCCAAGATGGCAGCTCTAGCCCCAGTGCTTGTCTTCTAATTTTAATTTTCAGGATGAAGGAAGGGAGAGAAAAGTCAGTTATCTTCCCATTCAGGGAACATGTTGAAAATTGCTTTTGTTCTTACTTTCCATTCTGTAGGGTGGAATTTAGTCTATGGCTTCACACAACTACAAAGATAGTGTGTTATGCACTCTTTTTTTTTTTTAAAGTATTAGTACATGTTTGCAGTACATAGTAATTACATCCATCACATTACACATTCTTTATTCTTATGTGACCTGTATCAAGCCAGCATTACCTAATTATAGGACTTCACCAAGTTTCCATTTCTGAACACTACAACAATGCCTTATGCATTATCTGCATAACCAGTTGCTCCTACCAGGCACATTCTAAGTACATTCCAAGGTTTAATTAATGCTGGGCTAATTAATTTGTCCTGATACCTTCTCTCTGAAAACTTTGGAATAGAAATCTGTTTTGAGCTGTCGAGCTTATGCAAGGAAGCTTCACTTTTTTGGAACTCAGCATGACTTGTGTGTGTGTATGTGTGTGTGTGTGTGTGTGTGTGTGTGTGTGTGTGTATGCCTGTGTGTATGCATGCATGCACACACATATGTGCTAACTGTTGTTGAGTACAGGGGCATTGTCAGGTGCAGCAGTGTCTAAGAACTCCCATCATCACAATGTGTGGTGCAGGGCAAGTGGGAGTGGGTATCTGTTGACACCTAGTGAACCCCAGCCTGGTCTTCAGCGGGTCGCTTGGAAGAGAGAAACAATCTGTCTTTACATAAGGTCTTTTTCCAGTGATTGCAGAGCTAGGGCTTACAGCTAAGTGCTTATAGCTCAGGGGTTTAGTTGACAGTAGCACCTTAGAGGTTCACAGCAGGAGGAGTTCATTGCATCTGGGGAGGGGATATGTTTTCAAAATAATGTTCCAAGAGAAGCAGCAGTGCAAGATATGAAATGCATCGAATCCTTTTGTTTCTTGAAGCTGTGTCCTGGGTACTCTGGAGTCAGGGTGGAGTCTGAATCCCAGTGGTGACAGAAACAAACTGTAATTTTGGGTGATATTTCCACTCTGCCACCCACATACAGGGAAATTAGCATATCATCCAGTCAGTTGATTCATGTTAAAAATCTTGGCAGTGAATTAGTCAGTTTCATTGCCTTTGAGGAAATAACCTTTGAGAAGATCTTAATGAAGAGAAATCTAAAACTTTTAATGCAATCTAGATTTGGGGACTTTTCTTGTTAATTTCCGCACTTTTTTGTTATATACGAGTGTGTCAATAATTGCCGGCCTTGATGTATAATTCTTAAATCTTTAAGGGAGTAGAAAATATTTTAAATTTAAACTTGTCATGTTAGTGGTCAGGACACTGCAAGTGGTTGACTGGGACGGGACCCAAATAAATTCTAGCCGTGTTCATCATCACAGGTAGAGTTGTTAACACTCTGGGGACTGAGCCTGGGATTTGATGTTAAGTCATATGCTCTTATCTAACTCATGGGTCCAAGTATTATTGAAAGTGGGAAGTAATTTTACCCAGGAAGGTATGCAGTCTAAAACAGGGAGTCATAGAGACGAAAGTAATGTCAGGCCAGAAGAAGTAACAGTACTTAGAGTGGAGACAGCAGAAATTCCTCAAAGCAATGAGAAACAGTCAAGATGAAGAAAGAGAACCAGGAAGTACAGCATTGTGGGGGAGAAGAATCAACACTAAAATTGGCAAGCATCGTTCTGAGAAAAGAGCAGGATCCTTCCTTGGGGCAGCTAATCGATTATTGGCTCTTTGGGTAAGAGAAATTCACTGGTGGTCTACAGAAAGGGAGATTCAAATCCAGAGTGTGGTGGACAGAGCGTGAACATGAGGGAGATGAGATAGAGACAGGAATATTGGTTACTTTTCACTGTCACTCAGCTATGAAAAGAATGAGCTGTCAGACCTACAGGAGAGTAGCTGCTGTTTTTTTCTCCAGAGAAGGGTATCGTTCTGGGTCTAAGAGTTAGAGAGCTGTTAACATTAAATACTGCTGTGGTGTTCTTGGCTCCATCCCAATCCACTCTGAGATCTTAAAGAGTAAGACTTCCTTGTCCATAGCGCTCAGTACTGTGGCTGGAGTACTCAGATCAAAGTGTGAAGCGAATAAAAGAAACTCGCATGAACTCTGTGTTATAAAGTTGCTGTTTGCACTCTGCCAGGTGCCAGTTCCAAACTTGGATCGGGCACCTGTTGTCTGGAAGAGTATTCAATTTAAATTTGAAAAGGAAAGGACACAAGTCTTACATTTTCCTGTCTCTAATTCTCTTACTAGAGCAGCATCTCCCACTAACCGTGTCCATAGCTCTGGCCTAAACTCATGCCACTCCGCCCTCCCTGCTGGCTTCCCACCTGCTGTTTTGCCACCTGCTGCTTCTTGCTGCATGATCAGGTTCAAAAATACAGTGCCTGGGATGCCCTGTGTCAAAGAAGTCACCTTCCAGAGGTTCGTGTTCTATACTTGATTTAAAAGAAATGAATTTGATCTGTGTTTCTAAAGACATCATTCTAAGAAAATATTCTTCTTAAAATTAATAATTTACACGGTGTGCAGACACCCAGTGCCCAATATCTGCTTTGTGGAAGAGCAAGCTGTTTAATCAACCTAAGAAGCCATCGTTTTGTCCGCTGCTGAGCCCCGTAGGGCCCGGGCTTCCATGGAACCGGCCAAGTAACAATGTGTGGACTCCACACCACCCCCACCACTCAGTTTTCAGTTCTTAGAGAGCTGGCATTTTATGATTTGCACAAATGAATGATGAAAGCCTAAAACATGTATTAAAGTTCATGATCTGTAGAGGAAAGCAGGACAAGGAATTGTAAATTGATGATCTGTCTCCCTGTGGGTCAGATAACATATGATCTGTCAGCTAGTGAATAGAATGCTATAGTTAAGAAGGAATATTACAGTGGTTATGTGCAGATGTTTCCTACATTGAAAAATGGGATTATTAATGGCATGCTTATGAAGAGGGCTCTAATCTGGAATTCTGTTACCGTATTTAATTAACTAGTCAACCACTGGAGATCCATGAAGCTTAGGTCGAGAAGTGAGCAGTAATCAATTTTTGGTTTTGCTCTGTACACAGCTAAGGAGAGGTTGGTTTCAAACCTCAGAAAGCTCAGTGGAAAGAGTAGATCGATATTTCATTTCAGCTTTTGTTACTGCGTCCAGTGAGAGGAAATGCACACATGTTTTCCTTGCTTTTGTTTTGGCCCTGTACGTGCATAATTTTCAAAGGGTGCAGAGGAAGCTGGAAGAGAGTATGAAATCATTGGTGTCATTGTGTATCACAAGTATGCAATCAGTGTTTGTCACTGAAAATCCAAATGAATAATTTTGTAACAGGGGCATCTTCTTAGGAAGGGTTTAGAGAATTTGAGGGATGGGGCTGGGGATTTAGCTCAGTGGCAAAAGCGCCTGCCTGGCAAGCGCAAGGTCATGAGTTCGGTTCCCGGTACCGGAGAAAAACCAAAAAAAAAAAGAGAATTTGAGGGATGCTGATCAGCTAGGTTTTTAAAATAATTATATTACTAGATTCATCCCTTTTCTAGTAGCACTGATGGATGAGTCTGCACCAACTAGACTGTACTGAACAAACTACATTTTGCTGGACATCACAAGTGTGAAAATTCCAGACAGTGTATTAGTATGTGCAAGTCATGTCCTGGTCAACAGGAATACCAAGTGGCACACAATGTGAAGTTGAATGACTTATGGACATAACTTTGTGGAAAATCTGGCAGAACATTAAAAGAATGGTTGCTCTCATGTGAAACAAGGACATTTTCCTTTTGCTCACGTGAAAACAGTCTTCATTTTACTAGGAGTAGCACTCAAAGGTGTCATCCCAAAGAAATGAGCCAGGGAGGATGAGGAGCACGTGCCTGGCTGCATGGTGCACCTGGCTATGCCTCTCCACCAGGGTGGAGCTGTTCAGACCTTGTGTGATTCTGAACAGCAGCTCTCTAAGGCTCCATTCTGTTAAGACCCACAGCACTGGAGAACCATGTGCCACTCGCGAACAGGAGCATGTAAAGGTGGGTATGCTGGACGGGACTGTCCTGGGAAGAATCTAGCAGACCCACTTCTTCTCTTGTCCCTGTGATAGCTGTGACAGGGATGCTGTGCAGTCGACTTCTGAAGCTCCACAATTAGGAAGCAAGTCCACTGAGCTGAGCTGGATCAGAAGGCAAAACCTGTGCTTTTCCATACCAAGCACTCTCCTGACATTACAGCCTTGGAGTTCATTAGCTAAGAAGATGGTTGTGTCTTATTCATGAATGTATCACAAAACCTAATTTCTAAGATGTTAAGCGAGCATGAAACTTCATTTTATTACTCAGAACACGCATACTTAGTGGCAAGCTGGAGATTAGGGAACATTCACAAGGGAGATAAATATCCAGATGGAATGGTGTGCTTTTCATTAAGGTGGTCTGTATCGTCATTGTCGGGATGATTTGGAGATTTTTGAAGGACAGTTGGCTATTACAGAATGCTTTTTTACTCAATATTTCTCAAAAGCCTTGGATGACCCATCAATGTGGGCCATTTGTTGCAATATTATCCAAATCAAAATTGGTAAACTCAAGTAAAAATCTATACATTTCTTATACATGGCTTTAGAAGTAAATCTTGAAAGTTTTCATATTTGTATAAATATTAGAATATAATACTTTCCTATACACTATTCTATATGGAATTTTTTGATGTACTGTAATATTTAGTAGATGACTGATTATAGCTCCCCAAGCTATTTTATTTCAGTTTTTGTTTCATGCTTTAAAAATCATGAGTTCAATATTTCTTTTCCTTTTTCTTTTAAATATTTTACCATAAATATTTTACCATTCAGTAAAATTGACATAACACATACAAATAAGCCCTCAGATATTCTAGATTCAGGAATTCATATTAATTTCTTAATAAAACATTTATCTATGTTTGGCTTTATAACTTTCTTTGGTGTCTCATATTCTGTAGTATTTCTTAAAATGATTTAAAGCTGGAAATTTATTCCTGGGACCAGCCTTTACTTTGAAATCTTCTACACATTTCCAGGAAGTAAAAAACACATTGACATGCTATAAATGTTACTGTTGATACATTGATGAGGCATTGGAACATTTCCACAAAGACAGTAAAAAGAAAATTGGTTATTCTTATAATATTTAATAATTTACTTGAGAAACAGAGTCTTCTGTAACTGGAATAAAGGTACAAATCAGGGAAAAACATCTATTTGCCTTTTATAGCATTATTACTTTTTAGGTAGACTCTTTTTACAGGATTTTAGTATTTTATGACTATTGCAACTTTTTTACAATGAGCATATCAATGTCAACCTGAAGATAGATATAAACAGATAAAACATGGTTTTATATTCCACAGTAATTTGTTATTTGATCTCATTCTAAAACATTCTGCTAATTTTAATAAATATTATTTTCGATGTCAAATAGAATAAGCCTTTGTCTACAGAAACTATCAGATGAATATTTAGGAAGGTTAAGGAAATTAATTGTTAAGTCAATATAATGAAGAATAGTTCTTCAGGACAGTTTGCTTGAAAAGAGAAGGATTTTCAAGTTTTTAATGAAACATTAACTGCAATAATGTTTGTTTATTGAGAGTGTAAAATGCTCAATAATACCCCATAAGTAATTTCATCCTTTTTTAATATACTCTCATAAAAATATATTTTGGTAAAATAGAGCCTCAAATTCTCTTTTGTAACAAAAGTAAATCAATGGCTTCTGCTAATGCTTTTTAGTTAAAAGAGAACTATGCATTCTTTGTTCTTATCATCTTATACTATACAATGTTTAACACTTACTGTTTTAACCACTTGCACGTGTTAATAAATATTCCACTTTGTGACCACATGTATTGCAGGTAATGTGTGGAGGTCAGTTCTTACCCTCGAAGGTCGTCTTTGATCAGGGTCGAGGCCCCAGGTGTTTCCAGGCATGTGAACCCTAAGGTATTGAGAAGAGGGAAAGGGATCCTTGAGTCATATTTAAAATAAGAACTATGGGAAAGGAAGGGTTGGGTTTTACCTTGGGATGGAGAAGCTAGTGATAGAGGCCCTGACATGAAGTCACAACAGGAAGCCAGTTCTCTTTTGTCACTTTCTGTGTGATTAAAAAACCTTTAGCTGTAGGGGAATGGGAACTATTTAATGCATAGTTTCTATGGAAATAACCAACTCTTGATTTTTGTGGAGGTAACTAACTCCAGGATTCTCTGAAGGTATCTAACTCATACTTACCTTGGGGATACTTGTCTCAGTATCTTCAGAAATAACTAACTACTCTCATCTGGGGAGATACCTATTCATAATTTCTGTGGTGATATTTAGCTTACAGTTCTGTGGAGATATCTAATCACTGTTGCCATGGTCATGTCTAGCTCATTGCTTTTTGTGTTACCTAATGCATATCTTCTTTGCAAATACCTAATTTCTTTCTGGGGAGATAACTAACTCATAGTTCTTGTGAAGATATCCAACTTGTAGCTTTTGTGGAGATAGCTAACTTCTGTCACACTCATAGTACTTGTGGAGATACCTAAGCTTTGTTTTCTGTGTAGATACCCAGCTCGCTGTTTCTGTAGAGACAGAGAACTCATGGTTTCTGTGAGACCCCACTGGAACATATGTAGAGAACATTTGCTACATAATGCTTGACCAAACTGCATGTGCAGCATGGTAGGCACTGCTGACTTGTGAATGGAGGCTGAGATATTTGGTCATGGAGGAGCAGTGTTCCTCCTAGGTGTGATGCTCCCCCATCTTTCTCCATGAGTGCAGGCCTTCCTTCCGTCAAGCCTGTTGGGTCTGACGGTTTGTTGATAGTGTCATATGGTGGAGGTACAGACAAAAATCAGGTTTGGGGCCACCTGCAACATGTGGCCCAGAACAGTGGCACCAGTGTGACTGAAAGTTGCAGAATCAGCGGTGGTCACCCTGGGGCTGCCTCCTGAACACATCTGTCCATTTTCTGTCCTGGTTTCTTATTATAAATAAACTGAAACTATCCTCTTGGGAAGCCTTTGTGAAAAGAAACTCTTCTAATACAGTTTTTTTTTTAAATGTTGAAAGAAGTTCAAGAGGACCTGGAAGATAGTTTCTAAAACTTTATAATATATAATGTGACAGTGTACTATCATGGAGAAAGTACTTCTCTCTCTAAAAAAACTCTGTCTTTCCTTCTCCCCTTG
Source organism: Chinchilla lanigera (assembly GCF_000276665.1). Lineage (NCBI taxonomy): Eukaryota > Metazoa > Chordata > Mammalia > Rodentia > Chinchillidae > Chinchilla > Chinchilla lanigera. Next base: position 3,359,101 of record NW_004955404.1, on the reverse strand, counting down.
TCTCTGACACACGACCTTCAATGAAGTTGTTTGAGACAGGGCTGGCTCTTCAGGTTTAATTCCTCACTCTGTTTCTGACTCTGTAGCTCCCTCACTGGTTTTCTGAACGCTTTGTAGAGAAAATATTCACTGTGGTAGCGTTTTACTGACACCTGAGCTTCACCAAGCACCATTATATGGCAAGTCTGAGTCTCCGTGCTTTCTTCACAGTATAGCTACAACACAGAATTCTTCCATGGATGTGGGAATCTTGGGTTTCTTCCTATCGTCTCATTTTTGTTTCTCATTAAAATCAGAATAATACAATTTTATGTATTTTTAGCACACATTTTACAACTAACTTTCAAACCACTCAAGAGAAAATCATGTGAGTTTGTTAAGTGGTGAGTGGAAACCGGTATCCGTGCTCCCAGATAAAGCAGAGACCAGGAATCGAAGTGTCTCACCAGAATTTTGCTAGCTCGCCTCATGGCTCAGAACAAAATCTGGGGCTGTTGAAAACTGAGCCCATTGTTGGCTCACCTGAGTCTAAAGGCAGAAGCGTGCGTGTCCTCTTTAACTCTGACTTCTGTCACGTTCCTCGTTTCTGAAGTATGGACACACCCATTGGAGCTGGTTGTGAATGCTGACTGTAACATTTCTGGTTTCTGCGAAGGGAAAATTCATCCTGGGCCTTTTCAGGTTTCCAACATGGCAACTCTGGTGCTGGGAAGAGGCTGGTACCATTAGCTCTGGGAGCCCATGCAAATGAATGCAGCGTACCACACTTTACACTTCCTACACAAGCATTTTGGATATTTAGTAATGTACTGGATCCTTATCGGTCGTTTATAAATGCCACATAACATGACAGTTATGAGTATAGGCTGCATGGCATCTGTCATCCAACAGCCTAACAGTAAAATTGTTAGGTAATGAGTAGTCTGCTATCACACTGGTAGTGTTGGTGGTCCATCAGTTGCCACAGAAATGCCATGGTTGGTATTATCACTGAGGATGGATGGGCAGGGCTTTGAGTGGTAGAAGAAAATAGACAATCCCCACACCCCCCTCCTAAGTGCATCATTCTGTAGAGTTGGACACCATCCTTTCTCCTGGCTCAGGTTCAGATGTCACATCATTTATACTCACCGAGATGGTGTGCTTAGGGGGAAAAAGAACTGCAGCATCAAAAAACACGTGGGTGAAAGAGTTGATTTATTCCCTTCTAATGGGAGGAGCTGCACAAGCTTCCTACATACCCTGATTGATCTAAGCCCGTATTTTTCCTACATGAAAACAATTTTGGTGGACTTTGTAGGTTTGTTTGGAGGATTAATGATGTATTTAAAAGATAGAAGTCAGTTTATAAATGTGCTCTGTGTCCTGCTGCCATTGCCATGGTGGTGATGATGGCATTGATGATAGTGAGGATGGGGAGGATGATGGTGATCACGGCACTGACTGTGGTGATGATGGTGGTGATGATGTCAATGGTGATGGTGACTATGGTGACAATAGTGATGCTGTCAGTGATGATGAGAATGATGGTGATGATAATTGTGATGATGGTGATGACAGTGATGTGACACTGTGGTGGTGCTGGCTGTGAAGGCAGCAGGGATGGTGATGGTTTTGAGGATCTCAGTAAATGCACTCATATCACCGAAAAAGGTTCACCAGTAACAAAGGAGATTATCCAAGAACCCGTGCATTATTGTAGCTAGTTGTACTAGTAACAACTAGTGCAAGCAGATGAGCAAGGAATGCCACACCCGTGTCCCGCCTTGGGCCTGAGGAAGAAGGTCTTGTTCTCATTCTCAGGGAGGATGTTCAAGACACCAGGGCAATTGTGGTGTAACTTGACATGAAACTTGCAGATTTGCCAATGTACCATGCCCCTCTCTTTTTCTCCCTTATCTACCCTCGTCCTGTTGCAATACTTCCATAAAGGAACGAAAGGAATACACTTCTACATAGAAAAATATGGTTTTATAGAAAAAGTGATCTAACATTTATATAGGTAGCTCCTGTTATTCTTAAGAGGGCTTCATTCTTGGTGCAGGAAATATGAAATCTGCAGAATCTGGGTGAGCAACCCAGGCGGAGAAAGGTGGATTTTAGCATTTGTGGTCAGTTTATGTCAACAGAACGCTGCCCACGCCTGTTTTTCAAGTCAGGACACGGTTTATGCTTTGGGTTATAATTACCCTTTATTTAAATTCTCCATCATAATCTCCTTAAAAATGTAAGTAGCTACAATTCCTACTTTTGTTTCATTTGACACTGTACAGAAACTAGGTGCGATTGGCGTTCTTCCCCACATTGTCCCGGAGACGTGTACGTGTGGCGTCAGTGAATGTTTGCGTGTTCTCATCCAGAGAGACCTCATCAGCCGTGATTCATTTCATTTGGGAGAAATTGTTTGCCAGGGTCATCCATCAGAATAACTCACGCCATGACAGGGCATCCCAGTGCCACGCACACCCTGTAATCGAAACCAGGGTGTTAAATGGTTGTTTTTGTTGGCTAGGAATGGCCCAGAATATCTGTCTTTCTTCTTGCAGAGATTAAATGATAAGGCTCGATGATTACTTATTGGTTCCAATTTATTTGCTGTCAACTGGTTTTTGTTTGGTGCAGTTTTACATTCTCCTCACACAGCTCCCAGCCCTGCTGGTGAAATCAGAGCGCCTTTTCAGAGCTGGCTATTGCCAAACGCATGCAGCCATCCATGCTGATATGTGTTTTGGGGGTGCAAGCCAACTGGAGTCCTACAGCTGGAAACAAGAAAATAAATATGCTGTGTTCTAATTAGGGATCTGAGGTCATCCGCTGGCCTTTTAGATGGTTAATATATATAGAAACCCTCCTCTTGGCCTAGGAGCTAGTCTTAGCCTGGAAGTTCTCTTCCTTTATATTTTGAAGCGTAAGACAATTCATGAGCCACATTTCACATAATGTAACAAGTCCATAACACTTTATCATATATAATTGATAATGTGTAAGAAAGCCAATAATTTAAAGGGATTTTAAATATGCTATTGGTGGACAGTAGGCTTTATACTGCTAAAATGTCCATGGCATGATACGCATTCCTGTTTGTCCGTGTGTACTTCTATGTTTCTTAGAAGTGTGTCACAATTTTCCACATAGAGGTGTTACACAGATTCAGTGCTCATGCATACACAGGCTTGTTCCACAGTACTTACGCACAGTATACCCTGAAGTACTATGTTCAACACCTTCTCTCTATAACACTGAAATATAGTACTGTTGCTTGTTGCCATGTCTCTGCATTAAAAATCTATATTCTCAGGAGAGAATATATTTGCCTTGTTCTCAGATGGAAACTCATGCTGTGAATAATATAGAACACATTATAAAACTCAAAATATACTTGGCGGATAAATAAAACTAAGATTATTCTTTCTCCTTACTATCTCCCTCCAACCACATAACCAGTTTTAGGCAAGTTCCTCAGTGTTGTCATGATCATTCTGTACCTAAATTGATGCGACATTTGTTATAATTAACAGCGAGAAAGAGAATCCTAGAGCAGCAGTTGCCAACTGGCAGTTCATGGCACCCTCAGCAGAGACTTCTGGTGCTCCCGGAGCAGAGCCCAGTGTCTTTCCAAGTCACGGGCACCAGCGTGACTTCCGCAGTGAGCTGGGCGTGTTGGGGTCCCGGACCTTTGCTCCCAGTCACACCAGTAGGAGGCGCGAGGCACAGATGTGTAAGTGACTGAATGGCAGGATGAGCCTGGGATGGGCGTGCTAGATTTTATTCACCTGTGGGAGTGATGGTCAGCTTGGGGGCGTGAGGCAGAAATGCTGGCTGTTGGGGCGGTGGGGGCGGGAGCAGAGGAGAGACTGACGCTGACGCTTCGCTGACCCCGGCTGCTTCCAGCCAGCGGAAATAATGGACATAATGTAAAAATGAGGGAAAGAAAGAAACCCAAGCCCATCTCGCCCTACACTTGAAGACAGTAGCAAGTGACCAAAGCCTTGTAAAATCCCAATAAATTTGACTTTAAGGAGAAGCTAATGTGAGTAATACTTCGAAGCGGGGAGTCACAGTGAGTGGCGACTTTGAGGCAGACTCTCCGGCCCCGCTGGTGCACCCTGCGGCCCGGGCCTTTGATGCCCTCCGTGCAGCTGGAACCGAGTCCTCTCTGCCGGGGCCGCGGCATGGGGACTGGGCCAGCTGGCGCGCGCTCCGTTTGCTGCTTGGTGCCCGGGCCCGGGCTGCTGAGGGGCTAGAAGGCGTGGCGCTTCAGAGAAATGCAAAAGACAGTGGGCCCCAGATCGGCTCCGCCACTGGCGACAGCATCCCTCGCCCATCTGCTGCTAGACAAGCTCTGCGCAGCCCCTTCCAAGGCGACAGTCAGTTGGCAGTGATGCTGCCTTGGAAAGAAGAGCAGCTTTGCTCTTGCCTGGCAGGCACGCCACCCGGCAGCCTTCAGCTTTTGGCTGTACGGTCACGTGTGGGTAAAGACAGAGCACGCATGCGTGGATGGTGTCGTCAGATTACCTTTCAAGCAGTGTTCCCTTCAGATTTAACACCTTAGACCTTCATCTGACTCTAGTTCTTTGGAGAAAGTAGAAAAATCATTTTTCTCTCAACTGCTAGAGTACAAACAAGATTACAAATAGAAAAGCCAGCTGGGGCTGTTAGGCCTGCTGTTTGTACTCTGTTGTGACTTTTAACTAAGGCAAAAAATAGCGAATCATTTATACCACTTTGAGATTTATTTAAGCTATAATGTCTGTGGATCTGTAATAGACATAAACTGAATTGGAAGAGGAAAGTAATGATCATCATTTGTCTTTATTTTATTATGCTTACCAGTTCTAGCCTTCACTTGTGAATTTCCTTTTTCAATTAAAAAACATTTATTAAGTCCCTGCTAATGCTTTGAAAATGAGTTATTGCATGTGGGAGAAAAGCATCACATTATTTTTTCTCCCTCTTTGGTGGCAATGTGAACTTGCTTTTTGAGGGTGCATCTTAAAGAGAAATGCTGTATTCACAGTCATAATGCTCGATTAAAAACGCACCTGATACTGTATGCATTTGGTAAATATCAATGTCAGAAGGTTCTTGCTTTGTGGCAGTAGTTTCTATTCTTTGTGCATTTATATAGAGACATTTTTCATGATTTTCATAACACCAAAATAATCCCGTCACCTTGACATAGTGCCTCTTCCCTGCCTTCCTTCCTGCACTCCGTTTATCTCTACTTTTCATAAATGTTGGGGTTCTGCACACTCCCTTTGTTCCCTTTTTACTTGCGTTCATGGTACACAGTCCCCAGGTGAGCTCATCTGTTCCTTTGTCTTCATTTTGAAGTGGTTCCTGGTAATTCCTCGTCTACCTCTTCAGCCCCTTCTTTCTCCTGCATTTCAGACTCCTCTGCCCAGCAGTCTAGTGCACCTGCCTGAGCTCACCTCCTTGGACTCAAAATGAGCTTAGCGCCTGCCTCAGCGCTCTGCCCTGCTTGTTCTTCATCCCCCGAAGTGACGTCTGAGCCTGGCTCTCTCTCTGGTGCCTTGCAGTTAGCCCTCACGTCACCTTGTCTTCCTACTCATGGTCCCTTGAGTCTGTTTCCTTCTCAGCAGCCCTACAGCTAAGACCCCGCTTAGTCTTTTTTATTTCTCATTGGTACTGCGCAGCACTCTTAACTGTCCCAACTGCGTCTAACCCCAGTCCCTTCCAGTTCACTCTCTGCAGTCCTTCCGACTTATCCTAAACATGAGCAGGGTTTTGCTTTGCAATATCCTTCAAGGATTCTTCAGGACCCAAGGGACAAACTCTTTACCCCAGAGCTTGGTAGGAAGGACCTTTTAGGATTTGATCGGTGATTGCTTTTATCACCTCGTCTCACCTCACTCTGCAACTCATGCCTAATATTCCAAGCACATTAGATTTCCTGTGGTTTTCTCATGGTATGGTTGTCAGAGAAACAATCCTGATGCAATTTAGCTTCAGACTCACAGCCAACCGGGCATTCCCAGAGTTTTCAGGACAGAAAATTGCACATATGAACTTAAGATACCAGAATCACTTTGTCCACTAAATTAATTAAAAGCACAGTAAGAAGCAAGGGGAAGAAATAGGTGAGGTAGCCTCCGCTGCACAGGTTACCAATGGGCAGAAGCATCTCATCGACCTGAAGCTTAACATAATGATGACAGTTATATGGTCACGAGGACCCTGCATGAGGTCTGAGCAGAGGGGTTGTGTGCTTCCTCAGTCTGAGGGCAAATTCACTGGCTGCGGGTATTGGTACTCATGAGCCTCCTCAGCAGCCATGGACTTAATGCTTTTCAGGTATATTTGGGTCCTGCCCGGGAACCCACTGGGTGTCACCAGTGGGTGGCCAAATCAGAGGGACAGAGCCATCAGCCCAGAAATGACAAATTATGATTTGGTGTTTCCAATCTTTCTGTCCATAACAGTGTTCTTCTTTGTTGCTGCGTATTTTACTTTTGTCTGTTCCTTCCACATTTGGTGTGCCCTGCAGCATACCAAAGCCCTTCTCAGTTCTGCCAGTGGTATGTGACCTCCCTGTTCATGTATTATCTACACTCAACATGTCCTGCACATTTTCTCTGTGTCCCACAAACTATCAGCTTACCTATACTTTTCATCCCACACTCTTTGAGTTCTTTCAAACTATTTCTATAAGTTCCTTTTACAGCATAATTAAATACCCTCAAATGTATTTTAAGATATATGTCCTTGAGCACAAATTTACTTTACAGCTATGCACTGTGATGGACCCACAGGTTTAGCTGCTTCCTCCTGTCACGTCCATCTTAGCCACTTTGTGCTGCTATAACAGAATACTTGAGCCTCAGTGTGACTATTGAAACACTTGGCAGATTAGTAAAGCACACTGCTGGGTGTGTTTGGGGGGCTTGAGGAGGCACAACCTTGGGCGCTATGTCTGTTCCTTCCCTCTAGTGTTGTGCTTTTGCTGTCCTCTTCTCAAGCACCCTGGATTGACCAGTCTTCTTCTGCCTTGTCCTCCTGCCATGATGAAATGCCTTGAAACCAGCCAGCCATGGACTAAAGCCTCCAAAGGTGTGAGCCATAAAACCTCTCCTCTTTTATATTGTTGGTATTGCACATTTTGCCCAGCAATGAGGATGCTGACCAATACACTAGGAAATTCACAGTGAGCAGAGACCTACTGACTAACAGCTCTGGAGGCTGATAGGTCCAATGTCAAGGCCCTCTTTTGAGAGCCTTCTGGCTGCAGCATCACATGAGGAAAGGTGAAAAGGCAGGAAGGACCAGGAAGGTGAAGGACTTACCCTTTT